>NW_028121421.1:0-319673 GCF_965183815.1 Platalea leucorodia | reverse complement strand
GGGGGCCTGGGGGGGCGGCCCTGCTGCTCTGCCTTGACCCCCCCCCCAGGTACTGGGGGCACTGGGGGGGCTGGGGGGGCTGGGAACAGTGGGGATACTGGGGGCACTGGGGGGTCTGGGAGCACTGGGGGGGCACCAGAGGGACTGGGGGGGGCTGGGGGCCCTTAGGTGGCTGGGGCTGGTGGGACACCAGGGTTACTGGGGACACTGGGGGACACCGGGGGGGGCACCAGAGGTGCTGGGGACACCGGAGGTCCTGGGAGCACTGGAGACACTGGTGGCCCTGGGGACACTGGTGGCACTGGGGCTGCGGGAGGTGCTGGTGGCCCTGGGGACACTGGTGGCACTGGGGCTGCGGGAGGTGCTGGTGGCCCTGGGGACACTGGTGGCACCGGGGCTGCGGGAGGTACTGGTGGCCCTGGGGATGCTGGGGGCACTGGGGGGCGGCAGCGGGGCCGCCCGGGCCGTTGGGGCCACGGCCGGTGCCGGAGCCACTGTGGACACGGCTGCCACCGCAGGTGCAGGAGCTGCCGGCGCCACCGACGTCACCGAGGCCGGCGCGGGCCCTGGAGCTGGGTGCGTGACCGGGGACGCCACGGAGCGGGGAGCTGCCGGTGCCGGCAGGGCCGCCGGGACCCTCGGGGACACCGGCACCGGCAGGGCCACCGAGGCCACCGCGGGCCCTGGAGCTGGACGCGTGACTGGGACGGCTGGGGACGCCGCCGCCGGCAGCGCCACCGATGTCACCGCGGGCCCTGGAGGTGGATGCGTGACTGGGGACGCCAACACCGGCAGGGCCACCGGCCGCGCCACAGCCAGTGCTGGCCCCGGGGACACAGAAGCCACCGACGCCACCAGCGCCGCCACGGCCAGTGACGGCCCCGGGGACACGGAAGCCACCGACGCCACCAGCGCCGCCACGGCCAGCGCTGGCCCCGGGGACACAGGAGCCGCCGCCGTGAGCGCGGCCGCCGCCGCGTCGCCGCCGTCCCCCGGTGCCGGGGACCGCCTGCCGCCGCTGCAGGTGCTGCTGGGCCCCGGGGTGTCGAGCCGGGGGCTGGGGCCCCCCTTCCGCGTGCGGGTGCCGGGGCGGGCGCCGGCAGCGGGGGCGGAGGCGGCGGCGGGCGCGGGCGGCGGGGCTGTGGCCCTGGGTGAGCCGGGGGCGGCGGGCGGGGCGGCGGAGGCCCCGGCTTTGGGCCCGGGGGAGGCGGCGGCGGCGGCGGCCATGATGGCGGTGGCGGTGGCGGTGGCGGCGGCGCGGCGGGGGGCGCGGGCGGGGATGGTGCCGGCGGGGGCGGCGGCGGTGGAGCCGGGCTCGGGGCGGGTGCTGGCGGCCGCCCACGACGGGCGGCGGGGAGGGCACCCGCTGGCCCACGCCGCCATGGCCTGCCTGGCCGCCGTGGCGCAGGGGCAGCGGCGGGGGGCCGGGGCCGACGCCGACGGGGGCTACCTGTGCACGGGCTGCGACGTCTACCTGACGCGGGAGCCCTGCGCCCTCTGCGCCATGGCGCTGCTGCACGCCCGCGTGCGGCGGGTGCTCTTCGGGGTGCCGGCCCCCCAGGGCGCCCTCAGCACCCGCTACGGCCTCCACGGCCGGGCCGCCCTCAACCACCGCTACCGCGCCGTGGGCGGCGTGGCCCCCCGCGCCTGCGCCCGCCTGGCCCGCCTCGACCGGGGGGGGCCCGCGGCCCCCCAGTAAAGCTGCGGCCGAGGACGCTGGGCCTACTGGGGGCGCTGGAGGGACTGGGGGTGCTGGGGGCATTGCTGGCGCTAGGGATGCTGGAGGTGGTGGGGATACTGGAGGGACTGGGGGCGCCGGGGATACTGGAAGTAACGGGGATACTGGAGGGACTGGGGACGCTGGGGGCACTGGGGACACCAGAGGGACTGGGGGCGCTGGGGACGTTGGGGGCAGTGGGGACACTGGAGGGAGTGGGAGCACTGGAGGGACTGGGGACGCTGGAGGTGCTGGAGCTCTCAGTGGTGCTGGGGACACTGGGGGTGCTGGAGGGAGTGGGAGCACTGGTGGCACTGGGGATGCTGGAAGTAGTGGGAGCACTGGAGGGACTGGGGGTGCTGGAGGTACTGGTGGCGCTGGGGACGTTAGTGGCACTGCGGATGGTGGAGGCACTGGTGGCACTGGGGATGCTGGAGGTAGTGGGAGCACTGGAGGTGCTGGAGGTACTGGGGACACTGGTGGCACTGGGGATGCTGGAGGCAGTGGGAGCACTGGGGATGCTGGTGGCACTGGGGATAGAATCACAGAATCGTTTGGGTTGGAGAAGGGCGTGGAGGCCAGCGAGGCCAAGCGTTGGCCCAGCGCCACCAGGGCCACCCCGAACCCCGGCCCCAAGCCCCCCGGCCCCACGGCTTGGAAGCCCCCCCAGGGACGGGGACGCGGCCCCTGCCCTGGGCAGCCTGGGCCAGCGTCTGGCAGCCCTTTCCATGAAGACATTTTCCCAGTATCCAGCCCAACCCTGACCTGGCGCAGCTTGAGGCCGTTCCCTCTCGTCCCAGCGCTTGTTCCTGGGGAGCAGAGACCGACCCCCCCGGCTCCAGCCTCCTTTCAGGCCGTTGCAGAGAGCGATGAGGGCTCCCCTCAGCCTCCTCTTCTCCAGGCTGAGCCCCAACTCCCTCACAAGTTCTCCAGAACCTTCTCCTCGCTCTCCAGCGATGTCGGGGTGGTTGAAGTCCCCTGTGAGCACCAGGGCCTGTCAACGCGATGCTGCTCCCCTCTCTCCGTAGCAGGCCTCGGCTGCCTGTTCCTCCTGGGCTGCAGCAGCCACAACGTCACCACAAGGTCACCGTCACCCGTCCTCGCTGTCATCCCAACCCAGCTCTCAGTTGGCTCCTCGTCCCTCTCCACGGAAAAGCTCCACGCGCTCCATAAAGGGCGACTCTTCCGCTCCTTCCTGAGGAGCTTGTGTCCCTCCATCGCAGCCTCGCAGCTGTGGGAGCCATCATGCGTCGTCTCTGTCCTGTGTCGTCTCCATCTTGTGTCGTCTCCATCCCACTCACGTTCCACCGTCTCCCTCCACCATGACGCCTCCGTCCCACCACGACGTCTCCGTCCTGTGACGTCTCTGTTCCGTGTCATCTCCATCCCACCATGACATCTCCGTCCTGCCACAGCGTCTCTGTCCCATGTCATCTCTGTCCCATGACGTCTCCATTCCACCATGACGTGTCCGTCACGTGTTGTCTCCGTCCCGCCACGACGTCTCCATCCCGCCACGACATCTCCATCCCACCACGACATCTCCGTCCCATGTCATCTCTGTCTTGCCACGACGTCTCCATCCCACCACGACGTCTCCGTCCCACGACATTTCCGTCCCACCACGTCTCTGTCCCCACGAGACCGTAGAAACACCCCCCCCCAAACAAATTGGACCGTAGATTTTGGTCACGTCGCATTGTTGAGCGTATTCTGATTTGTCCAAGGCGTGAGCAGTCACAGAGAAAATATGCTTCCCCCCCCCCAAGCAAATTTTTAATTTTTTTCGTCGCTGAAAGGGGAGAGAATACATTTTTGGTGATTCGGCTTTTGGGAAACGTATTGTCTACCTCAAAAAATAGCGGTTATTCATTTGCGCACATAAGCAACTGCTCTACGTTCACGATCGTGGTTCAAACCATCACGGAACTCGTTCCTACGGCGCCTGACTCCACCTCAGTTTCTGTTTATACTTTCACTAGCAATAAAAAAAGATTTTTTTTTTTTTTCTTTCCACGTGGGAATCACGCTCCGGTGTCGTGTCTCAGGTCCTGGTGAGGCCTTGAGAGGCATCCGCTCCGCTTCCGTCAGCGAGGTCAGGGGCGGCGACGGCTCTCTTTACAGCTCCGTGACGCAGCGTTCCTTCGTTCACACGCAAAATGTCTTCCCCCTTCAACCCAACCCGCCTCTGGTTGCGAACGCGGTCGTTGTGCTATCGCGGCTCTAACTCAAATGAACAAAGAAGTGTTAAAAACCACCAAGATGGAAGTTTCAGACCGTGGTCCACTTCACGGTGCTGCGCGCCTGGCCCAAAAAACCGCTATTTTGGCCTGTTTTTAAATACCTCGATGGGTGAAGGTCTGGCCAGGCATCGGCGGATGGAGCTGATGCCATGTCTACAATGTCTTGGATCTCCTCCGGGTACTTTGAAAATGAATTTTAACCGTGTTTGTTGCTTTTCCGTGGGGATGCAATCACGCGGTTGAAATTAAAGACGGAGCTAGCGACCAAAATAAGAATTTTGTGAATTGTTTTATAACAAAAACTCCTGAGTTTCGAGGCCAGGCTCGCCGTGGGATAAACCTTCAGGCTGATGGCTACCAGACCCATCGGTTGGGGTTCTGCCAAGCCCGGTGGCCTTCCATTTGCTCACATGGCAAATAAATAGAAGTTAAAATAAAGGAGAAGAGGGATCGCCTGAAGTTTTCCTCTGTGTCAGCAGGCGCCGGTAGGAATTCAAAAATTAAGCAAAGGAGAACGCGCGGGGCGACGCGCTCTTTGCACGAGGAGGAGTCCCCGGGCTGCAATCCCAGCGTTGGGATTCAGCTTTTAAGCTAAAAATGGAAAAATCACCTCAAAAGCGCCTGCCTTGCCGCCCGGGTGAGCACCGCGGGGGTGGATGGGAAGGAAGAGTTTCCCTTTCTCTGCTTTTTGGTGGCATTTCTGAGTGCTTCTTTGCAAGGTAAATCGATTTTTGGTCACGTCCTTTGTAAAAAGCATTTTCTTTTTTTTCCCCTTGAAGGACTTTTGGTGTGAAAGAGGCAGATTTTGGGGGTGGGCACGGCATTTCCAGCGGCTGGATTTTGTTGGACGGTGGAGTTTGATCCGGGGAGGTCCCAGGAACCTTTGCCGAGTTGGAAGCGAATTTTCTTACTTTTATGGATTTACCAGAACTCCCTTGTCTTCGGCTCGCTGATTTTCAGGACATAATCAGCTCTTAATTCCTGCAAATCTCATCGGGACACGAGAAAATGCGCTCGATTTTATAGCGGTTTTACTCGTTTTCGCAGTCCCTTGACGTTTTCGTTCCTGCAACTCGCTGTCGCGGCACGCCTCGCAGAACCCTTGCGATAAATCAGCGATAGCAGAACGGTGAAATCAGGGAAATGCCTGTTTCTCATGCCAGAGGACTCTGCCAAATCAGCAAAACGAAGTCGTAAATCCTTAAAAAAAAAAAAAAAAGGGAAGAACGCCTGCCATTGGCGGACTTCATTAGCAAACGATGGACCCAGCTGATAACGGGACAGAATAAAACGTGGATTTACGGTGGAGCGCAACAGCTGAAAAAGGAAGGCGAAAGGGCTGCAAGGTACGTGGGTTTAATTTCCCGGATCCTCCTTGTCCGAGGGATTTTTCGCCGGCTGCTGCCTGTTTCCCTGGCGGTCGAAGGGGCATTTATAAATTGAGCATCTTTATTTTTAGCAGCTGAATCCTTGGGAATGAAAGAATGGAAAAGGGAACGTTACGGTTGGTTGGGATGGGTGCTTAAGGCAATAAAAACTATAACAATAATAATAATAGTAATAATAATAATACTTCAGTTTTCACATTGATTATGATTATATTTTTATAATTATTTCGTATAATTTAGTTTTGTAGAATTTATTTTTATAGAATTTATATTAATATAATTTATATCAGTATATATTTATTAATTATAATATTATTTATTATTATATTTAATAGTATAATATTAGATTGTAACAATATATTTTATGTTATTGTATAATAATATATACTATCGTATAATATATAATAATAATAAAAATATATTGATATAAATTATATTAATATAAATTCTATAAAAATAAATTCTATAAAGATACATATTCTATAAATATATAATAATACATAATAATATATAATAACACTATAATATTATTTATGTTTATATATTCATATATATTCATATATATTCACATATATTCACATATATTCACATATTATATTATATATTATTATATGTATTTCATATATATATTTCATATATATATTATTACATATCTAGTCATTATTATTTCAGTTTTTCCCCCCTATGTGTGTTAGTTCTTCGGGCTGCCGGTCAATATTGAGTCAATATGAAAGGGAGAGGCAATATCTCGTTTAGTGGTCAAAATGAATATTTAAATTAATATTGAAATAAGATTTCTACGACTGGAGTTCTCGTTTGTTTGAAAAAGTAAAACTTGCAAAACCGAATTGTGCAAATGGGGTCGGTTTTAGTGCTGGAATTTCAGTAAAATGGGAAAAAAAGAATAATCTCCAGCATTAGAGTTGGATGGAAATTCTGTTTTGTGCGTATCTGGAAGGAGTTTGCAGGAAGGAAAAGCGATCCCTCGGTGGTGAATAATGACGTCATCGGCGTCACTTGGGTTCTTCGGAATACGAGAATTATTGTACTTGGCCCTTGTAGGAACGCGTGTGTGAGGGGGTACCATTTAAGGCTGAAGCAGAATCACAGAATCGTTTGGGTTGGAGAAGGGCGTGGAGGCCAGCGAGGCCAAGCGTTGGCCCAGCGCCGCCAGGGCCACCCCGAACCCCGGCCCCAAGCCCCCCGGCCCCACGGCTTGGAAGCCCCTCCAGGGACGGGGACGCGGCCCCTGCCCTGGGCAGCCTGGGCCAGGGCCCGACAGCCCTTTGGGGGAAGAAGTTTTCCCCATACCCAACCCAACCCTGCCCTGGCGCAGCTTGAGGCCGTTCCCTCTCGTCCCATCGCTTGTTCCTGGGGAGCAGAGACCGACCCCCCCGGCTCCAGCCTATTTTCAGGCCGTTGCAGAGAGCGATGAGGGCTCCCCTCAGCCTCCTCTTCTCCAGGCTGAGCCCCCCCAGCTCCCCCAGCCGCTCCTCCCCAGCCTTGTGCTCCAGCCCCTGCCCCAGCCTCGCTGCCCTGCTCTGGCCACGCTCCAGCCCCTCCATGGCCGCCTTGGGGTGCGGGGCCCAGCGCTGAGCACAGCACTCGAGGGGCGGCCTCACCAGTGCCCAGCGCAGGGGGACTGTGGGCCACGCTCTATATAGTTTATCTAAATTGTTATTTTTGATTTCCGTATAAAACGATGTTCTTCTGGGCGTAGATGGAAAAAAAGAAATTCAGCAAATTGGAAATTATTTTCATCGTCCTCTTCTGTTTGGTGGTGGCCGTGGCCTGTGTCCTCATCGGGATTTTAGCAACGAGGGAAACGGTATCCAAAAGCAGCGGTAAGTGCCGATTTCTGCCACTGAATCCGAAAAAAAAGTCTTCATCTTGAACATTTCGGATCTATTTGATAAAATAAAATTATATATATATATATATAAAATAGAAAGATAATATATTAGAATATGTTTACGTATAATGTATATAGTAAATTATATAAAATACATCTATAAGACATAATTTATAACTTATAAATATATAAAATTTTCAATATAAATATAATAAATAGAGTTAAAAATAAAAATAATTATTTTAGAATCTGCAGAAATTGGACACTGCCCCCAGGATCTGATGGGGATTATTTTAATGCCAGTTGTGATCGGGGTCTTCCAGAATATGGAAAATCACCTCCCCCCCAAAAAACCCCCCGTGAGAATAAGCATTTTTCGCCTGCCTTTTGCAGAATTTACTACGGCTCTTGACGTTACCCCGTTTTTATCGTTAACCGACAGCGAACTGGAGTCGTGTGCCGATAACGGGGAGGACGTCGAATTGCGGAAATAAATGGGGTGCCGCATAATTAAAGGCAAATTTTATCCCCCCTACACCTCAATTTCCTTTTGTTTCATTTTCTAATTGTCATAAGAGGAGGATTTTGATATTTTTTCACTTAAAGCATCACTTCAAAAAAAGACAGAGGGAGGCAAAGCCCTGTTGTATGGAGAAAAACCGATAACCGTAACCACCTGTAATATTTTTACTGTTTCGGTACATTGGAAATCACTTGTTTTAGAGACACCCCTGCGTTTAACCCCTGGGAAAAGGAAGTTTTTCTGTCTTTATTTGGAGCGATTGTACAGAATTTCGTAAAAGGAGCGCGTCAGCAGGAGTTGAGGCTCGTTGGAAGCGATGCTCCTGGCTGGAGACTTTTGAGACGATGAGAAACGACTCGGGAAAATCGTTAAAAGGGAATTTAATAACAACAAGAATAGTAATAAGAGCAGGAGCAATAGCAATACTAATCCTAGTAGTAATAATAATAATTTTAATTTCAATTCTTGAGATTAACCCCTTCGTTTCTCTGCCTCACAGAATTTTCCCCAAACTGCCCGAAGGTGCAAACGGCCGAGCGGATCGACTGCATCCCGGACCAAGTCGCCACCAAGGTCTGAAAACATGAGAAAAAGAAGCAAAAAAAAAAAAAGGTTTTATAGCATAACGCTATAAATTACGCTAAATTATAGCCTAAATGGGATAAATTATTCCCATTTAATAACATAAATTACCTTTTCAACCATTTTTCAACCAGCAAACGCTTGACTATTTTTTGGTGCCGTGCAGCCACCGATAGTAACCAATTTAACCAGTTTCAGCCCATTACCAAGTTGGATTTTTCTCCTTGGGGGAGCACTCGGAGCAGTGCCAAAGTCCATCCCGTTGATTTAAATTTAAGTTGGGATCAAAATTGGGCCGACACCGAGCGATTTGAAAAAACTTCCGCTTTGCTGAAGCTGCCTTTTTTTCGGCGTGCCGTCAGATATTAACGTTCCTAAGGGCGTCTTAAAATAGGAATTAGCCCGTTGCGACGCGTAAGATTTTTAGGCTGCGATATTGCGATATTTTCTGAAGCAAATGGAGTCTCCGTCGCTCTCTTACGTTGGCGCTGTCTTGATAACAGAGTGCGGAATTGCGAAAACGAGGTGAATTATTTCAGTTTTCCAGCAAAACCCACTCTCATAATGTCATAAAAGAGCATTTAATACGATTTGGCTGCTAAAACTGTAATTAAAGGTCAAACGGATGGCAAAGTCCTCTTTTCCACGGGGACGGCGCGTGGCGTCGGAGCAGCCTTGCAGATCGTTTTAATCTTTAATTAATACCTTGGACCCAGCCGTGCCGCGCCAAGTGACTAACGTTAAATATTAACTTGTAATTTAATATTAGGATTAAAGTTACAATTTAATATTAGTATTAAATATTGCTGAATTTGAGAATAAAAGCGGAGAAGCGACGCGGCCATCACGTATTGCGGCAAATCTCGCTGCTGTTGTGCCGCAAATTCTATTTATTTATTTAAGTCTTTATTTATGTCTTCATTTAAGTCCCACGTTTTGCATCACCCTGAAGATATAATTGTTGGGTTTTTTTTAAATAAGGTTCGGTGCAGAGCGGAGCAGGGCCCCGAAGGGAATGAGCTGAAAATCCTCTTTTCCTTCCTGAAGAGTCGATTTTGCAGAATTATTAGATTTATTTCAATAATCGTGAATACTAGAGGCGATTTGCCGCTACCTTTTTTTACCGTTAAGCGGATTTCAGGCTAAAGGCTCGCTGGGAAAATTCCAATTAATTGCGATTCCATGTAAGCTCGTTTAGCTGATAGCCTTGCTTTCCTCATTCAGGCGAAACAGCTATACAAAGGCAGCAAACAACCGCATATAACTAGAATTACTGAAAAAACCCTTATTTATTAACCACGCGTAGGCCGGAGGAGAGTTGGCGTTCGTTAACCGCTCGTTGCGACCGAGAGCAAAGTTGGCCGTGGCAAGAAAAGGCCCTGAGAAACGACCCCCCCGTGGCCGGGCCGCGTGCTCGCGGGGCTTCTTCTGCCCAGTCGGTTGATTTCTGCGGCTTTCCGTGCAATCCGGGCGCGGTTACCACGAGCGGAGGCGCCGTCGCCTTCGCCTCCGGGGCAGAGTTGAGGAGTTACCGTGCTGTGAAAGCTCCGCCTTAGCGCTCCGTCAGGCGGGACTTGGTCTCCTGGGCTCTGCTTTATAGCGATACCTGCCGGGTTTTTATGGCCCGGAGGGTGGGGCCGGCTTTAATATTTATTTACGCAAAGCGATAGCTTTTGTAAGAGGGCAAAGAATTAATTCGGGTGGACTCTGCTCCTTGCTTGGCGCTGGGCATGAAAGATATAGACTCTAAAATAGAGATAATATACAAGGTTTTTTTATATATATCTAAAAAAACCTGTATGTTACCTGTATTTCACATATATATATATATAAAAATATAAAAAAAATATAAAAAAGTATATAAAATAAATATACTATATATGGCATAGCATAACATAAAATAATTCTATATATAATCATCTATGTTTTATATATGAAAGTATATATTAAAAGGATATAAAATAAATATACTATACATATGGCATAACATAACATAAAATAATTCTATATATATTATCTATATTTTATATAACTATAAATATATATATAAATGAAAGTATATAACATAAATATACTATATGTATGGCATAACATAACATAACTTAACATAACAAATTCTATATATAATTTATGTATATAAATTTTTATATATACAAAAGTATATATAAATAAGTAATCATTCAGGGGGACTCTGCTCCTTGGTGCTGGGCATGAAAGATATAGACTCTAAAATATATATACCATAGAAGTTTTTTTAATATATATATTAAAAAAATACATTATATATAATATACAACATGATGTAACATAATTTTATATATAACTTATGTATATAAATTTATATATATATAAATTATATATAAATAATTTTTCAGGTGGACTCTGGTCCTTTCTTTGTGCTGGGCCTGAAAAATATATACTGTAAGAGATATATACTCTAAAAGTGAGATACAGATATAGATATAGATATATAAAAGCTATATATGTACTTGATGCTCCCTGAAAATACAAAGTCATTAATAGTCATGAAGCGTATTTAAAGTCCTATTTAAATATTCTTATTTTAAGAGTTTTATTTAAATAATCCGTGCTCTGGAAAGGGGAAGGAAGAGCGGGAGGATGGGAAAGCCCACCTAGAAAAGCGGAGAAAGGGAATCTCGGCCAACCAGGCTTTGGCGTCCTCTCTGCTACCGACTAATCTTTTTTTTTAGTATTTAATCTTCCCAGTCATTAAGACAGTTTAGATAATTGTTAATCTGTTTCCTAGATAGTGGAGCTGGGTTTATCTTGGGTGGCTTTAAGACCGAGCTTGGTCCTGGAGGTTGGGCCGCAGCCCTTTGCTCCCTGGCCAGTTCCCTACGTATCGCTGCGACACTTTGACCCCAGCAATGATGTCATTCATGAAAAAAAAATATGTTTAAGGTGATCTATGTCCCAAATCTCACCTTCAGAGGTAAAAGTCATTTAAAAAGCGGGTGAATAACTTAATTTCTAACAGCAAAGCGAAGGCGGCCTGGTTTATCGGGCTGGAGAGGTTGGTGTCCCACCAAGATACGTGTTTTAAACGCTGAATCGAGTTGCTTGGGTTTGTTTTTTGCGGTCGTTTATTAAAAAAAAAGGTAGTTTTTCCCCATTGGAGCCTGTGCAGGACTCACCCGGCCATTTCTGCTCTTGAGGTTGCCATGGCCAATGCCGGGTCAGTGCCAACCCAACGCCAACGCCAACGGAGCCGTCCGTAAACCACAGAGGAACCCAGGGCTTTGTCTCTATGCTCAAATTCTTGGTTTTTTAGCGATTTTAAAAGCCAGCCCAACCTTTGCTTTTCCACAGGCTTCAGCGCGTGACCTTTTTCCCCCTTTTTGTGGCTGTCGCAGCTCAAATGATTCAATAATTCCTTTCCCAGAAGCGGGGCTGAGGGGTTGTTCAGAGGCGGAGGTGAACTGGTGGCGAACATGAGATGGGGTTTTCTGGCGGGTGCGTGTTATTATGGGATTTATTGATCTGAAAAGCTGCTTTTGTTTTGGCCCAGAGCCTCTGCGTCCTGCGCGGCTGCTGCTGGAGCCCCCAGAGCGACGCCAGCAGGCCCTGGTGCTTTTTTTCTTCCGACCACGGGTACAGAGTGGACGGGGGGCTGCGGACGACTCAGGAGGGTGAGTGGGCACCAAGGCTCCCCGAATTCAGTGCACGCGGGTTTCCATTTCAGTAGAATACATCTTTTTTTAAAAATTTAATTTAATTTAATTTAATTTAATTTAATTTAATTTAATTTTATTTTATTTTATTTTACTTTATTTTGCTTTACTTTTACTTTATTTTGCTTTGTTTTACTTTATTTTGCTTTACTTTTACTTTGTTTGACTTTGTTTGACTTTCTTTGTTTGACTTTGTTTGACTTTCTTTGTTTGACTTTGTTTGACTTTGTTTTATTTTATTTTATTTTGCTTTTACTTTGTTTTACTTTGTTTTACTTTATTTTACTTTATTTTACTTTATTTTACTTTTACTTTGTTTTACTTTATTTTACTTTTACTTTTACTTTACTTTTACTTTGATTTACTTTATTTTACTTTACTTTATTTTATTTCACTTTATTTTACCATATTCCATTTCCTTCCGTTTCGTTCCCCCCCCAAGGCTTTCGAGCCACGCTGACCCGGCTCCCCTCCCCTTCGCTTTTTGGGAGCGAGATCGACACCGTCCTCCTCACGGCGCAGTATCAGACGCCAAATCGCTTTCGCTTCAAGGTGAGCTCTCCAGCCACATTTTGGCCCGGCGCGCGCACGAGCGAGGCGCGGCGGCGTTCTAACGGCAGATTCCTTCCCTTTCTCACCCCGCCGTTCCCACCAAAATACATCCTTGAACTTGAAAATTTGAAAAATTGAAAATTTTCAAATTTGAAAATATGAAAATTTGAAATATTTCAAATTTGAAAATGTGAAAATGTGAAAATTAAAAAAATAGAATTTTTTTTGAAATTGAAAAATTTTGACTGGAAGAGGATTTTTGTCCCCAGAGGAGCGACGGCCTAGCGCTTCCAAAGCGCTTTGTCGTTCATGGCAAATTCGGCACTGGGGGGGTGGGAAACGGGCCCACAGCCACGGATTTGGGGGGCTGGACAGGGCTCGGGGGTTTTGGGGGGGGTGGCTCGTTTGGTCACTTCAGGTTGGGGGGGGTGGTTTTTTCTTTTTCTCTTTTTTCCTCCTTTTTTTTTTTCTCTTTTCCTCCTCTTTTTTCCCCTCTTTTCTCTCTTTTTTCCTCTTTTTTCATCTCTTTTTTTCTCTTTTCTCTCTTTTTTCTCTTTTCTCTCTTTTTTCCTTCTTTCCCCTCTTCCCCTCTTTTTTCTCTTTCCCCTCTTTCCCCTCTTTTTTCTCTATTCCCTCTTTTTTCTCTTTTTTCTGTCATCTCTTTCTTTTGGCTTCTTTTTTCTTCTTTTTCTTTTTTCTTTTCTTTTTTCTTTTTTCTTGTCTTCCTTTTTTCTCTTTTTTCTTTTTTCTCTTTTCTTTTTCTTTTTTCTTTTTTATTTTCTTTCTTTTTCCCCTTTTTCCCCTTTTTCCCTTTTTCCCCTTCCCCCCTTTCTCCACTTCCCCCCCTTCCCCTTTCCCCCTCTTTCCCCCCTCTCCCCCCTTCCCCCCCTTTCCCCCCAGTTTCCTCCCCTTTCTCCCCCTTCCCCCCCTTTCTCCCCCTTCCCCCCTTTTCTCCCCCTTCCCCCCCTTTCTCCCCCTTCTCCCCTTTTCCCTCCTTTTTCCCCCCTTTTCCCCCTTCCCCCCCTTTTCCCCTCTTTCTTCCCCTTTCTCCCCCTTTCCCCCCTTTCCCCCTTTTCCTCCCTTTTTCCCCCTTTCCCCCCTTTTCTTCCTTTCCCCCTTTTTCCCCCTTTCCCCCCTTTTTTCCCCTTTTTTCTCCTTTTTCTCCTTTTTCCCCTTTTCCCCCTTTCCCCCTTTTCCCCCCTTTTCCCCTTTTTTCCCCCCTTTTCCCCTTTTTTCCCCCTTTTCTGTTTTTTCCCCTATTTCCCCTTTTTCCCCCTTTCTTGGGGCTGGAGGGCGCCACATGTTTTCCCGCCACAACTCCGGGGAGCCAGGCTGGGGGTCCGGGCCGCCACGACTGGAGATGAGGCGCCGAAGACGGGCTGGGCAATGCCTGCCAACACGGCGGTGCGGAATTCCTCCTCCCGCCTCTTTCCCACAGGAAAAATACCCTCAGACCAAGCAATAACGGGCAATACCCTCGTATCTACCCAAATAAAGCACCGGGGGAGGTTTGCACCATCTTAATTTTTGCCGTTGATCGATGTTGACCGCTTCTTGTCGTGATGCTGTTTTGACAACGAGGGGTCTTTTTTCCCGCCAAATTTGGATGGTCGTGTTGGAAAGCGTTAAAATGAGGCATTAATTTCTAAATTACTTATTTTCTTTAACTATGTGTAGATCACCGATCCTGAAAAGCAAAGGTTTGAAGTCCCCCATGAGCACGTGGGACCTTTCAGCGGTCCAGCAGCCTCCAACTTAAAATATAAAGTTGATGTCCAGCAAAATCCCTTTGGCATCGTGGTGACCAGAGCAAGCACTGGAAAAGTTCTGTGAGTAAATTTTGGGCTTTTTATCCATAAAATTGTGATGGCAGCTGTTTTCTCTGCAGGTCTGCGTTGCTTTCAGTGCCCTCTTGGGCGTGCAAACTGCTTCTTCTCTTCTTTTGATGGATAAGCGGGATGGAAAAGCTCTTTCCACATAAAATTTTGGAGAGGTGGAGGTCTTATCTCACCGGGTTTGGGTTTTGACGGATAAGCGGGATGGAAAAGGTCTTTCCATGTAAAATTTGGGAGAAGCTGAGGTCTTATGTCACAGGGTTTGGGTTTTGCCGCCTTCTTTTGATGGATAATCGGGATGGAAAGGCTCTTTCCACGTAAAATCTGGGAGAAGCGGAGGTCTTATCTCACCGGGTTTGTGTTTTGCCCAATGAAAGGCCTCAGGATTAAATATTTATTAAATCAATTAAAAAGTGATTACTTAGCTGACCGCTAGCGGGAGTCGGACTGCTATCGAGTCTTCAAGTTTAATTAATTGGAATTTACTTTTTTTCCCTGTTATTGGCATTGTTTGCTTTCTTAAAAGCCTCTCTAAAGACTGATTCACCCTTAGCGAGCACATGAAAGACGGAGTGGGTGCTCAGGACTGATTTAGTTGGCACGTGGAGGGGAGAATAATTTAATTCACTGGGACTTGTTTGAAGCAACGCTCTAGAAGACTGCTTAAATTTTCCTTAGTCTTTCATTTAATTTGGGAAAAAAAAAATTGGGACCTGTTTGAAACACTGCTCTAGGCGACTGCTTAAATTTTCCTTAGGTTTCGATTTAATTTTGAAAGAAAAAAATGTTGGGGTATTTAAAACACTGCTCTTGGAGATTGCTTAAATTTTCCTTAGGCCTTCATTTAAATTGGGAAAAAAAGTGGTGCGTTTTATGGTTTTAATGAAAAAAAAAAATCACAATTAATAAATTATTATTAAAAACAGCCGGTATTTTTACTACAATACGCAACATGACTGGTTTTGGCCAAATTATGAGATGAATATGACAAAATTAGAAGCGGCACAGGACGCAAATGCTTTCTTAAATAACGGCTTGGGTTTTTTGGAGGGGGTTGAGCGATGTTACGGGAATCCAACCTTCGGCATCAAAATTTTTATGCGACTTTTTGTCGTTTCGTTAGGTTCAATACCACCATCGGCCCGCTGCTGTACGCCGAGCAGTTTCTACAGCTCTCCATCAAACTCCCCAGCAGCAACATCTACGGGGTGGGCGAGCACGTGCATAAGCAATACCGACACGACGTCAACTGGAAAACCTGGCCCATATTCAGCAGGGACACGGCCCCTTCCGGAGTAAGCTTATTTTAAATTTATTTTATTACATTTCCCGTCTCTTCAGGTAAATTCTGGAATCCAGCCATAGTCGGCCCATTAACGATATCTACTCAATTTGCTTTCCTTAAAGACTTGCCAAGCGTCGCAAAATGTGAGATACCGCTGAATAAAATTCCTGTTGGAATAGCTTTTTGTAAATATTTGGATCGAATTGGCTGGGTTTTGATGCAAATCGGCTAATGAATGCCGTTTTTCCAAGGTGATTTCTAAGGCATCTGGTTTTCAACGAGTATAAAAGCTTATTCTTCCGCCTGCAATGAGATGTTTTGTCCCGAGTCCGCGAGTTTTTGACGCTATATTGCTCTACCAGCGCAGCAACTTGCAAAATTTGTGATTTAAAATCAGTCATTGGTATTTAGACTCGGTTTTTGCTTATTGCTTTTTCTGCCTTGGATTCCCCCCCCCCCCAACATTCTTTTGGGGGTACTTTGGGGGAAATAGGTAGCCATATGTTATTGCAGTGCTTATTCATAGATTGCGGGCTTGATGAGAAAAAGAAAATATTTGGTAGAGTGAGCGCTTGACGAGGTAAAGTTGCAAAAAAAAAACCAAACCAATGGAAAACATTAAATTTCTGGTTCTAATTAACGCTAGGGAGGAAGAAAACTAATGTAGGTCATGAAAGAAGGAATAATAAGAATATTTTTACACTTGATTTTATTTGAGTCCCTAAACCAGCTTATTTACAACCGCAGCATCTCAACCTCTGTTCGACATCGTTTTTCATTATTTGAGGTAAAAATGAGATTAAACGAGTGTCGGACTGAGGCTTTAATGCAGCACCGCTCCTTCTGCTGAATTTGGGGTGAGCCCTGAAGGCTTTTGCTGAAATAGGAGTGATGTGAATGGGATTCAGGCAGCAGCTCAGTGTTTGCAGTTAATGAATGTTCTGGAAGAAATATCTTTCAAAGCTTTGCAACGTCGTCTGTGGGCTATTTTGGTTTTTGAACATCTTTTTGACATCTATTTTGGTTTTTGAACCAAAAACCGGAATTTGCCTCGTGAAATCGTCGCCTTTCTTTTCTTTCCATCCCTACTGGAGATTGAATTTATAACCTTCATCTTTTTAATAATGAGTACGTGGAGTTTTGAAGATCGTTCTTAACCAAACGGCGCCCCTGAAGGTTGGTTTCCCCAAATTCGTGCTTTCAGCAGATTTTTAAGCAACTTAAAGACATTCCCATGAAAGAGAGAAATAAAAACGATGAGGTTAATGTCAGCAATTTTATTGTTGATGTTTGTCTCCTTTTGACAAGTTTAAGCTCACGCGCGATCTATTTTTGAGGTACTGCAGGGTTCGTATAGTTACTGGTTTTTTTTAACTCGGCTTTTCTGTTTTTCTTTAAGAACATGGATAACTTATACGGCGTTCAGACTTTCTTCTTGTGTTTGGAAGACAACACTGGAGCCTCTCTTGGTGTTTTCTTGATGAACAGCAACGCCATGGGTAAGGATGTCTTCTCCATAAGTATTGCAAAAAAACATTAAATATATTATTTCAATGATCTGCAATGCCGCGGGTAAGAAGGCCTTCTCCATAGCCCTAAGCATTGCAAAATATGTATTTTATGTGATATTTATATGTCATACATATATGATATAGATTTATATATATTTTAAATGAGCTGCAGGGCTATTGCACTGCGATCCTGCTGAGCTGATGTAGATTTTTTGTAAAAAATAGGGTCACACGTCAAATTTTGAATAAAGTCGTCTTAAAATCGGTGGCTGCGGCCAGTTTTTCAAGCATTTACTGGCGTTTCCTGTACAAGCAGCATTAAGGTTCTATTGCGAGAGCAGCGTCATGCACATTTTTGTCCACGGTCAGGGACGTTTTGGTACAAGGTATTAAAATCTGAGCCTAAATTTATACTGAGCAGCACTTGTAAATATACGCCCTTAATTTCCCTTAGATAAATGTGTACGTAGTTGGGTGCTTAACAAATATTCAAGTGTCTTGAGACCAAAAATTTAATGAGAAGAAGTTGTGCCATTGGATTTCTCTTTCTGGACTGTAAAGGAATGCAAATACGGACAGTTTTAGGGAAAAAAAAAGAGCTGCAAACATTCCACCTGCATTGGAAGCTCCAGCAATGGTTTTGGATTTCCTTGAATATTTTTGTTTGATATTCTCTCCTAAACGTTTTTTCTGTCTTTCGTATCGGCATCACGGTTATTTAGAGATTTAGATAATATCCCAAATTGATTTTGTGCATTTTTTTTGCTCGCAGAGTTCGCCCTGCAGCCGGCGCCGGCTGTCACGTACAGAACGATCGGGGGAATTCTGGATTTTTACGTCTTCTTGGGAGACACCCCTGAGGAGGTGGTGCAGGAGTACGTGAAGGTACGGTGGTGAAGCCCAGCCCAAAGCTGGTGGATCCTCCATCCTTGGAGACACTCAAAGCGTGACCGCGGGCAGCCCTGGGCGAACGCCTCTCGCTCCTTCTGCTTTGCCCAAGGGTGATCTTTGAGTAGATGATCTCCAACCTCCATCATCTTGTGGTTTATCTTGAGAAATTATGCATTGAACAGATTTCTTTTAATGATATCTTTTCTCCCCCTCTATTTCCATGTCTCTTCGCTATTTTATTCATCCAAAATTATAACTCGGGGTTTGTCCCTCACCTCTTTGCTGTCGTCAGGAACTGCTCTCTAGGTTTAGTTGGGATTAAGGGTGAAATTTAAGCACGAATTTTGCTCAGATTGCTAAATCCATCTGTACGCGTGTGCCAAAAGTTTGGCTGTCTGCTACTGGAGCCTGCGGTGGTCAGCGTGCAACACCGCACTGGCGATAATTTTTTACTTATGTGATAAAATTATAAGATAGATAACGTGCTGAACAATTCGTCACGATTTTACGGTAGGAAAGTATCAGTTGAGGTCTCTATGGCAATTAATTCCCCTCTGTACTTTTTTGGGCCAAATACGTGTTTCAATGACTTCTTAAAGAAAGGATATGTAAATTTTAAAACAGCATGAAATTTAGTTCTTTAGTAACTTAAATATTTAAATTTAGTCTAAAAAAATGTCTATTCCATTCCATTCCCTTATTTCTGTGCAGTTTTCCCTTACTTAGATCATCACCATTTTTTTTAGGTTCATTCTGCAGCTTTTTACCTCGCCTCTCCTTGCTAATTCCGCTCCTCAGTTCAGGGGTATTTGTGTTGTGATATTACCTAAAATCATCCTTCGAGTGCAACAGCTGCTGTATAAATACATGCTAAAAACATATTATTAAAACTAAGAGCTCACACTTTTTTGGTAAGGCAGCAAATAAATGGGTGCGATGTCAGAAAATAGAATGAGGTGGCAATTTTATATCATATAAATAGAATAATATAATATCTTTATGGGTAGCAACAGATAGATCATTCTTCGCACCGTTCACATTTTGGTTATTTTGGGGGGGGGGGAAAAGAGCACGGAAAAACATGGCAGCTGTGGGTGATGGCGTAAAGCGCATGTCATCATCCTCGAGTTGAATCTCTGGATTTGGGAGAGAATCGGCGAATTCAGGGAATCGGACCCAAAGAGAGGAGGCCAACGACGCTCGTTATTTTGGGGTTTACTTTCCAGTTCATAGGGTTGCCGGTGTTGCCCTCCTACTGGAGCCTGGGATTTCACCTCAGCCGCTATGATTACGGCTCTCTCAAAGCGGTGAAGGCTGTCGTGGAGCGAAACAGAGCGATCGGACTCCCTTACGTGAGTAAAAATGCGATGGGTTTTTTTCCCCTCTTTAGCGCCGGCCGTTTTCATTGGCTGCACAGTTTTCTGTATAAAATGCTGATTGATTTTTAAATGCCTTTCACTCCCTTTTTTCATGGAAAATCTTTTGGTTTAGAATTTCCCGCTCAATGTATTTATTTCCGCATTCTGCACCTTTCTTTGGCTCAATCCGTGAACCAGTGAGATCAGTATGCAAATTCACTTGATACTCTCAGAAACCCTGGAAAATTAAAGAGCATCAGAAGCTGATTTTTCCCCAATTTAGCGCTGGATAGCAGTTCAAAAAATACTTTTGGTGCCTGCATCCAGCTGCTTTTCTGGGAATTTTTAACCAAAACGCAGCGCATTGAGAAGATGCGCCGTGTCAGCGTCTCTGCTAACGCCCCGTCTTCTCCCAGGATGTTCAGTACACGGATATCGACTACATGGAAGCGAGGAAAGATTTTACTTACGATAAAGTGAACTTTAAAGACCTCCCCAGTTTTCAAAGTTATTTACATGACTATGGGCAAAAATACATTATCATACTGGTAAGCATTTAGCTGTTCATTTTTCCATTTTAAATAGTATCATTATCAGTATTTATGTTATATGTACATATATATATATATTTTTTTTAATATGTATGCTGTTACACGACACATCTTTCCATGTAGTTGCTGAGCTCTACATAATTGATGTAGAGAACAATTATATATGTATAATATATGCATTATATATACTTTTTTCTTCTTTGTTGTCTTCGTCTTTGTCTTTGTCTTTGTCTTTGTCGTCTTCGTCGTCGTCGTCTTCGTCATCATCTTCTTCGTCGTCGTCTTCTTCGTCGTCTTCTTTGTTGTCTTCTTTGTCTTCTTCTTCGTCGTCTTCTTCGTCTTCTTCGTCGTCTTCATCTTCATCTACTTCTTCGTCTTCTTCTTAGTTGTTACATGAGACGTCTTTCCGTCTCGTTGATTACATAATCAGTGTAGAGAACCAATAATCAGTGTAGAGAACTGTTCTATATTTATTATATAATATACATTATATATACATTATATATATATTTAGTTTAAATATTTTATGTATTTTAGATATATGTATATATATGTTTTTTTATATATATATATATGTGTTGTGACAGAAGACATCTTTCTGTGTCGTTGGGCTCTACGTGATCCGTGGAGAGAACCGTTACATATATAGAACCGTTCTAGACATATATTAAAAACTATATGGAAATAATAAAAAAATATATATTATCTATGTTCTTACACGAGACGTCTTTCCGTGTCGTTGCTGGGCTCTACGTAATCGCTGTAGAGAACCGATAATTGGCGGAGGGAACCGTTTTCTTTTGTGGGCTTTTCCCCTTTTTTAGGATCCTGCCATTAGCACAGAGGCTCTCGCTGATGGTTCTCCCTACCAAGCCTACGAGAGGGGACAGAGCAAGAAAATTTGGGTTAATGAGTCGGACGGAGTAACGCCGTTAGTTGGCAAGGTAACCAAACCCTTACGAAGTCGGAGCCGAAATCCCGTTTAGTTTGAGCCAGGATAATCTTCCGTTTTTCAGCTTTTCTCAATATTTTGCAACATTTCTTGTTTTTTTAAATCGGTTTTCTTGAAATTTTGAATTTTCAAAAGGAAAAGTGAGCGATTTTGAAGGTTTGGGGAGACATGGGCAGCCAACGCCTGATTCTTTTCAATAGTTATCAGAGAGCAATTCCTGCTTTACTGCTTTGAAAATTTGTTTATAATAGGTTTACAAATGCAGCTGTAAAATTTGCAATTTGTAAATTTGTAAAATTTGCATAACTTAAAAAGAATTTTGACTTGAAAAGTGATTTTGGAGTTTAGAACTCAGAAGGTAACAGAGCCACTGTCTGCCTTCTTCCTGTGTGTGAATTTAAGCATAATATAATCCATATTAATTAATAATGATATGCCATATTAATTAATAATGATACTCCATATTAATTAATAATGATTCATATTGTTTAATAATGATAATTCATATTAATTAATAATGATAATCCATATTAATAACGATGATTCATGTTAATTAATAATGATAATTCACATTAATTAATAATGATAATTCTTATTAATTAATAATGATAATTCACTCTTGCAATTTACAGCTCAAAAACCTTCTCCCGCTCACTATATCAACACTGTCCTATCAATCCTGAAGTTTTCTACCCAAACGTTTCTCCAAGAGAGCAATTCGCATAAATCTGAAGGAAAGCCGAGGATTTTAATCTTTCTGCAAGCTCATCGACAGTTTAATTTCATTATTTCCCTTTTTTTAATCTAGGTGTGGCCAGGAAGAACCGTCTTCCCAGACTTTACCAACCCCGACTGCACCAGCTGGTGGGTGGAGGAATGCAAAATATTTTATAAGCAAGTGCCTTATGACGGGATCTGGATTGTAAGTAATTCCTGAAATTTTCACGTTTTGCAAAAATAGGCTGATGGCGAGTCGGGTTTTAGTCTGCATTCGAAGGGAGCTTTCCTGAGAATAACCTGAAATCCATGAGGGATTTGGATCTTTGCTGTAGCGTTCAACGCGCTTGGGTGAAATCCTTGTGTTTTCTGGTGTCGGAGGGATTTTGTGAGAAATTGCGTTTATCCGATGCGTTGGATGCTTGCTTCTTCCCGTAGAGGTGTGTTTAATGTCATTTAATTCATCGCAGAACGGACTGTGAGCAGGATCATAATTACTACGCTAACTTCTAATTTTAATAAAGAGTATCTTTTGAGAGAAATTATTTCCCCTCCGGAGAAAAGATGAACACCCTCTGTAGGATTTTGGGTTTTAACTGAAGAAAGTAATTTTTCTCAGGCCAGAACAAATAACCTGTCTTTATGTTGCAGGATTTGGGAAGAGTTATAGTACTTAATTTCTCCCATTTGGGTGGAGCACCACCATCGCCACTTAAAATCGCCTTTTTGACATTCAGAACGATATTCTTAATTTTTTTTTCCCCTTTGATTATTTTGTAAATCAATGTCCTGGTTGCCGGATGAGTTCTTATGCCTTTGTGTGGGTTTGTAACCATATATTTGGCTGAAAGCCCCGGAAGTCTTTCCGTTACGAATAAACGTTAGAGCCGCCGTTCGAAATTCAAATTTGCGATTTTTCAGGATATGAATGAAGTAGCCAACTTTGTTCAAGGCTCAAGTAACGGCTGTGAGCAGAACGACTTAAACTATCCTCCTTTCACGCCCCGTAAGTCCGTCGTCTTTGGCTGTGGAGCAAAAAAAAAAAAAATCGAAATGTGTGTGAATTACCATCCTATCAGCTCAAAGGTTTAAATTCTTTATCAAGTCAGAAATTTGATCGTTGCTGGTACATGGTCGGATCAAATTATTCAGAAATTTGGGGTGTCGGTTTTGGGCGAGTCCTTCCTTGCATGCAAAATCCATCTTGAAGCTGGATTTAAGCTTAATAAATTGAAAAATTGAAGTATCAATTGATACTGAAGTATCAATCATCAGGCTACTAAATCCCACCCTGTTAGCAAAGCTGCGTTTGCGCACATTTTAGCGGCAGTCGGGCAATTATTTTGCTATTTCTACATTGATTGCTGGGAGATATGGGAATTTTGAAGACAAAAATATTCTTTGTTAAAGCAAAGATGCATAAACCTGGAAACCTGTAGTAACGTCGTATGACGCAGGTGAGCACGTACCGCTTTGGCTTTGGAGTACTGGGGTTAACGCAAACGCCAAACTGAGAAAAAGGCCGAAATTTCATGAATGTGCATGAAGGAAAAGAATAGAAATACTGTTTTTTTCCCTTAATTAAATTGATGAAATGTAGTTCTTCTAAAAATCATGTAATTAAATCGATTTAAATGCACTTCCCTACGTTGTTCTGCAGATATTGTTGATAGACTCATGTATTCCAAGACGCTCTGTATGGATGCAGTGCAGAAGTGGGGGCGACAATATGACGTTCACAACCTTTTTGGATACTCTATGACCCTCTCCACACAACAGTGAGGAATCCTTCTTAATATCTTTGCGAAAAACGGCAAAGTCGAGCCCGTGGCCTCTATTTGGAGAAACTGAGCAATTTCATTCCCCGGGAACCTGCTCTGGGGATCGATAGCCCCAATCTTCCCACAATGGGCTGAACCTGAGCATTCAAAAATCACATTTTTTTTTAAAATTGGAATTGAATTCTGAATCAAAATTCGAAGTCCTCGGGTTGGATTTCAGCAGCGCCGCTGGGGGTAGAGGAAGCTGAAAGGACCTGAGCTTTTATTATTTGGAGTTCAAATATGACGAAGGTTGGCAGGCAAAAACTTAGAGAAAGATTCTTTGAGGTGAAAAAAAATATAGAATTAATTTAGTTATTAGACTTCTAGTTAAACTTAAGGGAGTCTGTGTCCTTCGCTTATTTATCATTGTGAATGAACAAATGAAAATTAATAGAAACTTGCCTTACACGAATCTACTCACCTCCACAACTTCTTTTAAATTTTTTTTTTGTCCAATTCCAACCTGTTTTTCTTACTTTCAGAGCCATTGAAGCTTTGTTTCCTGGAAAACGAAGCTTCCTTCTTTCGAGGTCGACTTTTGCGGGATCGGGAAAGTACGCCGGACACTGGCTGGGAGATAATGCGGCCACGTGGGACCACATAAAGTGGGCGATACCTGGAATGCTGGAATTTGGCCTTTTTGGAATCCCTTATGTATGAAAACAGTCATTTATGGTGACTTTTCAAAAGAAACGTGTATACGTGATACTTGATCAAGCCTAATATGTATAAGCCCATCTGAATTTTAAAAAAACCCTATATGAATAAATAAGTGTATAGAAATAATTATATCTAAAAATAGAAAAATATTTGTTCATACATTTATTTATATGATATAAATTAATAGAAAGGAAAAGATAATATAATACATTTTAATCCCCCTATAAATGAATCCCTTTGCTTTAAACATTTTTTTCCCCAGTAATAACTGGTCTTAGCTTTAGGCCATTTCCCTCTATGGCTTATTGAATATGCGGGTTAGCAAATATATTATTTTTATGTTTCCAGCCCCCTGCTGCCTCTACTATTTGTCATTCATTAGTGGTTGATGCGAGGCTCTTGAAATGCGATAGGAACGCCCGCTTCTTAATGAAATGCCCACTTTCCTCTTCACGATTTGAATTTCTGTGATTTTGGGGCTACTTTGCCTATGAGCACCAAAGTGGAAGATAAATCTCGGGGGGAGAGAGACCAACGGGCGGTGATAGCGTGTAATCAGTTTAATTTTCTGTACCGCCTATATTTGAATTATTCTAACACTGTCTGCGTAGGTGGTGGGCCGTAAAATTAATTGCCGAACTCTGATGTTACTGAAAAATCTGTATTTATGTGGCTACGTCTGCCGCAAAAAAAAAAAAATCTTAGAAACTTCAGAAATTCTGTGGTTCAACCAAAGGAAAATACAGTGGGCAAATTTAGGTATGGATGAGAGATTTGGGAGACTCTATGTAGAAATATGTTGAATGACTGTTAGCCTGGTTAGCGATTAGGGCTGAATTGAAAAAAAAAATCTCTGCAACTCACTCCTTGGGGTTTTTTTGGTAGAGGTTTGGGGTGCGATGCACCGCACGAGCAACGCGTTCTGGTTTTATTTTAAGATCGGAGCAGATATTTGTGGTTTCTTCGAAAACGTCACAGAAGAACTTTGCAGACGATGGATGCAAGTGGGAGCGTTTTACCCGTTTTCCAGGAATCACAATAGTGAAAAATACATCGTAAGTGGTACCTCCTGCTAGGAACGCTTGTTTTGCCGTACACCATCGCGTTTCTCCTCTGATAATTAAATTAAACTCTGATTTCTAAATTTCTGTCACCGATCATTAAGTAGTTGAGTGGTTGAAAATTGGTATGACCTTACGCTTTGGGAAATACGCGCTCCAAAATGTTTAGCTTTGTAGGGCTTAATTATAGGCACCAGAGAATGCATTTGGCATCATTTCATTTTCTGAAATCGTCATCTGACATCCAGTTTGGTCCCAGTTGGTGGTGCCTACAATGAGGACCAAGCGCTCGCTGCTGTTTGACCTACCTTCCTTCATTTTTGGCTGCACCCCTCGGTGCAACAGCAATAATAAGAATATATTATTTATTTTCAGCCCCAGGATCCTGCCGCCTTTGGAAACGATTCACTTTTGGTGAACTCCTCAAAGCACTACTTGAATATCCGCTATACGTTGCTGCCCTACCTCTATACACTCTTTTACAAAGCTCATACCCGAGGAGACACAGTGGCACGGCCGGTTCTCCACGAGTAAGTTGACCTTCACAATACTGGAACAAAATAATTCAGCCAGGTCAAACGCTGTTGAGGATTTGCTAAACCCAGCCATAGTTTGTGAAGGATGTTGCCCGTCATCGTGCGTACAGACGGCTACAGTCACGCGACACCATTTTGGAGTAACGGTGTCATCAAAACCCATCAAAACCCATCTGTAATTTCTGCACGCGCGCTGGCGTTATTGCCAGTTACGAAATGTCACTGGCAGCTGATGAAATTGTTCCCCAGCAGGATATATATTTTAAAATTTTTATTTCCTCCCCTTTATTTTCTTGAACCTCTTGAATGGAACTATATTAAGACCAGACGCCCCCCGACACACTTATGCGTATGCGTAATTAATACATACGAAATTAATAAGCTGTGAATTTGCTTTCTTAACCTCAGATTGCCTCCACCAAAACGGGGCATCACCATACGACGCTTTTCAACAGCGATTCTAGACAACTGAGACCTTGAAACATTAGGATCGCTCATGCTAATATTAATTAACGTGTTATTAATTCGTAAGTGCGATTAATGCCGCTGCTTTCCTATTCGTTTAGGTTTTATTCTGATGAAGCAACGTGGGGTGTGGATAAGCAGTTCTTGTGGGGTCCTGGGCTCCTCATTACCCCTGTGCTTGAGCCAGTAGGTCTCACTTTCTTGATGCCTTGTAATGAATTCGCGGGGGCACCTTGAGTCACCAGTGTCACCTTTTTTTCTGCAGGGAATTGCAGTAAAAGCCCCAACACGTTGAATTTCTCGACCCCTCATTCCCCTCATTCTTTTATTCCCTCGATTTGAAACTGCTTTTGAATTTTCTATCTTACTCAAGTCTTGGGACGATATTGTTATTCAGTTTAAAAGTTGGAGCTCCCCTATTTAGGGCATATGTATTTCGCCTGTAATCACGCTCCTTCTCCGTTTTTTAAGATGGGGAAAAAAAAAAAGAAAAATAGGGTCTTCCATTTCCCTGATGAACCTAATAAATTTGCTCTGGTCCTGTTTTAGCCTGAATTGTCTTGGGGAAAACTGGCAGGCGTGTTCCCAAAGAGGCCCTTGTTCATTACCTTTAATATATCTCCAGTGGAAACACGTGTCTTAATATAAGCTTTGATTATATCCTTCTTTCATGCATACTGAATACCATTTTCTCTAGTTTAATTTCCTCTTTAAATTAAATTTGTTCTAAATTTAATTTTCTCCTTAAACTCCATTTTCTCTTTTTTGTGCCATTATTTTTATATTGCTGTATTTCTTCCGTTTTCCCATCCGTTGGGAATCTGATTCTTCCATTGCAAAATTCTGCTTCATCTCCTCCTTCCATCACCTCTGCATTTCGTTCGGAGCCAGCTGCTTCTTTCTCACTTGATTTCACTTCACCTGTGATTCATCAGGACAAAAAAAAATACGGATCGTTGCTTTTCCTGTTGCAAAACCTTGTACGTAATGCTCACGAATGCTCGTACCGCATACGCTATTTAGAAGCACAAAGCATTTGTTAAATGTAGCAAATATCTGAAACAAGCCAGTGTGGAAAAAGTAAAATTAAGATTTAACGATGCGTGTGAATAGCCTCTGAGACGGTGTGTTTTCAGCATTGTAATTTTGGGTTACAAACAGCGGGTTTCTGTCTTACGGCTTTGCTGAAAGTATACCTGGATTATTCTCTTCCTTTTTGGGCATCATTGTAGAAAACCGTGAAAGAAAACCAAAAACTGAGGGGAACTAGTGATGGTTTTCTCATTGTCAACTTTATTACGATTTTTGGAAATTTTGGCTTATTTTCATTGTATTTTCTCCCCCCTGGCCAGTTGAGGAGGGGGAGCGATAGAGCGGCTGGGTGGGCACCTGGCCGCCACCCAAGATCAATCCACTACCTTGGATTAACGGAGGCTTGAGCGTGAAAGTAATTTCTGTGTTCCCCTTCCAGGGGGTGGAGACCATCCCAGCATATATCCCTGACGCAGTCTGGTACGATTACGATTCGGTAAGTAAGCGGGATAATTGGGGGGGGGGTTTCTAAATATCCAACTGAGAAGGTCACATAGCTGTGGGTTGAGTTCAGGATTTGGGAGGACCTGAATGAAACCTTAAGCGAAGAGCACATATAAGCAAAATATAATATTACTAATTAACGCACAAGGGGGGTTGCCATTAGCTCTTGCTAATCTCATTTCTGGAAATCAATTTCCCGCTGCTGTGGTGGTGGTTTTAGTTGGTAGAAAAGGGCTGCAGTTCGCTTCAGACATCCCAGCAGGACTTGCTCTTGCTGGGTTGATTATTAAGTAAATAATCTGATATAATAAACTGAAATAATAAGTTGAAATTAAATAATGAGAGTTGCTTATTTATCTATAGCATTCTGGTCTGTGGTGATTTGATTTTTGTGACCGTCGGCAGCAATACGCCATTCCCAGAGCTGAAAACTGACTAAAAGGAAGAATTAAGAAGAATTACGATAAAACTCAGGATTTAAGGCAGCAGCGAGTAATGCAACCTACTCTTCCTTTTTAATCCCCGTTAATTAGGGCGCAAACATCGGGTTGAGAAAGCAGTGGGCGGATATGTACCTTCCGGCAGACAAAATGGGGCTTCACTTGAGAGGAGGCTACATCTTCCCTTTCCAACAGCCGGCCACCACAACGGTGGCAAGGTAAAGCTCCAGACTGAACGTTCCCTTCACTAAATTGTTATGAAAAGTGATTTCACGAATGGACTCAAGGCAACCTGGTTGCAGGGAAAAAAAGTAGCGTTATTATTATTGTTGTTGTTATATTATTATTATTATCATAATCATCATCATTCTAATCATTACTTTTTATTAGTACTATTATTATTAGCATTACATTATTACACTACATTATTACATTATTAGTAGTAGTATTTCTAGTAGTATTTGTAGGAGTATTATAATTTAGTAATAATTAGCACTTACACTTTGAAATTTGGGAATAACTGTCAGTCCCCACTCACTGCCACGGCTGACGACAAAACATATTTAATGATTAACCAGAGGGGGTTTTTTTTGGTGTGACATTTTCTAATCTCGCCGTGGATTTTATTCTGTTGCATGAAAATCATCGAACACAGAAACTTTGGACAGCCAGGGACTAAGGCACGACAATTCTCAAAGTTTCGAACCTCCGTTGAACGCTAGACTCTGAATAGGAACGTTAAAGACTGCCTAGATATTTATTATACATCTAAAATTGTGTTGTTTTTATTTTTCCACAGCCGTAAGAATCCTATGGGGCTTATAATTGCACTGGATGACCATAACGAGGCGGCTGGGGAGTTATTCTGGGATGACGGAGAATCCACAGGTGAGCCTTTCTCGACTGTCGTAGTGAGGCCACGATGACAACCGAAATATTAATACGCACGGATTTGAACGGTTGAGTTCATTTCATGGAAGGAGGCTAAAAGAAAAAGAAAAAAACAATTAAAATATTTTTAAAAATTTAAATATTTTAATTTAAAAAAGCCTTATAAAATTTAAATCTGAACAAGGTATTACTACTTTTTCATCAAGTAAAAAAATGCAGTCTTCTTACTTATTTTGAATTTTTTTTTTTATTGCTTGTTCAGATTTCACGAGTCTTACATGCAAAGATTTTGCCAACTGTTAAACCATGCTGTCACAATGAATATAGTTTCTGTAATGCACCCAAATGAGTTTCAATGGGTACAAGAACAGCCGTAGTCCATGTTTCACAAAAAGATTCAGTTGAAGGTGAAAAACTCGTACAGTTACTGAACAGTTTGGACTCAAATTCCTTGGGGAATCGGCAGAAAGGTCGTTAACTCCCAAGGTGTGGTATCGAACCCCAAATTTGTGAAGGCATTTGGGTCCCACAGCCTATCCATGACTTTGAGTAAGTTGAACAGGCCACAGGCACTACGTTTCCAACCTCATTTTTTGTTGGTATCGGCCTGAAAACTTATTTTTCAGCTATAATTATCAGGCCAAAGCCCCGCAACCTCTTGTGATGACCGGGGTTGATACTACTCAACTCCTAAGTGTTTTTCTATCAAACAATTTATATCCTTCTTAAGAAAAAGTTTAGTGTAGTATTAAGGTCATAACTTAATTCAACCCAAGTAAATAAAAACTTGAATTTTAGGCTAAATTCATTTTTCTTGTTGTGAAAATGAATGCCTTCAGAATACAGGCGCGTCTAAGAAAAGCATAGGTGATTCCAGAGCGATGGAAGACCCTTGCCAACAAAAATACTGTGATTGTTTTTATTTTCATATTGAGGGGAGGTGTTTTTGGAAAATGAAGAACCTTTGAATTTTCTAAGGTATTTCTGAGGCTTCGGTTAGGCATCTGGTTTTCATTAGATCCAAATAACTTTGGATACTTAAATTTGATATACATTTTCTGGAAAAGCCAAAAGGCTGTTTCAACATTTTTTCTGAAATGATTTTTGGAAGACATTTTATAAAACACTGAAGCTTGTATTAAAGATGTATTATTGTTATTGTTATTGTTATTGTTATTGTTATTATTTTTGTATTTTATAATTATTATTTAATTATTATTTTGTTTATTATTATTATTATTATTATTATTATTATTATTATTATTATTATTATTATTATTATTATTATTATTATTCTACAAATTTTATTGTTTTATTTGCAACCAGCCATAATATTAAGAGCAAAGGGCTTTCTTTTATGGCATATTTCTGTTAATGCTACCACATTTCAGGTGGACCTGCTCTCTAATTCATATCCTGTTCTTTCCGTAGGCTGCTGTGAATGGGAAACTTCATGGGGTTTTCCGAAAAATGGGAAAATATTTGAGCTTTATTTAGCTATACTGAAATAAAGTGTAGGTTAGAGACTGGAAGTTCCTTAACCTTAGAGAGCAGACCATGCCAAATTACTAAAATATACCAAAAATACATACTAAAATGGCACATATTTGGCATTAATATATATTGATTTAATGGGAGTTTATAGTCCTTCATCTGAGAGAAAAATAATTGGAAAAAAATAGTGGGTTATGACAGACAGCTGGGAAAGGCTCTCAAAAGTAACGTGTATATAACAAATACTGTTCTAAGGCCAGGAATAGTAAAAAAAAAGAAATATGCATAATGAAAGGGGCAAAAATGGGCAGATTTGGTGGCCTCCTCCACCCCCAGCAGCGTATAACACCATGACTCAATAGGTAACTTCGGGATTTGAAAAAACCTGCCAAAAAACCCCAGGATTTCAGGAAAATATAGAAATATCGAGAGCCTAAATCCGTTTGACAGAAGATTTGAATTGGCAGAATGTTAAATATCAACAGCCGTTTTTCCCTCTTCAAAAAATAGGATTTCCTAGGTTGTTGCTCGGTGGGGTGGCTTTGAAGGTAACTGTAACAATAAAAATAATTAGCTTTTTTTTTGGTCTTCGAGCTTCCCTTTTCTAATGCTCTCTCATTCCGTGCTGCAACTGTCATTTCTTTCTCCACAATTTAGGTACCATTAACAGCAAAACCTACATTTCCTATGACTTTAAAGTTTCCAATGTAAGTATATATTTTTTAAAGGATTTAATTTTCATTTCCCATTTGAATCAATAATACTTTCTATGGATATTCCTTTTTCCCCTCCCTATATTCCTCAAATATTTACTAAAAACTGAAGTATTTGCCGAAGTCTAAGAGGTGCCATTTCAAAGTATCATTGCTTGACCAAGATGGAAATCGCGATATTTGTCTTTTCTTCCTCTAATTATTTTTAATATCTGAAGTTTCCCAATTTCCTGCCACTTTATAGAACAGCAACAAATGTTTATAGAGTTTATAACAGTTTATAGAGCGGAAAAACTGTCAAGCATCAGTGGCAATTAGGGTAAGAAAGGAGATGAACGGATCGGTTTTGAGTCTCAAAAATTTGAAAAATTGACAAAAATCCTTGTGCGTTGTGAAAAAAACGTAGCTGAAAGTGTCTACAATGAGAAAAACGTCAGAAAAAAGTCATCTACCTCGTGATTTTTTTATTGTAGTAAGGTTTTTTATTGGTGCCTGTGACGGCCGTGGCACGGTTTGAGAGGCTGGGCTCATCTCATATTATTAAATATAATTGAACAGAGCCTGGCTTTTCTGTCTCGAGAAAAGTGCATGTATTGTATGCGTAGCTATATTACGCATATAATGCAGAAATATACATTATATACATAAATATATAATATATATATAAAAAATATAATATACATATATATAATATACATAAATGCTATATATATAACAGAAAAAAATTGTCACTTGTCAATTCTAATCAGGAGAAATTTTGGCAATTCAATGCAATTATTATTTCATTATCCCCCAGAATGTTCTACAAATGAATGTCACAAGCGATAACTACGCCGATCCAAACAACCTGATGTTTGAAGAAATCAAAATCTTGGGATTGCTCCAGGAACCGGTGTCAGTTACTGTGTTGCAGAACAATAATGTGCAAAATTCTTCTCATAATATCACCTATAATCCTGTAGATAAGGTAAATAATAATAGGAAAACTGGAATGAAACAGCTCTGGAGTTGTATTTATCTCTGCCTGTATTTTATATATCGAACAGGAGAGTACTCCGTACTGTGGTGAATGCCACGGTATATGCAATGTGTTTCATTAAAAAGTACGATTACATTATTTACCTTAATAACAATGCGAATTATGTTAATAATAACATTAATTATGTTAAAGAGGGTGGATCTCATTTTGCCATCAGACATTGCACGCGACACAAAGTTTATTTTTGCATTTATTTATGCAGGTGCATTCAATTTGTAAGGGAACAGCTTTAGGATTGAAGTCGATATTGTCGGAGGGTGAATAATATTTACGTTTTTTAACGACTGCCATTTTAATTTACAAAGGCTAAAGAGCCGTGTACTTCTCTTCACCCCGGTGGGCTTCCACGGGACTTGCGGGATCAGATCTTTTCCAGATCTTCTGTGCAGGAATTTCAGACGCGTGAATTCGTAAATGAAGGGTATTTCAGGAGAGGCGTTAAGTTGGGCGCGACCTGCTCCGTAGAGCAATTTCTTGTTTTTAAGGATCTGAAAAAAACATTGACGGGAGGTCGAATTTAATCGAGCTTTATGGTTTAATATTTATAGGTTGCTCTCATACAAGGACTCCAGCTCAAACTGGGAAAATCGTACTCATTAAGATGGACGCAAGGAACCAGTTTCAACGAAAAATACGATTGTTATCCCGGGCTGAACGCTAGCAAGGAAAAATGTGAACAGCTCGGCTGTGTCTGGACCGTAAGCAAAAATTTGGGAAAACCAAATTGGGGAAGAAGCACGTTAAGAACTGTAACTTTATTTTTGTATTTGTTTTTTTCTTCACAACAAAAGAAACAGTCTCATTTTGACTTAAAAAAATAAGCGGTTTATTGAAACTAGCGTCATTGTTAACAACTTCTGCTCTTCTGAAGTATGTGAAAAATAGAGGCAAGAGCTGGTATTTTTTGAAAGATAGTAACAAATAATGTCTGGGTTATGAAAAATAGAATAGACTTGAGATCACCGTCTTCATGCAACTCTGACACCGCAGCTGGGACCTGCCGGCCTTTTTTCGGGGGGGGGGGGGGTGCCTTTTTGCTTTATCTAATGCTTATACACATTGAAAAATAAATAAATTGAAGTCAATAATAAAAAATAAACACATACATAAATAAATTTAAATAAACCCGATTCCTCTGGAATCGAGAATAAGAAGAAATCCTTGAACCTCAGGGATGTTTTCATCCTTCTGTGAACTTAACTGGCTACGTCCCCGTCTATCAGATCTACCCGAACCTTAATTCCCGATATTGAAGTATTTTGGTGGATAGCTTTTATTTCTGGATGTCGCATGGCTGTAAATGGATGCCGGCATTGCGCCTCAATGGGAATGCTCTTTGGAGTCCTCCTTCAAACCATGTTAGTCCATCGTTGCCGAAGTCTTAATTTAAAAATTGGCCACGTCATCTCAGGATGAAGTCCTGGTAGCAACAACAGGCTGAACTGGTTGATAAATTTCCCTGAATTTGTTGTGTTGGTAGAAATATTTTTATAATTCAAGATATTTGGAACTGGGTCTGCAGCACGTTCTGGTCAGGCTGTGAACTGGATATATTTAAAACCTTTTCTTAAGTCAAAAGAGGCTTTGGTGACAAAAGATGAAAAAATATTCATTAGGAATAAAGGTGAGGTGAGCAGGCGTAGTTTCATTTTTGAAATAGGCAGGAAAAATCACAGTTATTCAGAGGTGGGAAGATAATGCATTAACCAACATCAGCACATCTAATTTCAGCATAATTGGAGTGTTTATATGCTACTACAGAAGAAAAGGAAAGTTACTTTGACCTTGCTATCAGGAGCTATTCGACAGATAAACCACAATTCCCAACGGGTATTTTGGAGATAATTTGTACGAGTAATGAAATGGAAAAGCTGATGGAGAGCTCTCATCTGACATCGCTAATAAACTTTGGGCAAATCCTCTCGAAGGTGTCCAAAATGGCCAGAGACCATAGAGACTTAAAGGTCTTTTTTTTGTGGGATCGAGGTGAAGGTCACAGACAGAGGGAATATTAAATCATTGTCGCTTTGTAATGATACAAACAGGACTGAACAGCCTTGAACTAATTAATTATATCTAAAATAGTACAGAGATCGGTGGGTTCAGCACTGCTGCTTTATCGTTCAGTAACAGCATGAAGTTTTGGGCAAAATTCTACGTTAACTAGTTATCTGGTAAAAACAGTTTGGGAATTCTCGCTGCTCAATAAAAAAAAAAAAGTCAGCAATCAAATAATTCCCTCATCAACCACATGTTTCCATCCGCAGGAAGATACCTCCAATCCAGGGGCTCCGTACTGCCACTACACCAGCTCTGACAACGGTTATTCGGTTGTCGACGTGAAATACACGTCGTCAGGCGTGACGGCCAATCTCACCTTCGACAAGAGCAATCTCAAAGCCGCCGAGGAATCAATGTTACCCATCAGTACCCTGCGCCTGGAGGTGAAATATCACACCAACCATATGCTGCAGTTCAAGGTAATGCAGAATTTCTCTGAGTTTGTATTGTTCCACTGGTGGAAGTAGTGTTATTTTCGGGAATAATGTTTCCAGTCAATTTTGTGTTATATGGATAATGCTTTGTTATCCAAATGTTTCTCCTCTTAACCCAACAGCTTTTATTGCTCTTAGTCTCGAAGCAACTCATGCCAACTTGGATGATACAGAAAACCTGAAGAAAAATCACTTAAGGCTGGCTAAAAATTCAACCAAAAAGCTGAAATTTATTCATCGTACATAAAAATAGACTTGAATCAATATATTTAAATAATTCAATGAGTCATTCCTGGCCCAAAATAAACCCTTGAGGTTCGTTATTTCCCGGCCCAAAGGGATTTGAAGAAAGGGATTTGAAGGATTTTGAAGGGATTTTAGAAAGAATACATACTGAAAGAAAACGCTTATCTCAGCAAATTTCCTCAACCATTTTACGTAATTCAGATTTCTTACTGTTATTGGTAAGAAGCAATTGAACAATTCTCTGTATCCGACTCGGAGTCTTCCACTCAGTAGATGAATTTCTATCGGTCAATGGTAATACAAGAAAATGCTTTCGCTATTTTTAATCCTGATTTCTCGAAAATGTAACTTGCGAATTCATGCCTATTCCACGTATGTTGAAATGAATTCATTTTCCATGCATAGATTTATGATTATGCAAATGAACGATATGAGGTGCCGGTACCGCTGAATCTCCCCACGTCCCCAGAGAGCACAGTCGAGAATCAACTTTATGACGTAAGGGTTCAGAACAAACCGTTTGGCATCCAGGTTCGACGCAGAAGCACAGGGACAGTGATGTAAGCCATGCTTATTTCCTTTCGTTTTTTCCTTTCGTTTTGCTAATTCAGCTTTTCATTTTATTTCCTCATTTGTTATTTTAATTTCGTTTTGCTAATTTAAATTTTTCATTTCGTTAATTTCATTTGTGTTAGTCATTTCTCTTTTCTTTATAAATTGGATTGACTTCCATTATTTTTCTTTACATTTTTCATCTCATTACTTCTTCCCCTCCCCTTTTCTTTCTTCTCTTCTCCGTTTTCCTTTTCCTTTTTTACTGCCAAAACATTTTATTCTCCAGTCTTCTCCAGACAAGTTTTTCTGTCCGTCCCGTAAAATGGCCCCATCTGTCAAATACCAAGTATCTGGGAGGTACAGCGATTTCTGACACTTTCTAATGCTTCCCTTAGGTGACCGCAGCATTGTTTAAGACGGGGTTTTATGTGTCTATTTGCTTGGTTTTTTTGTCTTATGCTTTTGATTTAAAATATCTTTTTTTGCCATTCTTTAAAGTGATTTAGTTGCTAATTGAGTTCCTTTTTTGCCAAGCAGAGTAAATTATTCCTTCCATAATTCAGCCTCCCACATCTACAGCAGGCAGTGGAAGAACACTATCAGATTGTGACTCAGTTTTTAACAGGAAAAAGCTGATTTACACTTAACGTTTTAACATAATCTGTGAAAAAAAAAAACCCATTAAACTCTAAAAAAATAACTAAACCCTAAAAAAATACGTTAAACTCTAAAAAAAGCTCCTAATGTTGTTTAAGTTTTCTTGATAACCATAACAGTTTTATTCCAACTTTTGTGAATAATGAGATTTTTAGAGAAAAAAGAGTTGGCCTTGAAAGGGTGGCCATCCCGGCGCTGAAAGTGCTGTCATGTTGTTCTGTTTTTGTCCTTTTCAGCTGGGATTCTCAGCTACCGACTTTCACCTTCAGTGACATGTTCATTCAGATTTCCACCCGTTTAGCATCCCAATATTTGTACGGGTTTGGCGAAACCGAACACAGAACGTTTCGACGTGACATGAACTGGAACACCTGGGGAATGTTCGCCCGGGACCAGCCTCCTGGAGTAAGTGGGGGGAAAAAAAAATTGCCATTTTGCTTTCTTTTCTGGAATTTCTGCTTTTTTGCTTTGTATCAACCAGTGTTGATTGACTATGGAGATAGGCAACCCCGCACCTGGGTGGGGGCAACCCCCGGTATCAGCACAGGCTGGGGGATGGAGGGGTGGAGAGCAGCCCTGCCGAGAAGGACTTGGGGGTGCTGGGGGATGGAAAGCCGGCCACGGGCCGGCAATGTGCGCTGTCCGCCCAGCAAGCCAAGCGTCTCCTGGGCTGCATCCCCCGCAGCGTGGGCAGCGGGGCGAGGGAGGGGATTCTGCCCCTCTGCTCCGCTCTGGGGAGACCCCCCTGGAGCCCCGCGTCCAGCTCGGGGGTCCTCAGCACGGGAAGGACATGGAGCTGTGGGAGCGGGGCCAGGGGAGGCCACCAAAATGCTCCGAGGGTGGCCCAGCTCTGCTGTGAGGGCAGGCTGAGAGCTGGGGGGGTTCAGCCTGGGGAGGAGGGGGCTGCGGGGAGACCTCACTGCGGCCTTGCCGTGCTTAACGGGGGGTTAGAAGCAAGATGGGGACAGACTTTTTAGCAGGGCCTGTAGCGACAGGACAAGGGGGAATGGTTTTAAACTCAAAGAGGGCAGATTCAGACTGGATATAAGGAAGAAATTTTTTACGCTGAGGGTGGTGAAACACTGGCCCAGGTTGCCCAGAGAGGTGGTGATGCCCCGTCCTTGGAAACATCCAAGGCCAGGCTGGATGGGGTCTGAGCAACCTGCTCGGGTTGTAGATGTCCCTGCCCATGGCAGGGGTGGGACTGGATGGGCTTTGAAGGTCCCTTCCATCCCAAAGCGTTCTATGATTCTATGATCTGTCCTCCTGGGTCAGACCTGGGCAAAGTCCTACAACTTTGGAATTGAATTGAAAAAGTTATGTTTCAGCTTACCCAAGTATTGGCTTTTGCATAACACAAATACTGGCGATTTGCAAGGGATTAATCATGGAATAGCAGTGTCTTATTATAGCTATAATATGAAAATTTGAATCGTTTTGAGTAAATGAAAAAATAAGAGAAAGTCACCAGTTTGTCTGGATGATAAAGGCTACCTGGAAATGTTTGAAAAGTAGAGAAAGTTTTCTCCCAGGGAAGCGATTCCATATTAGCAATTTTTAAAGCTTGAAATACATTTTCTTCCCTCCCTGCCTTGAACACTCGGAAACAGATTGACCTCAAAATTTGAAGCTGAAAAATGTTTGTTCCTGGTCAACGTTTCCCGTTGCATGTTCAACATGCAAGATTCTTTGTTGGACGCTTGACCGTGGTGTATCTGATCATTTATTAACCTTGTTATTTATAATGGACAATTTATTGGTAGATGCAAATAGCTGAATGCTTACGATGTCTTTCCAATAGAAAATACTTTCTTTCTTTTGCAGTACAAGTTGAATTCATATGGTTTCCAGCCGTTCTACATGGGTCTTGAAGAAGACGGCAATGCCCATGGAGTTTTCCTGCTTAACAGCAATGCAATGGGTAAAAAAAAAACCCAAATTCACTTTATTTGCTCAACGTGTTTTACTTCAATGTTCGGTTTTTGCCTTACCCAGGCATTTGTTGCCTTCTTGCACTGTCTCCGTTTTCCAGATGTGACCTTCCAGCCCACGCCTGCTCTGACGTATCGCACAATTGGGGGAATTCTGGACTTTTACATGGTTTTGGGGCCAACGCCAGAGCTCGTCGTTCAAGAATACACTGCGGTATGATGCTCCTATTGCAAATTCAAAGTGGTTTGGGTTTTTTATTCTTTTGGTTTGCTTTTTTTGTCCATTTGTTTTGTTTTTTAAATTTTTGCTTGTTTTTTTGTTGCTGTTTTGTTCTCTTTTCACCTATCTGCAATAAGTATTCTTTCTTTTTCATTTTTAGCTGATTGGGCGACCAGTCATGCCACCCTACTGGGCCCTGGGATTCCAGTTATGCCGCTACGGTTATGAAAATGACACCGAAATCGCCAACTTGGTGGAAGACATGAAAGCAGCCAAGATACCCTATGTACGTTGAGAGCCGTTAAAGCTTGCGATGGCACTTGAATTTCTGGCTTCAGGGTATTGTCTAATTAAAACAGTAAAAGAAAGGCTACGATGAATGCCGTAGTTCAACTTTTCCATGCGCTTTACAGGAAACATGAGGAAATCAAAAGAAGGCAACTTCATTTGCATTATAGGTTGTCCTGTGCTGAGAAACCTACTTTTTGGGAAAGCTGCGAAAGCTTTAGCCCTAACTAAATTATATCTAAATTAAGCATGGCTTTCATTTTACAGGTAATTAACATCAAATTATTTCAGTATGGAGCAACCGATTCCCGTGTTTCTGGACAATGTGTGCAAGCAATGTGTCTATCGACATATATTTATACATACGCACAAATCCCGAGGTGGTTTTTTTGCTTGCATGTATGAATTTCTATTTTCTTCACAATAAATACGGTGGTGAAAGCTGCATTTCAGACTGGATAGCTTGTGGAAGTGTGTTCATCTGATAACCTGACCTTTAAGCTGCAGCAGATTCCAATTTTACATTTTAAATTGCCTAATTTTGCAAATGGCTGATGAACTTGCTGATGGATGATGTCATTCAGGAAATGACAGAAAAAAGCGCTTTATTTTAATTTTTTGTGTGTGTGTGTGAACTGCAGGATGTCCAGTACGCAGATATTGATTATATGGAACGGCAACTGGACTTCACCCTTAACCCCCGCTTCGCTGGATTACCGGCTCTAGTTACGAAAATACGAGAAGAAGGCATGAGGTTTATCCTAATCCTGGTGAGTGTTGAATTCTGGTTTTAAATTAGAGTATGTCGTTGCAGAATACAGAACGCACTTAAGAGCGTTTCTGCATTTGTCTTTTCAGCAGAGAAGTAAAATTGTATTACCTTTAATTTTAGGATCCAGCCATATCTGGTAATGAAACCAATTACCCCGCCTTCACAAGAGGTTTGGAGCAGGATGTCTTCATAAAATGGCCCAATACCGATGACATCATCTATGCAAAGGTGCTGTTCTTAAAAAGCTGATTATTTTATCCAAATAAGCGTCATGCCAGCTTCGACGTTGGCGAGAAGACTTCTCATATCAAGTACATTCCCAAACTTAGTTGACACGTTGAGTGCTACAAATGGAAATCTTTTCATTTTACGTAGCCATTGGACTATAGCAGTAAAGCTTTTGCTGTTGACACTCATTTTTATCCAGTTTAATTTGATTATTTTAACATCTCCTTCCTCCTAATAGGTCTGGCCGGATCTTCCCACCGTAGAAGTTAATGACACGCTGGATTGGGATACGCAAGTGGAGGTAAACGGTGATATCTTTTGGTGATGGACACAAATAGAGAGGGAGCAACAAATTCGTTAAGGCTTATAGTAGTGAACTGCCTGATAAAATTGAATCTAAGAAGTCAAATGCGGAAAGTGACCGGTTTTTCTAGCAGAACATCAAAAAAACCTAAAGATCATCAGAGTGAGTTGCAGAAACTGTCCGGCCTTTCTGCCAGAACATTTAAAAACTGTAGCAAACCCATGAATTATTTCAGAAAAAATTAAATTTTTAATTTTTTAAAAAAACAAACTAAATTCCAACATTGTAGTAGTGGGGTGCTGTAGACACATAGTCCTGTGTCTATGCTTCATTTATTTTTTATTTCTACCTTTCCAGCTCTACCGAGCGTGTGTAGCTTTTCCGGATTTCTTCCGCAATTCCACAACTGAATGGTGGACAAGAGAAATCACTGAAGTCTACACCAACCCATACAACGCATCGAAAAGCTTGAAGTTTGACGGCCTATGGATCGTAAGTGTAAAAAATGATTCTATTTCTGAGATTCTTCTGCATCTTTTTATCCTAAGATTGGTTCTCAACACCTCAAAACCCAGCAACGCTCTGAGGCCTCCGAGGAAGGAAGGATACGGAAGTTTAACGCTAAAAATCATGAATGGTCGACTAAAGTTTAAAAATCCTTCTTGTTACCAGCATCGTTATTCATTCTATTTTTTTTTGCCTGTTGAAAAAGTTTACTTTCTCACATCTTCATTATTTACTTTTGACCTGCCTAACGGCTCTTTTGCAGTGTTGTTTTTCTTCTCTAAGTTCCTAAAGTCTTTTTTTTTTTGGGCAATAAGAGACTATTACTTTTTACCATTACTACTTTTGCAAGGCAAAATGAGATAAATGACAGGTTTAGCTTGTTTCTTAAATGAAATGGACTTGCAATAGCTGTAGAATCTATTAAATATTAATATATTCGTATAGAAAGCCCCAAAACATCTAGAAACCAAGTAAAATATTTGGTGTTTTCCCGTACCCCGGCTCCGGTGTACTGCTGCAGCCGGAGGACCACAGGCAGCGAGGACAAGAGCCGTCATTACAAAGTCCAGAGATTTTGGTAATTTACATTTCTGTAGCTATATTTTCTGTATTGACTTCAATTTTACACAGAGGCAAACCTGCTCTTTTCAGGAAATATGGTTGATAAAAAAGTTCTTAAAACTGAAGCCTTCAGTTAACCTCTATGAATTTGATGCTTTGCTCTCTGGGAAATGAGATATTTAGAATCTGCCTATGAAGGGAATTCCTCATCAGCAAAAATTATCTGTTGAACCATTGTTTTACACTGGTTAAAAAAGAAATGCAATGGGCGGTCCTGAAAATCTGAATTTTCCCATTCATTTCATTTACTCGGTCAGCCCGCTGACAAAGAGAATTAAACATCAGGGGCACAAACTAAAATAGCTGAAAGGAACTAATTGCCCAAAGTTAAGAGAAATTTGTTCATCTGGCATTTTGCTCTGTGTTTTCAGGACATGAACGAACCTTCGAGCTTCGTTAACGGTGCTGTTGGTGGCTGTAGAAATCAAGAGCTAAATTTTCCACCATATATGCCCCGTAAGTCTGCTCACTGCTGTAAACGTTTTGGGTCGCTCTAGTTTGAATCGAACTTCTTACGCGCTAGCTGTGGCATAAATGCCTAAAATTAGGTAGCCAAATCCGTAACCGAACCCGTAACAGAAAGTCAACCAAATTTTGGAGATGATCAATGCTCTTAACGGCAGTCATTGTTGGTGAGAACAGCGACCACATGGCACCTCTGACAACTAAGATTTTTATTTTTTGGCTAGATTTTGGTACCTGTTATCTAATTTGCTTTGGACATGGGCAAGAATATGGCTTTCAGGGTTTTGCAGAGTTTTCCCAGATGAAAAATGCAATTAATGACTAAAACTTTCAAAAATATCCTTGTGCCTCCTCTGATTAATAGTTACTTATATGTAAAACTATAAGGCCTAACTTGAGGAATGGTCTTGAAATACTTGCTCTTCTTAGCAGGGCTTTCCTTGAGTACTGGTGTAGAGTAGTATGAATTGGCAATAACTCACCAATGCTTTAATAGAAGCCTTCTGTTGCTTTCTGAATGTGTTTAAATATAATTTCTCAGAGTATTCAGAAATAGACTTCCCCCCCGCCCAAGTTTTCTGGGTATATGGCTGATACGGTGGTAATTACAAAGCTTTGCAGTATTTTCTGACTTAGGATATATTCTGTCTACTCTTTGATCCTCTTCAGTAAGAGTTACTGCTTCTCTTGCAGACCCAGATACTTACACAGGAGTATCGGGAATTTTAGAATTTCCTAAATTTCTGAAATAGAATTTAAGCATTTCCTAAATTTCTGAAATGGAGTTTAAGCATTTCCTAAATTTCTGAAATAAAATTTAGGTATTTCCTAAATTTCTGAAATCCAACCTCAGAAAACCTAAAATGTTGTTTTCTTTAGAATAAAATAGATGACCATGTAAATACGTAAAAGGAAGCGAACACCAATCAAGACGATGCAAATTTAAAAAAAAGTAAACTCCTTACAGTTCTTGCGGGATGTAAATTGTTAAAATCCGAGTGTCTTCATTCCCTTTCCAATAGACTTAGGATCTAGATCCGAGGGACTGAGCTTCAAAACGCTCTGCATGGAAGGTCAGCAATATCTCCCAGATGGTTCCCCAGTCAGTCACTACAATGTCCACAACCTTTATGGATGGTCACAAACCAAACCTACCCTCGAGTAAGTTGCTTTTTTTTTTCCCTTCTTTCCGAAATATGTTGCAAATTAATATTCAGTGTCTATATTCTCGTGACAAATTAATATTCAGTGTCTATAATGATGAAAAATCTTTTTTTCCCTCGTAATTTTTCTTTTCATCCGAATATCGTCAGTTCTTCAATTCAGTTAAAAGTGAATGATTCCCCCCAAAATCCCAGCCCCAAACCACTCTTCTGTCCCTTACAAAGCAGAACTGAGAACAATTCTGAACGCTTAATCAATCGAAAGCAATTAATCAATGACACTCTCAAGTGCTTAGAGTCATTCCAGTATGCAAAAACTTTTGTTTCCACCTATTTCTATGATAATATGGTTTATTTATGGTGTTGATCTTTCTCTTGGCCTTACATCAAGGGAGGAAAAATGAATCTAGATGTTAAAATACAGGCTACGATACAGCCGTTAAGTGAATATCATTAAAATGAACGAAACGGTGCTGAAAAGGGAAAAGTGACTTCTGAAATGTAAATCGTGTGCCTAGGTTTTCCTTCTAAGAAATTGTTTTCTCAGTTCCAAGACAAATTTTATGATATATTTCATACTGAATCGTATCCTAACCTATTTTTGATAACTTCTGATGTAATGATAATATACCAATGGTTCATTTCCAGTTTAATGAGCCAGCAAGGAACAGTGTTTTGTTATAGATCTCCTGACCCCTCGGTAACATTTATATTAACATAAATAAAGAAAAAAAATCGAGTGTACTTGAATTTTTAACGGAGGGGATGTTACATTTAGCAACGTGGCGTTGCATTGCTTGAAGTCGAGGCGTTCACAATATTGCTGACATCGTCATAATAAGACTTTTCTTATCAGCCAAATCTAAGGGAATTTGGTTATTGTAAGTAGACAACAATTGGACACGAAGGGGGATATTATTATTGGTTCTGAATATTAAGTCTGTTACGAAATGTTTTCTTCTGTTTTAAGAGGCACTATAATGTATTAGGTAATATAACATTGTAATATTTTTCATCATATCTTATAGTGTATTACATGTTATATGTACCTTATATATAAAATTATATATCTTCTATATAAAAATATATCATATATGTATATATATTATAATATATTGCAAAGAAATAAAAGAGACCAGAAGACTTACTGTGTATCTTGGAAGAAATAATTGCACTGCGTTAGTCTAGTTGCATTACTAAGGGAATTTCAGAGAATAGTAGGTAATTCTAGCATCACAAAAGCTGCAAATCTTGTAGAAAAATAGATAGTAACTTATTGGAAGCAGCATTTTAGGCCATTACGGTGGAGGTACCGAGAGAGCGAAGCAATTACGTCATTGAAGGGCTTTAACTGGTATTTTTTTGTGAATCTTTACAGCTTGCGGAGGAATTCTCCTAAGAAATCAGAGAGCCGATGCGTACACTGTAGGCACACAACAGAGATTAACGACATAAGTTTAGCAAAAAGTGCCAGCATCATCATCAGCGAAATTAAGCAGCATAAATTCTGCCTAACTCAGTTAATTTTTTTTTTTACTTTGTTTTTTGGCTTTTCTTTTTGACTTCGACTTTAAACTTTTTTTTGACTCGGTGACCTTTACAGGTATCTTGCTGTGGTGGTCAAAGACTTCTTTAAGGAAATGAAAATCCATGCTGGCTATTTCAAATAATCTTATTTCCTTTGCAATGATAACAGAGCAAAGGCTTATTTTTTTGTTCCAGTACCCTTTTGGCAGCTAATGCTATGCTGACAGGTCTAATATTCCCAGTACTTCTGTTTTCTCCCTTATTATTGCCTTGGTCTGAATTTTGTTAGGATCATTTTTAGCCGTTGCTGCAAATTTTCTGGTATTGCAATAACGGACTCACGTGCCCTGGACCAGATCATGTAACCCTTTAAAAATGCGTAAGTTGGGCTACCCTTCTGCTTTCCCATTAGCCTTAAGTGGAAATCCTTAATTTAGGGCCTCCTCGCTTTGCCAATTCATTTCCTAACTATGATTTGGTTGACACTTAGTTTCCGCAGGTGTGTGAACCATAGTGAATTCCAATAAAAACCACAGCTCGGTTGATTTACGGCTGCCCATGCTCACAAGGACAGCACAGCAGTGCTTGCCTACAGAAATATAAGCCACCGATTTTAGTTTCAGAGTCGTGCATAAGACCTTTTACAATTATCTTAGTTCTCATCCTGTTGGTTTCTTCTCCCACGTCCAACCCCAGTGCCTTGCGGAATATCACAGAGGAGCGAGGAATCGTCGTCACCCGTTCAACCTACCCCAGCAGTGGAAAGTGGTCGGGACATTGGCTGGGGGACAACACAGCAGCCTGGAATCAGCTCGATAAATCCATTATCGGTACGTCAACGCAACCTATAACCAATTTATTCCATGTTTCTTCTTGGTTTCCTTCCTAATAATCGCATCTTTTGAGCCAAAGTGGGATACTCAGTTGAGGAATCAGAATTTATGGCCAATTTCTTCTTGATCTTCTTATTCTTCTTATGGCCTGTTAAGAAAATCTTCACAGTTTATGTAGGAATTGGGTTTGATTGCATGGGTTTGAGCACCACATTGTCCTCAAATTCATCCCCTATCATCTTCCCGTTATCCTCTTCCTGTTGCCCAGAATCTGCTGCTTTACTTCTTAAGAACCGGCTTTCCTGGGGGAATTCTGGCAATTCTTTTTCTCATCCCGAGTTGTACGACCTATGCAACCTGCACCGTGGTTATTCGTAGAATCATAGAACGCTTTGGGATGGAAGGGACCTTCAAAGCCCATCCAGTCCCACCCCTGCCATGGGCAGGGACATCTACAACCCGAGCAGGTTGCTCAGACCCCATCCAGCCTGGCCTTGGATGTTTCCAAGGACGGGGCATCACCACCTCTCTGGGCAACCTGGGCCAGTGTTTCACCACCCTCAGCGTAAAAAATTTCTTCCTTATATCCAGTCTGAATCTGCCCTCTTTGAGTTTAAAACCATTCCCCCTTGTCCTGTCGCTACAGGCCCTGCTAAAAAGCCTGTCCCCATCTTGCTTCTAACCCCCCGTTAAGCACGGCAAGGCCGCAGTGAGGTCTCCCTGCAGCCCCCTCCTCCCCAGGCTGAACCCCCCCAGCTCTCAGCCTGTCCTCACAGCAGAGCTGGGCCACCCTCGGACCATTTTGGTGGCCTCCCCTGGCCCCGCTCCCACAGCTCCATGTCCTTCCCGTGCTGAGGACCCCCGAGCTGGACGCGGGGCTCCAGGGGGGTCTCCCCAGAGCGGAGCAGAGGGGCAGAATCCCCTCCCTCGCCCCGCTGCCCACGCTGCGGGGGATGCAGCCCAGGAGACGCTTGGCTTGCTGGGCGGACAGCGCACATTGCCGGCCCGTGGCCGGCTTTCCATCCCCCAGCACCCCCAAGTCCTTCTCGGCAGGGCTGCTCTCCACCCCTCCATCCCCCAGCCTGTGCTGACACCGGGGGTTGCCCCCACCCAGGTGCAGGACCTTGGTTATCCATAGAATAACCCCCTGAGGCTCACAGGGGCCCCCCTCTCCAGCCGGCCCAGGTCCCTCTGGACGCCATCCCGTCCCTCAGGCCTGGCGACTGCACCCCTCAGCCTGGTGTCACCTGCAAACCTGCTGAGGGTGCACTCGATCCCGCTGTCTGCGTCACTGATGAAGACATTGAACAGCACTGGTCCCAGTACGGGCCCCTGAGGGACACCACTCGTCACTGGTCTCCATCTGGACATCGAGCCATTGACCACTGCCCTCTGGATGCGACCACCCAGCCAATTTCTTATCCACCAAACAGTTCGCCCATCAAATCCATATCCTTCCAATTCAGAGAGGAGGATATTGTGGGGGACCGTGTCAAAGGCCTTACGGAAGTCCAGATAGATGACATCCGTTACTATTGAATTATTATTATAATTATTATTGAATTATTGTTATTTAATTTTTTTTTTTTTTCATTGCAGGTATGATGGAGTTTAGTCTCTTTGGAATATCTTACGTAAGCTCCCCATTTATCACCTTATATTTCAGTTATCTTTATTAACAAAAATGTATAGTATTGCCATTGGATTTTTCTTTTTTTTTTTAATTTTCAGACAGGAGCAGATATCTGCGGCTTCTTTGGGGACTCGGAGTATGAGCTGTGTGTTCGATGGATGGAGCTGGGTGCCTTTTACCCATATTCAAGGAATCACAATGGAAAAGGAGCCAAGGTGGGCACCTTCCACATTTGCTTCGAGCGAGTTGTTTTTATTTCCCATTTTTCCCCTGTTTCCTACTTTTTTTGGTTCCCCATATATGCTATAGTTAGGTAAACACACCACAGCTACAAGACGAAAATGGTTATTTTTCATATGTTCCAGTTCTACTTAAACATACCGCCTCTACAAGACTAAAATAGTTAATTTTGTCATGTAGGCCATTTTTATTTAAACGTACCACACTTATGAGGCTGAAATAGTTACTTTTATACACATTTCAAGGGGCAAAACTGACCTTGGTGTTGTCATCCCTAATTATTCGTCATTTTCCAGCAAATTAGAAAAGGGAACAGTGGAATGAGATTCCTGAGTATCTAAAATTCATGCACTTTCCCTACTTCGTGCTATAAAATATCGTATTTCTTTTAAGAATAAATGAAATTAACTGTTTAAATGCAGGACTGTGCTGTTTAAGGACTCTGTGATAGAAAAACAAGGTAACTGGCAAAATGGCAATACGGGAAACAGCGTTTTCATCCTCGTTAGAGCTTTAGGTCAAGCAGAGCTATTTGTCCTTCGTTAAACAACAGAGAAATAAATAAAGGTACTCTAAATTAGAGGAGGACAAGGAATTTGTAAGGCTCCACCCAGATCTCCTCAGCTATGCTTTGCTATGTCGATTTTGAGGCGTGTTGGACAATTACTGCCACTAAATTATATGAATTTGTGAGTAATAAGATGAAAAAAAGATGCTAAACACAAGGTCTTTTTTTTCCCGCCGTCTCTTCCCAACCAAATAATCCTGCTCGAATAATGAGAGCCCCTTTTCTCTTGTTTAGAGGCAAGATCCTGTTGCCTGGAATTCAACATTTGAAGACATTTCCAGGAAAGTGCTAAATATCAGATATACCCTCTTACCCTATTTGTACACGTTAATGTACGAAGCCAACGCTCACGGCAGCACCGTCGTCCGCCCTCTGCTCCACGAGTAAGTGCGGTCCTTCCTTCTCCATTAATAACGAATTCCCAGTGAAGTCCGTAAGATTTCCGTGATTGTCGTCAAAAGCTTTTCCCTCAGTTACAGCAGTTTTTCTTTTCAAACTGGCAAGGGATCGAGAATTTGCACGTTCGGCATCGGCTCGCCGTGACAGCTCAAGGTCTCCATTTCCCACAGCGCCAACATTTTTTTCTGATCTATAAATATAATCAATATATAAATTTTGAAGCTCATTCTCATCATCCCTAGTGGCATTCAGCAAATACGTTCTGCCTGGTGCTGGATATATGTAGAATCGGAAAGCATGTGGTGCAAAAATACCTGGGCAAAAATTTTAAGCAGAGAAACATAAAAAGAGGGAGAAAACAGGGGTTTTGACACAAGTCTTGAGGCAGTTGCAGTGCAAGGTAACTTATTTTGGCTAAACTGATACAGCAGTTTTTAAAAAAAAAGGGGGTTATAGCATTTTTCTTTTAACAAAGTCATGTTTTTAGAGATATAAGACTTTATTTGTACCTGGTCAGAAGGGGCGATGCGTGCCAAAGACTGGTTAATGCCTTAATGTTAAGGATGAAGTCTAATTTTTAAAAATGCTGGTCTTCCGCTAAAATACCACTGAATTGTCAGCGTGTAATCCCAGCCTAATTTTGACTAATCTAAGCCTTGATTCTGACAAAGTACCTGTCAACAAAAAAACCTGGTACAAATCAGAAAGTAATTGGGCCACTACTTAATTTTGCTGTTGCTAATATCAAGCAAAAGTGATTTTTTTGGAAAGTTTGGTGATCTAAATATACTAATTTTTAGTATATATGTATTTTATATATTATATTTATATTGTATATATTTATTTATATATATCGTATATATTTATTTTACTAATAAAATTTTTAGTGTATATGTAGATACAGGCCAGCAAACACGTAGAAACAGCAGAAATGAAAATTAAGTAATAGACGGTATTTCCCTAAAGATTTTCACATTAGGATCTTAACACATTCTTCACAAGCTTTAATTGACACATTTGTAAATAAAATGGGATTAATTTTTCTTTACGGTATTTCTGAGTGCTCTCAACACCTGATGGTGTTCAGTAATTGGCAAAGAGTTTTGTTCCTGAGCGTCTAACCGTGGCTTTAGTTCTTCTGCTTCATCTAATACGGGATGATAATGGGATTTCATTTCTGATAACTCATTCTCTGCTTTATATTTCAAAGAATTTGTCACCTGCATCAGTTTCTCATGTTCATCTCTAGAATGCAGTCCAAAGCTATATCATCTGGAGTTTTTATCTTCCTATAGTCTTCAAGCTCTGTTTGTGCTTCTTTGCACGACTGAGACAAATCACTGAGTTGTCTGTGGAGCTCATCTCTCGTTCCGTGCATCGCAGCTTTCATTTCTCCAGCTTCAGCACGAGACTCCAACGGCGTCTGATTTGTCAGCTTGTCCTGTAGCCTTTTAATCTCCTCTTGCCCTTCTTTGTACCTCTCAATCAACAACGCTTTCTCATGATTAATGTTAGCAATAACCGAATAATGTGAATTCTTCGTTTCCTCACGCTCTTCCACAGGCAAATCGCCTGCCACATTCTGCTCTTTTTCTTCAAACTTTTTCTGTCGCTCTCTCACTTTCTCTTTTTGTCTCTCACTTTCCTCCAACGCTTCTTCTTTTTTGGAGAAGAGGAGGCTCAGGGGAGACCTCATTGCTCTCTACAACTGCCTGAAAGGAGGCTGTAGCGAGGTGGGGGTCGGTCTCTTCTCCCCAGTAACAAGCGATGGGATGAGAGGAAACGGCCTCAAGCTGTGCCAGGGAGGTTTAGAATCACAGAATCGTTAAGGTTGGAAAAGACCCTCAAGATCATCGAGTCCAACCGTTAACCCAGCACTGCCAAGGCCACCACTAAACCATGTCCTCGAGCACCACATCTATCCGTCCTTTAAATACCTCCAGGGACGGAGACTCAACCACTTCCCTGGGCAGCCTGTTCCAAGGCTTGACCACCCTTTCGGTGAAGAAGTTTTTCCTAATATCCAACCTAAACCTCCCCTGGCGCAGCTTGAGGCCGTTCCTTCTCGTCCTATCACTTGTTACTGGGGAGAAGAGACCAACCCCCACCTCGCTACAGCCTCCTTTCAGGTAGTTGTAGAGAGCAATAAGGTCTCCCCTCAGCCTCCTCTTCTCCAGGCTGAACAACCCCAGCTCCCTCAGCCGCTCCTCCTAAGACTTGTGCTCCAGACCCTTCACCAACTTCGTTGCCCTTCTCTGGCCACGCTCCAGCACCTCGATGTCCTTCTTGGGGTGAGGGGCCCAAAACTAGGTTGGATATTAGGAAAAACTTCTTCACCGAAAGGGTGGTCAAGCATTGGACCAGGCTGCCCAGGGCAGGGGCTGAGTCCCCATCCCTGGAGGTATTTAAAGGACGGATAGATGTGGTGCTGAGGGACATGGTTTAGTGGTGGCCTTGGCAGTGCTGGGTTAACGGTTGGACTCGATGATCTTAAGGGTCTTTTCCAACCTTAACGATTCTATGATTCTAATTTTAACAGTTATTATCTGTTATTAATAAAGAGGTAATAATAGCACCTATTATTACTGGTAGCAGTTGAGGAAATGGTAGTTTTACTGAGAAAAAGGGCTGCATCAAGGAAACCTTTGGGGAAAGGTTGACACCGAGGGTTTGACCGCTCTTCGTTCCTTGGCAGGTTTGTGGAAGACAAAAGGACATGGGAAATATATGAACAATTTCTGTGGGGCCCGGCACTGCTCATCAGCCCTGTACTGAAACAGGTGGGTATCAGAAATAGAAACATCAGAAAAGTTGGGGAAAAAAATTAGAAAATATTAGAAATTCATGAAAATATTAGAAGTGACTTGAGCTAAACTTTACTTTTTGGCTTTAATAGACTTAAACCAACAATGTTTAATTCCAGGGTGCTGTAGAGGTGAATGCTTACCTACCCAAAGCCCGCTGGTATGATTACTACACAGTAAGTCATTTTTAAAACTATATTATATTTATTTTTTCCTCATACATTTAAGCAGGAGTCCAGTTTGCTGGGGGGGAGTGTGAATCCACCACCTCTGTTTTACCAACATGTGTCTAGTAGTTGTTTTTAGTGATATAAAAAAAAAGACATCTTGGCTAATTCTTTTGTTAAATTAATCAGTTTGGTTTAATATAATCTTGTTCAACACGACCAGTAAATAGGTGAAATAATATCTGTAATCTGAAGTGCTTCCATGTTTGCCTTTTTTTTAACCCTTCAACAATACATTGAATTTCTTTTCTAAGAATGGTGGAGTGGAGAAAGACAAAAGTTTTAAACAATTTTGACAGCCTCAGGCTTTAAAAGTCACTCCGTTTATCAGGTGTTGTGTAATTGTTTTATATGTGCAGAATTTCAGATGTTATCTTGAAAATATGTAGCTCTGCATTAAAAAAAATAATACTAAATACTTTTCATAAATAGGGTGAGTATATTGGCTTTAGGGGACGATTCAGGGATTTACCATCTCCTTTGGACCACATCAACCTCCATATCCGCGGCGGTTACATCCTCCCTCAGCAAAGCCCTGCTAATACGACGTTTTACAGGTATGATGAGAAGAACCAAGCAATTAAAATTTCATTTAATTTTTTTTTGCTTTGCTTTGTAAGGGAGATCTTTAATTAGTGGCCTGTGTGTATTAATTACATAGCGAGAGCATTTTTCTGGACTCCTTATTTTCAACCTGGGAAAAACAAAGTTTTCCCATGCTTAGAAGTATCTCCCATTTTGTATAAACATTAGCAGTCCTGAGAAAATCAGTATCTGTGGTAGCACCTTAACTTTATGGCCCTTTTTTTCTCTTTGTGGTTTCCTCCCCACGGCCTCCTTTAAGCGTAACGCTAGGGGTTGGTAACAGAGAGAAATTGTGCTGTGTACAATGTCTGTAATATAAATTATAGCGCTTGTGAAACATAAAATGCGATTGCCCAAGAAAAATATTCTTTTTTTCATAGCCGAAAAAACCCGTTGGCACTTATTGTTGCTTTGAGTGACAGTCAACTTGCAGAAGGTCAGCTTTATTGGGACGACGGGGTGCGCATTGGTAAGTACCAAGTTTCTTGTTTACGTGATAAATTCAGTAATTCAGAGTCTGCAATGCATAAATATTGCCTTTCTTTAGCTCGGTGGATTGCTAACCTGAACAGTTAATTTTTATTTTGGGGTTGTTGTATGATTGCGCAATACGGCATTGGAAGCATGGGCACAAACTAAAAAAAAAAAGACAGTTAAATGATTCTCTGATCTGAATTCTCTCGGTGCCAGGAGGCACACAAGGCGCGAACATCGTTCTTCCACTTCGATCGGTCTGCGGCTGCGTGCTCTGGAGCCCCAAGGGCCACAGCGCAGTCTTCTGTTGGTTTTTTCCTCAGGACATGACCGATCCAGTTCCATCTCCTCCTCCTCACTTCATTACTGATTTTCTCCATCTCCACCATTTCGGTTTTTTTTTTGAAAGTTGATGCTCGTCGTTTCTGCAACTTTTTATTTTTTTTCCGGGAGGAGGTAGTTGGCCTCCTGCCCAACCCCCGTGACTTGGAGGGCCAGTGGGTTTTCTGTCAGGGTGGCCTTCCCTTAGGCTGCGTTGGTTCGCGGCACCTTCTTCAATTTTATCCGGTGCACCCTCCAGAGAGGGATCCCCTATCCACCCCCCAGGGGACGCGCCTGCTAGCCGTGCAGCCCCAGCCGAAGGCAGTTAAATGATTAAGCTTAATTAATTAAACTAAAATTACAGTAAAATGTAAACCAATAAAAAGGATAAAATGTAAAATGAGTAAATCGATGGTAAAATAGTAACCTAATGTTGTTATTTATACAATATATATTTTGCATAAGTCGAACTGTGCCCTGCACTTAGGACAATGTATAGTAGAAGGATTTGTTCTCACACTTATGGGGAACGTCACCATAGATGGGAAGCTTTAATTAATTTCCTTGATATTAATAAATCCAAATTATCTTCAGCTAAGACATATCTAGAGTCTCTTACCCTTTACATCTACAGCGTATTATCCTTGTGATAACTGTAAGCTATCCCCTGAGATGATCACAAGTCACGCACAAAATTGTGATTTGTTTTTTTTTTAACGTACCGAAACGTTGCAGGGAGTCTGCACAATGTGTGCACACGTATGTAGTATACGCGGCACAATTCTTCTATTTAATTAAAAAAACCAAAGGTGAATAGCAAATACATTTTATTATTCTTTCTTTTTAACAGATGCATATGAAGATGGTGTATATCTGCTGACCTCATTCACTGCTAATCGGGTATGTCATGGAAACGAAGTGGTTTTGAGTAGCCACGGTGCTTATTGTCCTTTAATTAATGTGTTTTAATTTAGCATTTTTAAAGATGTATTAATATCCCAACACGCCACTAATCCTCTGGGATGGACTAGCTCTTATCCAGTATCGTGAAAACCATTGCAGGTCTTTAATGGTTGATTAAAAAAAAAAAAAAAAAAGCAATATATGCAATAGCGTATCCTAGGTGGATAAACTAATTTCGCAATAAATTGGGGCAACTTAATTTATTTCAGTGGGGTTATTCCACATAGGTATGTTTATATTAAGTAGCTGGCCCAGCCTGAGGCCTCCAAGACAGACGGTGGCTCAGATTTGTTATCTGCACATCAGTTTTCAGTAAGTGAGGAGGTTTTAATTTACCAGTAAAAATCTCAGACACAGCCGTTCACAAGTTCTCCTTCTACATATCAAGGACTTCAGGAGTGTTTTGTGCCCAGGCTCCAATATCATGCAATTCATACAATTTAATTGGGTTAAGACCAAATTTAAGCTGGATTCAGAAGACGCCTATTTCTGCTTGTCTCTATAGTTGTTGTATATTCACGATGTTATAATTTCTTACAATTCTGAAAATGCCAGCTTGTTTCAAAAAGGATTTGCAGAAAATGCAAGCAGGTAGCAATGCAGGAATCCGATCAGGCCAATATTTTGTCAGGTAGGTATTCCACATCGCTTTTGCAGATCATTTATTAGCATCTGTGTAAATGAATACATTTTAGCTAATCAGCTCGTGCGTATGTTGTAGCCTTGCGGTTAAGCGCATAGATCTGTATAGGACACAGATTTACTTGGACAGATTAGAAAGAAGTGACTATATCCAAAATAAATCTATCCAATCTGGAATATAGCCACAGTTAGATCCTGGAAAGTGCTTTGAAATTGTTTATGAATTTATGAGCGTCCAGTAGAGCCGTGATCTCCAAGTTTTTTGGACGATGCATCCCTAGCAGGAAAAATTTTTGAGCATCTCCCCCAACAGACGCATGCTTGTTTATAAATTATATCCGTGTGCTACTCCATGTACATTATAAACCGTACACAAAAATCGAAATTAAAAAAAGGAGGGTAAAGAGGAAAGAGATGCTATTAGAAAAATAATCTTAATTTTATTTATTAATAGTACAGAAATATTTTCTTCCCACACCCCAATGGATTTTCTCGCACAGCATTGCAATAGAGGACAGTATCTTCTGCTACCGCTATCAAATATCCACGTGAGACATGAGAGAAAAGCTAGTTGGGCCAACCCCATTTAATTTTGTTTAATTGTTGTTAATAATTGTTAATTGTTTAAAGGTCCTTTGACCAGGGGCTGGTCTGGAGTCACTGACGCAGTTTGTGACTACTTTTTATCATTAATTTTTATCATTATTCAACATAGAAGAGCAACCATGGAGCAGTTATCGTGTAAAAAGTCAGCAATCAGTACTGCGTATTCTAATTACTGGCATTTGCAACGTGCCAGCTTTAAATTTTTGTTTTAAGCAGTTGAATAGCTGGAATTAAATTAGATGGTAATTATACGGACTATCTATTTAAAAGAAGTGCATTTTATACGGTAAGAAAAAAGGGTGTTGTTCCATTCATTTTCCATGGTGGCCAAAATGTGCTATTATTTTATCCTCAGCGCTCTTATTTCTCATTCGTTTTGACTTCGTCGGGTCATTGGACATCAGCTCCTAAGGGAAAAAAGGGTTTTTTTGCTATTTCCAGTTGTAAGATTACATAGTAAATGCACGTTTTCTTGCTCTTACAAAAAGCTGGTAAGGAAAAGTTTAATTAAAGCGGTCTTAAATTGAGCAATAATGAAGAATGCGATAAAATAACTATATAATTACATTGTATTTGTATAATTACATCATAGCAGATTTGCATGGAAGAGGAGCTGGGATCTGGCCCAGTAAGTGCCACCTCTGGGCAACTTCAATATTCTCTGCCCGGAGACCTGGTACAATTGGGGGCAAACTAAAGAAATTGTGAATCCATTACCTACCTAAAATCAAATCAGCTGGTCTAAGAAATGCTCCCCCCGCCCCGATTCACCCTCCTATTTCATTAGGTCGGGAATGAAGAGTTTCGCAATCCATCCTAAGCTTTTTTGCGATTGTAAAAGGCAATTTTCCAAAAAAAAACCAACCTAGCAAAATACCCGCAGGACTCGAGCAATCGCCAGTGGACGCACAGAAAGCTTTCCACTGAATTCAGTAGTTTGGGAAACTTCAGAGAATTACAGGAAACTGAGGAAGAAAAGGTCGGAATTATGAAAATGTGTTGTTTTAATCCTTTTTTATGCTGCAAAATTCCTATCAGGACAAATTTGTTTAATATTCAGCACCTCGTTGGTAGAGAAGTCTGCGAGAGATGTATGAAGGTGGAGGAACTAGGAAAATCAAAGCCTCCAACGTTTGGAAAACAAATAACAACGTAGAGGTGTTTGGCGTTTTTTTTTTTAAATTGAAGAAGAGCAAAAAATTGTAAGCCTCAGCGGGCTGAAAAAAGTGCATTCTGCCAAGGAACTGCCCAGGGACAAATCACTGAGTTTCTTTTTCCTCTTGCTTCAGAACATTTTAGAGATAAAGGCTTTGCACCGTGGTTATTCCGATCCAAATAATTTGAAGTTTACTCAAATTCAAATTTGGGGGGTGACCTCGCATGTCCAGGAGGTGACGATATCGCAGAACGGTGGAGCAATCCAGTCTCCTCACGTCGTGTCCTACAACAACCAAACCCAGGTAAGTTTGACAGTTTATGGTGAAATCCTATCTTTGCCATTCGTTTTGTGCTCTTAAACCCTTGGGGATTCACCTCTTGGCTGTAATACAATTTCTAAAATATATTGCTTTGCTGTAGTAAAACCACTGACAGCGAAGAAGTAAGAACTCAGGGTACTTTTGCAACAAATTTTTTTCCTACAGAATTAATGAAGTCTTGTCCCAAGTCATGGTCACACTGTCCAGTGAGAGCCGCAAGCTAAAATCAGTTGACGTTTGATTTAATTTAACACCCTTCCTACAGAACTCAGTGTTCTGTTGAGTCTCATTTATTTCTGCCTTTCATTGGGAAGCCGGAAGATAATCTCTTAAAATATAGAAGTGTTATCTGAAAGGAATATATAATATAGAAAAATATGATGTAAAATCTATGGTAACAGCATAGCATAATAGAATATAATGTAATACGATAAAATACAATGTAATGCAATGTAATGTAATATATAATGTAACATAATAGAACAAACCGCAATGCAATACAATATAATTAATATAATATACTTAAGATAATGCAATGCAATGCAATGCGATATAATGTAGTATAATATAATTCATCTCATGTAATGTAATGTAATGTAATATACCAAAAAGATGAATTAAGAAGCTAAAGAGAAATAATGTGAAATAAGAACCTGCTGTCTTCTCTGAGCTGCAGAAAACCAAGGCATCCTCAGAGCAGAGTTGCTCATTGGGTTTTTTTTTTGTTTGTTTTTCAAAGGTCCTGGAAATCACCCGGCTTGAACTTGAATTAGGCAAAGACTACACATTACAATGGAGCTAAAATGGCAGCAAATAACTGAGCCTGCTGAGCTGAACTTTCTCAGCTTCACAAATTGTTTTTCCCTTCTCCTTCTGTCTATTTGATGTCTTAAAATATGTCGCACTGTAACCATGTACAGCCAGTTTGTATTAAGTTATTATGTGCAGAAAGGAGTCGTGGTTTGGTATAGATCCCGGCTAACTACACGCTCTCCTTGTAAAGTGGAATTTGTTTTTTGGGCACAGGTATAAACTGGGAGAGGAATGGCTGGAGAGCAGCAACGTGCCCTGGCAGCCAAGAGAATTGTGTGCAGTTCTGGGTCCCACCACTTAAAAAAGGACGTGAAGGTCCTTGAATGCGTCCAGAGGAGGGCAACAAAGCTGATGACGGGGCCGGAAGGTGTGTCGTAGAATCATAAAACGCTTTGGGACGGAAGGGACCTTTGAAGGCCATCCAGTCCATCCCCCCTGCCATGAGCAGGGACATCTTCAACCAGATCAGGTTGCTCAGAGCCCCATCCAGCCTGGCCTTGGATGTTTCCAAGGACGGGGCATCACCACCTCTCTGGGCAACCCCTTCCAGTGTTTCACCACCCTCAGCGTAAAGAATTTCTTCCTTATATCCAGTCTGAATCAGGGTACCCTCTTTCAGTTTAAAACCGTTACCCCTTGTCTTATTGCTACAGGCCCTGCTAAAAAGGAGCGGAGGAGCGGCTGAGCGCCCTGGGTTTGTCTCATTTGGAGAGAAGGAGGCTGAGGGGCGACCTCATGGCTCTCTGCAGCTTCCTGAGGAGGGGACGTGGAGAGGGAGGTGCTGGGCTCTTCTCCCCGGGATCCAGGGCCAGGATGCGTGGGAAATGGTTCAAGGCTGTGCCAGGGGAGGTTTAGACTGGAAACATCAGGAAGCATTTCTTTACCGAGAGGATGGTCAAAGAAGACTAGAACAGGCTTCCTCGAGAGGTGGTCGATGCTCCGTGCCTGGCAGTGTTTAAGAGGCATTTGGACAATAGAACCACAGAATCGTTAAGGTTGGAAAAGACCTTTAAGATCATCAAGTCCAACCGTTAACCCAGCACTGCCAAGCCCACCACTAAACCACGTCCCTCAGCACCACATCTCCCCATCTTTTAAATCCCCCCAGGGATGGGGACTCAGCCCCTGCCCTGGGCAGCCTGGGCCAGGCCCTGACAGCCCTTTGGGGGAAGAAATTTTTCCTAATATCCAACCTAAAGCTGCCCTGGCGCAGCTTGAGGCCGTTCCCTCTCATCCTATCCCTTGTTACTGGGGAGAAGAGACCGACTGCCACCTGGCTACAGCCTCCTTTCAAGCAGTTGCAGAGAGCGAGGAGGGCTCCCCTCAGCCTCCTCTTCTCCAGGCTGAATGATATGCGCCAGGCTGAATAATATTCTCCAGGCTTAATGCCATGCTTTAACTTCTGGTCAGCCCTGAATTGGTCAGGCAGTTGGACCAGAGGATTGTTGTAGCTCCCTTCCAACTGAAAAATATTCTAGTCTAGTCCCCTGCCTTGTGCAGGTGCTTCTGATCTCACGTGTGGCTCAGTAGCTGATGGGGCAGGATCAGGCCCCTGGCTTCTGCGCATGGTTGTGATGTCACGTTTTTCTCTTGAGCTAACGGGTCGAGATCAGGCCCTTTGCTTTTGCAGCTGCTTGGGATGTCACGTGTGGTTGAGGAGCTGATAGGGCAGGAGCGGGTACCTGCCATGTTTTCGTGGATGGATTGAGGGATGGACGGATGTTTTGGTGGATGGATGGCTGAATTGGAAGGTTGGGATGATTGATCAAAACTTGCAGCTCTTGTCAGTCCAGGTCCAGCCCGCTCCTGAATTTCAAACCCTGGGAAAATGCTGAAGAGAGTGTTTTTACGGCTCTTTGTCTCCTGGGCACAACAGGAGACAGCGAAACATTCCCTCACCCTGACCAGCTTCATCATAAAAGCAGAAGTGTCTTTTCAAGCAAGGTTTTTCTGCCTACACTCAGTACTTTATGAAAATAGCAAACGGGGACGGTGGTGGAAAAGGCAAAGGCCGAAGGGTTTTACCATTGCTGATGCTCCTCTGCAGAGGTCATTGGGAAAACGTTTGGAGACAGAGTTTGGTCTCTACGTGCTCCTGCCCTGCTTCTAACCCTAGAAAAACACCATCTTCCCCCACACAGTGGGTTGCGTCTCCTTGTACGAAAGGGAATTCAGCCCTGTTTGGCGGGCCTGATTTACACCACCTCCGTCCAGGGAGGAGGTGATGCTCCTGTGCTGGGGTGGGCTGTCTGCTCTTCTGTGGGAGTAGATGCTGGATGAAGCGGTTTGACCCCCCCCGCTGGGTGGTTTGCCGTGTAAAGGTGACCCCCCCCCCTCGTCACACCCCTCCTGCCCATGTTTCTCTTCCCAAGACATCAGCCCTCTACCGATGCAAGCCAGAAGGAATCAACCGTACAGATGCTAGATGTATTTATTGGGCCTGGAGAGCCAACACAGGCAAGCCAGAGGGGCAAGGAGTTGCCCTGGGCGGTTGTCCTCCTCCCCGACCCCTTCTCTGACTGCACAGTCCAGAGATTGAAGCCCAAAGTGCAGGGGTTCCCCCAAAGGAGGCTGAAATTCAGATGCAAATAAGAACCAGGCGTGGCGGGAACACAATGGGGTTATGGGTGCGATGGAGCAGCGGCACGTGCACGCGCTTTGGGAACACGGATGGAAACATGCATCTTTCAGTGAAACCCACAACACCAAAACACAACGTCCAGCTTTATTTGGAAGGACCTGAGGCAGGTTGGAAAGCACGGGGGGGTCTGCACAGAGGAAAGGAGCAGCCAAAGCAATGCCGGTTGAACACGCACCGCTTCTGCCTCTTGGAGACACCGAGGCAGACAATGAGGAATCGGGTAGGGCCCGAGGGAACGGATTGCCTTAGCTAAATGGAGCAAAACCTTTAGGGGATTCGTCTTCTCCTTCATCTCATTAGTCCAGCCAGAATCCCTCTTCCAGACCTGCAGACGAGGGAAGCAGCAGCATCGGAAATGGCTTCTCTTCAGTCCTGGCCCTCTAAAGGGAGATAAATTTGGGGATCAAAGCAATCGTGTTCAAAATCTCTGTGCAGAACATCCTCCCAAAACAGCTTTGGACAAAAGGTTTGTTTGCTTCCTTTCTTTTCTTTGGAAAGTAAAGTGGAATAAGCGTCAAACCAGGTCATTATTTGGCAAAGAAAATGAAGTGCCGGGAGTCTAAGAATTAGTGTGGCCTAATGAAAGTCAAATATTTACCTCTTCTCTTCATCTGGTGGTGGGAGAAGAAGAAGATGAGGCCGTTGATGGTAAAGAACAAACCCCCAACAATCATCTCTCGAATCCAGCTGATTTTATGGCCTGGGGAGGAATCAGCGGTGACTTTACCGTGACACAAAATCCCCACCCCCACCCCCCCCCAGCCCCCCCCCAAGAAAAACAAAACAAAAACCAGACAAGGTGATGATACATTCTTTTCATTGAGATCTTTTTCTCCAGTATCTCTCCTTATTTTTGTCCATAAAACCATGGGCAGGTATGGCAATGAGCTCATTTAGTGACGGAAAGAGAGACTGGGACAGAGATGCATGGTCACAGGACAGGAAAGGATGGAGATGAGACTGAGGCAAGCACACGGGGAATGAATTAACTACTGATGGGTCAGTAGTTACTTGATGCTCTAGTGAGGAAGTGTTTGAAAACTCACTTTTCACATTGACATTGATCCAGCGGCTCCTTTCTGAGCGAACGAGACGTCGAGACCGACTTACAAAATAGGCACAACTGTAAGACCCAGCGACCTCCTCCCCTGTGATACTGAGGTCATAGGTGTAGTTTTTCACATTTGATACTGGGATGGAGACTGCAAGTCCAAGGTCCACATAGTACTGGACTTCTCTAACATAATCTGGAGATGAGGGGATGGAGCAGAGTAGCTTGACGTCATTCCCGATTCTATAGATCTCCTGCTGAGGATTCAGGGACAAAGTTGGGGGCACGGGAGCCGCTGGGGAAGAAAAAAAAGCAAAACAACCGAACCAATCATCTATCTATTGACTTCATGACCTATGCACAAACCCCATGATTTTTCCCAATGTCACGACTCAGCCTCGACAGAGGGACTAGAAAAGAAATGATTCTTCTGACCATAATTGGGGCAAATATAGAGCCTCGATCTACAGAGCAGCTTCTGGGGGTCACTTGCAGCTCACTTTTCTATGCCCTTCTTGAACCATGGCCAGAGGGAAAAAGACCCACGATTCTCAGCGACAAAAACTCACAGCAGCTTAAACAGTTTCTTTGTAAGCACTCAAGTGCAGAAAAATCAGTATTTGTACATGCCCAGCGTAGGAAGGCACGTGATACACCCCAAGCCCTAAGGAAAGGCTTGGGAGGCTCACTGCTCTAAGACCGCCTGGAGGTGACGCGGCTGTTACGCCAACTTACTCCTGCTTTCTCAGAGAAATCGAGGAGCGCAAAAGGGGCTTGTGAGAAGCCAGAGCACCTTCATCTGTACATTGGCAACCGAATGATAGGGCCATCGGACAAGTTTGTGCTCTAAAGGGAGGAGTGGGGTGTCTGGGCTGACGGTACCCAAGCCATAGAGACAAGACCAACCTACCCTCAACCTTAACTGAAAGAGGAAGGCTCCTATTGGAAGGAATTTCTTGTCCAGAGTCCTCCACAAAGTACATGCACGTATACGCCCCAGCAGATGCTTTTGTAGCTGTAAGCTGGAGGCTGGCGGTCGGGAGGGAGTAAGGTGCTCTCAGGTCGATTTGCTCCCCAGTTTGATTGAAGAACCGAAATCCACCTATTTTCGTCTTTCTCGGAGCCAAGCATACGATAGCGAGACGTTCCCCTTCGTAATAGAAACGATAAGCGGGGTCTGTGGAGAGCGTAGGGGCTGGCAGAGGGTCTGAGAAGAAAGAAAGGATTTGGAGGATGGGAGGGAGATTTCCAAGAGGAGAAGGGATGTGAGAGACCCCTTTTCCCTCCATTTTACAAAGCACAAGTCAACCTCTCCTCGTTGTCAAAGGCTCAGTTCAGCTGGAGAGCATCTTCGGAGAGGTCAAGCTGCACTTACCCGCAGAGGACACAGCCAATGTCAGCAGCTGGAGGAAAGCTGCGAGAGAGGTGCCTTGAGGCGACAAGAGAGAGGAGGCTGCAAAAGGGAGAGAAAAGAAGTCACTTACGCAGCTGCTGCCCTAGGAAGTCCTGCCCCTTTTGGCCATCAGTCAAGAGGGCAGCCCCTCCACACCACCATGGATTCATACAGGTCATGGGTCCTTTTTGTGCCACCGTGGCATGGAAAGGCTAGACTGAGGATGGAGAAAACCCTGTGAAAACAGTTTCACATGCCAGTGAGGCCACGCCTGGGGGAAAAAAAAAAAAAAAAAATCTACAAAACTCAACATGCCCCTCGACTTATCTTTTAGCTACAGACAACACATGTTGCATGAGATTATTTCTCCTGTTTGAAGCGATTTGGTGATTGCCAAGCAATTGATGGATATCGGCACTGGGAAACGATATCTTGAAACTTAAAGAAACGGGGCTGCTGGAGTCCTTTTGGGCTTAGGAAGGATGGGAGGTCTCCCGGGTCCTCCCAAAGAAGAAAGAGGCTTTGAGGCGGGCTGCAGGACAGGATGAGCTCAAGGTCTGCTTGCATTAAATACCAGGCTGCAGAAAGGAATCTCTGGGGTTTCTGGCCAGCTGCGACGTGGGGGGTGTTGCTCAGCTTAGAGATGAGGGGGCCTGGGGGGGGGGGTGGGCTGGCCCTGGCTGGCAGACCAGCCCCACACCGCCATGTGCTTCCCCCTGCCCCCAGCAGGACGGGAGAGGAGAATAGGAAGAGCAAAAGCTAGAAAAGTCTTGGGTTGCGATAAAAAAGTTAACTAAGTAATGGAAAGAGGAAGAGAGAAAAAAACAACTAAACAAGAGACGTAAAGACAATCACTCCCCACCCTCCACAAGTGCAGGGATACCCAGCCAGACCCCGAGCGACGACTGCCTGTCCCAAACCCCCTTTCCCTCCAGTTTCGTTGCCGAGCATGACATTATAGGGCACGGAATATCTCTTGGGATGCTTGGGATCAGCTGTTCTGGTTGTGTCCCCTCCCAGCTTCTTGCACACCCCCAACCTTCTCCTTGCAGGGCAGAGTGGGAAGCAGCGAAGGCCTCGACACCATGCAAACCATGTCAGCAACAGCCAAAGCTCTGGGATGTTATCAACACTCTTCTCCTCACCAAGCCAAACCGGCACCGTAGGGGCTGCTATGAAGAAAAGTAACTAACTGCAGCCAGCCAGACCCAGGACAGGAGCCGGGATCCTGGGGTCTCTCCCTTGCCCGGGAGTAGTAGCCCTGCACAGGACATCAGTGGAGAAGTGTCCCAAGTCAATTTGTCTGAGGCAAATTCTTGTTTTCAAGCCCTTTTCTGTCTCTCCAGGGACAGAGGACAGCGCATCCCCGAACCGTTGGCCTCTTCCTTTCCGCTTCCTGGAAAAAACAGCTTAGCCTTGAGCAACTTGAGCATAATCCAAGCGCCTTAATTTTGGTCGTTTCAGTCAAGAAGCTGAGTGCCGTGCCAGTGTTGGCGACGTGGCAATGCAGGATAAGGTCTCAGCTAACTCCACGTTCTCCCGGACCCTGAGGGCTCTCTGGAAATAATCTTGGGAGGCCAGGGAGTGGGGAGGCTGGGAAGGGGCAGCAGCGGGGAGCAGGACCCCGGGCCCAGCAACGGGAGCACAGGGCTGAACTAGCAAGATGAAGGATGCGGTTAGGTGATGTGGCTTTTGCTGTTGCAAGTGGGAGATCTAATCGGCTGGTTTCTGCTGAAAAGTGCCTTCCCCACGCCGAGCAGTCGAACGTAGTGTCCTTTGTAACGGGGCGAGACGCACACAAGAAGAGGGCGCATGCAGGTGCATGTCCCTTCTTTTCTGCCCCCCCGATGCTGAAAAATTAGTGCTGACCAGAGGTTGGATGGGCGCCTGTACCAGAGCACAGTTTTGACCTGAGATAGGACTTTCTTAGGCAGAGCATAACTTTGTTTCCCCCCCGGCCTGGGATGAACCAGTGCTAAGTGTGGTTCTCAAGCCAGGGTGTAAAAGGAAGGAGAAGAGCTGAGCAGCTCTGATTTCATAGCATCTACACCAAAGGAAATGAAAGAAAATGATGGAACTGAACTTTAAGAGCCAGACTCATTTGCCACACTGAAGATCACCTGTTGAGATCCTCTCCAGCAACACCAGAGCAATGAGTTTTCAGCCCAATGTTCTTCATTTCCTGAGGATATGGATATCCAGCTGAGAGGGCAGAACTAACTGCATCAACCCACCAGAGAGATTTATTATTAGGATAGGATGTCATAGGATGGAATGGAATGGAATGAGAAGAGACGATTTGAGAGGAGAGGGGAGGATTTGAGAGGATTTGCGAGGAGAGGAGAGGATTTGCGAGGAGAGGATTTGCGAGGAGAGGAGAGGATTTGCGAGGAGAGGATTTGCGAGGAGAGGATTTGCGAGGAGAGGAGAGGAGAGGAGAGGAGAGGAGAGGAGAGGAGAGGAGAGGAGAGAGGAGAGGAGAGGAGAGGAGAGGAGAGGAGAGGAGAGGAGAGGAGAGGAGAGGAGAGGAGAGGAGAGGAGAGGAGAGGAGAGGAGAGGAGAGGAGAGGAGAGGAGAGGAGAGGAGAGAAACAAAGAGATGAGACGAGACAAGATTACACGAGAAGAGGAGAGAAGAGAAATGAAGAGATGAGACGAAGAGACGAGAAGAGATGAGACGAGAAGGCAAAGTCGGGGATGAGGGACTCACTGAGGAGTATGACGAGGTGGTAGATGACCATGGCACCGCAATCCACGGAGTGCTCAGGGCTCTGTGCCAGCCTGTCTATGACAGGAGAGGAGTGTGCTGCCTCTGTCGTGCCTTCTCCATCTGGCTGACTCGAGTTGGGTGATCAGAGGGTCAGGGAGAGGAAGTGCTATGTAATGAAGTAGAAGCCACTAATCATACAGAGGGAACTACACGCAGGACATTACATGTCTGGTAATGTGACCATGTCTTCAGAGATCGTTTCCTCACCACATCCCCTTTTGGCTGTCCCTTTGCCCCTATGAACCATGAGTCACCTCTAGTGAATGTGGCCCATCAAAGAGTTTCTTGATAAACCAGCTGGTGTGCAATAAAGTGTGCTGTCGTTAGCTGAAAAGGCCTGTACGAGGCCCTCCAGATGTCCCAGACCTTGGCAGTCCATGTTGTGTTAGCTCTCATCTTGCATTCTGAGGATCAGGGGCAGGGATGAGGCGGTATCGCCGATCTGCGCTGCCACTGCCCCACACACATGGTATGGCTTTGGAGGATGCTCTGCATTGCTCAATATTTTGGGCACTCTGGTGTGGTCCAGGCATTGAAAGAATCCCCAATGCAAGGGCATCCCAGGAACAGAACCACACCTCCCTGAACTGGACATTAACTCTCCTCCTCTGACAGCTATACGCTGCCAGCAGCAAAAGGCTGGATACAGCAGCAGCTGCACATGCTCCATGGACGTAGATGAGGACTATTTAGAGATGCGAGGGAAGATTCACAGCTCCAAAGAGTCAGCAAGAGAGCCTCAGGGCATGCGTCCACATCCAAGTGTTTCTTCTTTCTGTCCTCTTCCCCATGAGAGGAAACGCAAGGTTGGTGTCTGAGGTATCGCCCGCCAACTTTGGTCCCTGTAGACTTTGAGGATGAAGTCTGTTCGGCTATGTTTATTTGCCTCTGTCTCCCTCCACAATCTCTCATCCCATGCCATCCCTTCCTGAAAAGTCTACTTCTCCTGCAGTCTTGAGGCCCAACCGTGCCATCAGAAGGATAATATCCTCTCTTACAACCATGCTGCAGTCCCAGGCATAGAGCCCAGCTGGGTTTAGTTGTTCAGTTGCTCTTGCTGTCCCTGCCGTGGGGGAAATCACACGCTCACATAAGCCAGGGATAATGTGTGACCACACTGGCAAAGCCCCCCTCCACACCCCATACTCTCCCATCCCCACAGACACAAGGACAGACATTGGGCAGCTGGAGCCAGCTCAGAGGTGGCCATGGCTACGAGGGGAGGACACGGGAGCACTCACCACCTGGGGAGAGACTGAGGGCAGGAGAAGGCTCCAGGGCTCAAAGCAGCCCAACAGGATCTTCAGCCAGGCTCTTCCTGGTACGTGGTAGGAGGGTGAGACAGACCAGAGGTCACAGTGGAGAGTAGAGACCTGGCAATGTCCCTCCAAGCCATGAGCCTGCTGCTGGCCTACCAAGGGCTGGGGAAGATGTGCCTAAGGAACAGAAGTGTCAGTTGTGTGTTGTGGTTCTTCTGCCTGTCACTACAGAAAAAAAGTAGTATAAATTGCTCTCAATCGGGTCAGAAGACCAGTCGCTCTCAAAAAGGGTGTTGAAGGCCGAGAAAACAAGTTCAGCCAAGAAACTCACAAGCCCTTTGACTACTGTGGAGCTCAGCAACCCTTAAGCATGGTTACTTTTAGCTGAAAAAGCCACAATTAATGCCGATGGAGAAGCTGAAGGGGCTGACCTTTTGCGGTCTCAAATCTTCCCTCACATCTCTAAATAACGGCCTTCCTCTCCATCCATCACGTTGGCCCCTGCACGTGCAGCTGCAGTTGCTGTAACCATCCTGTTGCTGCTGCACCCGTCTTGTTGCTGCTGCTGACAACCTGTAGCTGTCAGAGGAGGAGAGTGATGAGGGCAAGGAGGATCAGATCAGGAGATACAAGATGAGGGCAGAAAGGCAATGCGAACTAGTGAGCAGAACACGTCCAGTTAAGGGAGGAGTGCTTCTGCTCCTGCGATGCCCTTGCATTGGGGATTCTTTCAATGCCTGGACCACACCAGAGTGCCCAAAATATTGAGCAATGCAGAGCATCCTCCTCCAAAGCCATACCATGCGTGTGGGACGGTGGCAGCGCAGATCAGCGATACCGCCTCATCCCTGCCCCTGATCTGCTGACGCGGAAGTCACGGACACAGCACACGATCAATATGATCAAGCAAAATGTCAGTTTATTACATACACAGCTTAGTTAATATAGTTTCTTGCCTTCCTAATCATGCATAAACTTATCGCTAATTGGTTAACTATGTTTGGCACTATGCTGTTCATGCGCTACTAGCGATATTCTGATTCGTTCATAACAATAGTTCACACGCACCGCCCGCTTCTCCCATATCTTGTTTTCAACATTGCAAGCCAATAGTTTCTTCCTCTTAATCTGCTTGTTTCATGTCTTCCAAACCGCAGTCGACCTTCGCAGCATCCTTGAATTCCTCTTGTGTTAAATGCAGATTAAGTCCACCTAGTCTGAGTCTGGGACATCTGGAGGGCCTCGTACAAGCCTTTTCAGCTAACAAGTCGTGATTATGTTTTTTACAATTCGTACACCATTTTTCTTTCCGACCCTCAGTATTAATCGGACTCCTACATTCTTTTTTAAAATGGCCTAGTTTTCCACAATTAAAGCACTTCTTGTCCTTTTTTCCCCTTGCTTTTTTGATACCAACGGCTTCAGTGCTGCACCTACAGCTGCGGCCATAACCGCAGCCTTTTCTTGTTCTAGCATTAGCTCAGCAGCCTCTAGCAACTCTCCTGTGCTGGATCCTCTTGGCAACACACTGAATGTGCAATAAAGTGTGCTGTCGTTAGCTGAAAAGGCTTGTACGAGGCCCTCCAGATGTCCCAGACTCAGACTAGGTGGACTTAATCTGCATTTAACACAAGCGGAATTCAAGGACGCTGCGAAGGTCGACTGCGGTTTGGAAGACATGAAACAAGCAGATTAAGAGGAAGAAACTATTGGCTTGCAATGTTGAAAACAAGATATGGGAGAAGCGGGCGGTGCGTGTGAACTATTGTTATGAACGAATCAGAATATTGCTAGTAGCGCATGAACAGCATAGTGCCAAACATAGTTAACCAATTAGCGATAAGTTTATGCATGATTAGGAAGGCAAGAAACTATATTAACTAAGCTGTGTATGTAATAAACCGACATTTTGCTTGATCATATTGATCGTGTGCTGTGTCCGTGACTTCCGCGTCAGCAGGTGGCGCCCAAACAGGGACCCTCAGATCGGAGTTGGATTTTCTGATGAAACCGAGCACGGAGGGGGCGGAAGCCGGCCGAAGGTGAGTGCTGCCCCGGCACTCGGGAGACGCTAGCGCGAAAGGTGGAATCTCACCCTGATCAGGTGAGCGGCCGGGGAGGAGATGGGGGCTACCATGACAAAAGAAGAGTCAGCGGTGGTTAAGCTCCTCCAACACATCCTCTCAACGAGAGGTATAAGTTGTGACTCGTCTACTCTGAAAGCATTATTGCTCTGGGCAAAAGGAAAGGATTTGATCCCCACGGTTGGAGTTGCCTTTGATGCTATGACATGGGAGAAAATAGGGGCAGAACTGTGGGAAGAAATAAGTAAAGGATCCAAAGAGACGAGCAAATTCCCCACTGTGTAGAGACTGATTCATGAAACTTTAAAAAGCATAGGGGAGGAGCGGCAAGTCGCTGCATCGGCATTCGCGGCTTTGACTCCAGGGGGCGGGCTCACCTCTGCAACCAGTATGTTGTTTTCGGGTCCGACAATCCCTGCAGCGACCCCAGCCCGCATTGCAGGAGGGGTCCGGATCCTAGCAGGGACTGCAACTGCAGCTCCCACCGCCACCGAAGTGCAGTCACCAGAAAAAAACGCTGCGGAGGCTACTCCACCATCGCCCGATATACCACAGTCGGACCGCCCCCCGAGTTACGGTGAGGCTGATCCACCAAATGGACCTCCCTCACCGGTGGCGACCACCTCACTTTACCCTCCTTTGCCACCAGGTGGCGAAGAGGAGGAGGAAAACAATGGTGTTCTAGAGGAGAAAGCTGAATTACAGGAATTGATAAAAAGACTGGAGACTTTAGAAGCGCGATTGGCGGCCCCGCCAGAAAACCCACCAACGTCACTGTCTGCATTATACCGAGGACGGTCAGCACCCAACGTTTTTGCTCCAACTAGGACACCGGTGGAAACTGGTGCTTTTCCGTCTTTGCCACCACAACAACCATCGGGGGGGCGGTATTCGGGCAAGGGATGTTGGTGGGAGGAGTTGGGGATCTGTCAATGCGATGGAAAGGCGTTATCCGAGATGCCATGATAGAGGGACAGGTTTTAGCCATGGCTTTTCCTGTTGTAGTTGATAATAACGGGAGAGGTGTATGGGAAGCACTGGACTGGAAAATATTGAAAGAAGCAAAAAGCACTGTTACTCAATATGGTTTAAAAATCACCATATACTCAATCTATATTACAGCACATTTTTTCAGCACAGTTATTAACTCCTTATGATTCTAGAATGATTGTCCAGATGCCATTACCACCATCGCAACAACTACAATTTTTCCAACATTGGCAAACTGCCTGTGATAGGGCAGCTTCAATACCTCAACAACAAGGCGATCCGTTATTCGGAATCCAGGCTCAAATGTTAATGGGCGCAGGGCCTTTTACGCGACCTGATTGGCAAGCGCAGTTTGCTACCGAGGCATTGCAATTGAGTCAGGAGTTAGCTTATAAAGCTCTTAATGTGCATGATGAGAAAATTAGACCTGCTTTTGGTCTGGACCCATTGATCATCCGGCATCCTATTTTAATTTTTTTTCCTGCCGTTCCCCAAAGTTGGGGAACTTTATCAACAGCTTCATCTTCATCCCATCTCCATTCGTTTTCCAAGTATCCCTCAGTTCTGTGCATGAGCAGGGTGGAAAGGTGTCAATCTCACTTCCTAGCGTGTATTCCCACACTCGCGGTATGCTTAACACGAGCTTGAGGCCATGGCCACGCTAGGGTTCCTTGACCACAGGTTGAGAGGAGCAGCATTGTTCGGGTTTGGAGTGGTATCACAAGCACAGCGTTTCTGTTTGCCACCCAGCGGGGTGCTGTAAGAGAAAAATAGAGCTCTGTTCTGGCAGGGAGAGTCCAAAGAGGTTACCCCATGAGAAAGAAGGAAAAATGCATGGTGCACTACGTCTGTGGTTTGCATCCCTGGTGTCAATAGCCTCGCAGGCAAGTGGGCCGCGAGGTTTAATTAGAGTCATGGGTACAGTGCCAGTTTGTGGTAACTTTCCCATGAGAGGTTGTTGTGGCTGCAGTGTTACCAGGTGTTTTCTTTCACCTGGAGGTGGAGGTAGACTATCAAGTTGATCTTTTGTCAAGAACGCTGGGCTGCCAGGGCTCCCAGCGGGCCCGTATCGATTCTCCAGTTGATGAAGTACCTTGGAGAGTTGAGTGTCGCCCAGGGTCTCGTGGCACTTAAGGCTTCTTTTTCATAAGCTCTTTCTACCATGCCATTTGATTGAGGACAGTCGGGGGGTATGAAATACCCACTATATTTCCTTCTGTTTTGCCCATTCTTGTACTTCCTTGCTGGAAGAACGCGAGCCATGGTCCCTTTGGATGCAATCGGGGGTTGGTAGGCTTGGAAACCCAGAGGATAATCCTCTAACGGTGTTCTGACCATTATCTAGTTGCCATCGTTAGAGCTGAAACAACCTCTACTGCTGTGAGAAGGCACCGATATCATGAGGGGGGTTTAGAAGGTCCAATGTCATCAATTTGCCATGTTGACCACAGGGTTTTTCCCTCTTTAATGTGTAGGGGTGATAATTTAGCAGGGTGAGCTGTTTGCGATTTCGGTCGACATTGGGGCCATTCTGTAAGAACAGTTTCACAAGTTTTCCTGGTTAGAGGCCAACCTTGGCTTTGGGCTGCAAAGAATAGTGCTTCTCGGCCTTTGTGACCTAATTTCGACGTAACCATTCCCCTAAGCCATACCATTCGGAGTCTAGTGTAGTCTCTGTTTTTATTCCCCTCATTCTGGCTAGTTCCTCTACCTTTTGGTTCCAGTTTGTGGCTGGCTTATTGCCTTTGGCATGTGCTTTCACCCATGCTATCTTGAATGGAGTTTTCCTAGCTGTGTTTAGCAATAGTGGCCAATCTTCAGTTCTCCAAATTGGGGAACTATTTCTGTCCCAGTTGAGGGCTTCCCATTGACAGAGCCATTGAGTGGCAAGCATTACGCAGAACAGCAGTTGAAACTCCACCTTCATCACCTTGTATTATGCTAACTAGGATTTGGATCTTGGGAAACTATTTGTTTCTTGGTAACTTTGATTTTGTCTTGGTAACTTTGATTCTGTCTCGGTAGTTTTGAAATATTGTTCTATCTTTTGGGCTGTAAGTAACGGAGTGAACCTTGCCGTGGAACTTGGTTAAGTCTCACTTTTACAACACCATATTTCAATAAAACCACTTTTGCTGACACATTGGACAGCGGAGATGCCAGCCAGGTCGTGCAGGTGGGTGCAAGAGGGCCCAGAAAGCAGGGAGGGATCAGGCCAGAAGCCCTGTGTGCTGCCTGGCTTCCCGGCGGGAGCAGGCAGCCCCAGAGCACGGGGGCTGTCTGCACTACTGCCCTCCCGCTGGGCAGCCCAGCAACCCCATTCTGGGGCACGGCCCTGCCCCTTCTCTGGGGAGAGCTCAGCGGGGCCAGGCTGCTGCCCCTGGGTCAGGCCAGAGGGCTTGTGTCCCAGGGGTGGTGTGCAACGCGCCAGACCTTCCCAAAGGCCCTTGGGCTTTCAGGCCTGCAGCTGTGCTGAGCACAGGAATCTGGTAGCACGCGAGCTCCTGAACGGATCCCTGGCAAAGACGTGTCCCAGCCTGGGGCCTTGGTAACAACAGTCTTCCCGCTCTTTTAGAAAACGCCACACCCACCAGAAGGACAGGAGCGTCCTGAGGCTCCTTTTCCTGCTGCTTCCCGTCCTGTCTAGTGAGTATCCCTGACCAAAAATGGTCCTCTCAGTCCTGGCGAGAGGGACCAGCTCCTGAGGAAAACACCCACCTCTTGTCAATGTGACCCACAGCTGTTGCCTACTGCTGGGGCTCAACGGTGCGGGGAAAGGGCGCGCTGTGGGTGTCTCTTGCTGTGGGAAAGCCAACGCCTGCAAAGGCTGTGGCTCTGCCCTCCTGCCTCCCCTGGAAACACGGAAAACTCCAGTTGCTGATCCGGGGACATCAAGAGCACTTCGTTCATGCATTGTCCGAATAGAGGGCGCTTTTGTAAGAGCGGTGGAGAGTTCCTCCAGGGATCTCATAGGTATTGAGAAAGGCTTTCCTATCTCCGATATATCTATTCCCCCAGCCCCGTATGCCACTCTGCTTGTTACCGAGTGAGGATCATTTTGGGGGTTCTGGACCAGAATTGAAAAAGACACCAGGACCCCAGAATGCGTTGGCTTCATCACCACTTAGCAGGATTCTGTCTCCCCCAGTTAAACTGGCTCGCCACAAATATTCTGTTTCAGTTTCACCTGGCTTACGGCCATAGCGTTCCTGTAAATTGACCATCTGAAGTGGATGGCAGGGGGTTGTTTTTCGGTTACGATCCCCTGCTCCACCTCGAGGTCCAGCAGTTAGCTCTGTTTTTGTAGTGGGTCTGGCTTTCTGTTCAGGAGGAACTGGAGGAGGCAAATCATTTTCCCTTGGTTCACTATCATCGGGCTCTCATTCTTCAGGGGAAAAAAGTAAGTTCCTGACTGGTACAGTGTCAGGGGGGTTGGGAGCCCGCATTAGCATCATTTCAACCCTGTCTGCCATCCTTTGTTTCTCTCCCCTTTCATGCTGTACCTGTTTTTGCAGCTGTTCAATTTGCAGGTATAGTCATAACTCCGCTTTCTTTCTGCCTTCTTCTTCTCTCAGATCTCGCCTCTTTTTATGCAATTTTTCCCTATCTTGGCAGGCAGCCTCTAAGCAGGTAGCCAGCATTTTGCAAACAATTCCGTTTCCTTTACCCTCTTTTACATGAGCCCTGGCCAACTGGCGTTGTTTTTCCCCAGTTTCCCAGTCCTGCCAGTTATCACGAGCCGTTCATGGGAGAATTTAGGAAGTGGACTTATTCCATTTTGTTGTAAGTAACAAGTGATGCTGCTTGCCATCCTGCCGCCTACGCCAATGGGTGACAGATGAGTGGTTAGGTCGCTTACAGAATCACCATCAAAGATATTTGCAAATAGTGATTTTAATAGAAATCTATAAAAGTGTGATTTAACAGAGTGCTATGGCAAGGTTCACGCTATTACTTGTTAAATGGATGGCATATATATCTAGATAAAGAGAAAGAAAGAGAAAATTGAGTTAGAAGAAAACACAAGGGGGAAAAAAGATGCCCTCCCCTTGAGGCAGGAGGTTCAGAATGGCCCCCCTTGCTTTCTAGACACCTGCTCAGAGAGGTGCGGCTGCATCCACTCCTCGTCTCAGACTTGCTCAAAGGTTCATGTCCTGTTCTCATGTTCTGTAGGTCTAGCAGCAGTTTAAGGTTTGTTCACAGTTAAGAGAGCCTCTGAGGGCTCGGGGCCACCCTGGCTCGCAGGTGCCCCTTCGCACTGCAGCTGCTCCATGCAGGAGGGGGGCTTCCCTCGCGGGTCCCGCACTGGCTGGCCTCCCCCTGGCTCTGCAAGCTGATGGGCAGGGGAGCCCTTCTTCAGGCAGGCCACCTCGAGGTGCAGCGTGTGTCTGAGCAGAGAGGCCAGCAGGAGCACAGCTCGGAGGCACCGAGGACAGCCTCTCTGGCTACGCAGCCAGCTCCCTCTTCTCCAGGCCCAGCACCCTGCCTTGCCCTAAGGGCAGGGCTTTTCCCAGCAGCCGCGGGAGAAGGCAGCCCTCCCTCCCAAGGGCGCTTCAGCCAAAATGCCCTGCATGGTTCTCCTGGCAAGCCGACAGCCTGGAGAAGGCTCAGCCCAGGTCGCGGCCATTTCGTCCTGGGCTGCTCCTCTGCGGGGCCCCCTGGAAGGCAGCAGACATCTGCCATGCTCCTGCAGAGCTTCACCCCTGAGGAGGGCTGCAGACCCCTCCAGCGCAGCCGTGCCTCGTAAGATCACGGAGCACATCCTCCTGGAAGACAGCTCAAAATGTCTGGAAGGCAGGGAGGTGGTTACAGACAGCCAACGTGGCTTCACCAAGGGCAGATCGCGCCTGACTCTTCCAGCGGCCTTCTACGCCTAGTAAGCGACTGATACCGTGCATCACCTTGTGTTATGCTGACTAGGATGTGGATTTTGGGAACTGATTTGTTTCTTGGTAACTTTGATTTTGTCTTGGTAACTTTGATTCTGTCTCGGAAGTTTTGAAACATTGGTCTATCTTTTGGTCTGTAAGTAACGGAGTGAACCTTGCCGTGGAAGTTGGTTAAGTCGCACTTTTACAACACCATATTTCAGTAAACCCACTTTTGCTGACACATTGGACAGTGGTGCTTTAAGCAGGCTATAGCACCCGCCCATGACAAACGGCGTAGTCGGCGGGATCCTAAATCAGGATTCGTGACCCCCTGCCCTCTCACCTATTCAGGTGCAGGTGACATCGCAAGCGCCTGCAGAAGCCAGGGGACTGCTCCTGCCCTAACAGCCACAGAAACAGCATTTACATCACAAGCAGCTGCACAAGCCAGCTGGGGGATGAAGGGAAGGAGCGCAGCCCTGCGGAGAAGGACTTGGGGGTCCTGCTGGACAAAAAATTCGACATGAGCCGGCGATGTGCAGTTGCAGCCCAGAAAGCCAGTTGTATCCTGGCATGCACCCAAAGAAGAGCGGCCAGCAGGTGGAGGGAGGGATTCTCCCCCTCTACTCTGCTCTCGGGAGACCCCACCTGCAGCACTGCGTCCAGCTCTCGGGAGACCCCCGTACAAGGAAGACATGGACCTGTTGGAGCGGGTCCAGAGGAGGGCCACACAAATGATCCGGGGGCTGGAACACCTCTGCCAGGAAGAAAGGCTGAGAGAGCTGGCGTTGTTCAGCCTGGAGAAGAGACGGCTCTGGGCAGACCTTCCTGCAGCCTTTCAATATAGAAAGGGGGCTTAGAAGACTGACGGAGGGAGACATTTTAGCAAGGGGCAGCGGTTTTAAACTGAAAGAGGTTAGGTTTAGCTCGGACATAAGGAAGAGCTGTTTTACCATAAGAGTGGTGAGGCACTTGAAGAGGTTGCCTAGAGAAGTTTGGATGCCCCATCACGGGAAGTGTTGGAGGTCAGGTTGGATGGGGCTTTGAGCAATGTGATCTAGTGAAAGATGTCCCTGCCCACGGCAGGAGGATCGGACTAGATGATCTTTAAATGTCCCTTCCAGCCCAAACCATTCTGTGATACTATGGTTCTATGATTCTATGACCTTGGAAAAATGAGGGGCTGTGGGGGAGCTGGAGTTACAGGCATAATATATTGAGGGAGTAGATGTATAGGGGATGCTGTGGGCATATGGCATCTGGGGGGGGATGAGATCGGGGTAGGCTTTGGGGTTACTGGAGGCTGTAAAGATGGGCTATAGGGACAGTGAGGACGGGATATTGGGTTTGTAGGGGTAGATGGATGGATGTTTGCAGTTTGTGTTGCTCTATGGGCTTGTCCTTGCCCTGCAGGATGGGAGAAGGGAAACAGGGCGTGAGAAAGAAAACAGACTTCATGATGGATTACCAGGTTGGAGTGGGATATGGGATGTGGGATATAGGTTGGCTGTCAGGCTATCTTGTGGGAGCAGGGATGGAGTGGACGATGGATTATAGGATAGGAGTAGAGTAATATAGTGAGTCTTCTGTGGGTTATTCTTTGGGCTATGGGGTGAGAATGGGGCTTTGATGTAGGTGTTGGGATGGAAGCTACAGGGTGGTTACTCGCCCGTGGTGTGGAATTGGGCTACATGGTGTGAGTGGGTCCAAGGGGTAAGATTCGTGTTACGGAGCAGGCATTACGCTCTGGTGTAGAATTGAAGCTACAGGGGTGGAGTAGCACTATAGGTAAAGGCTTTATACTATGGAGAAAGAGTAGGCCAAGAAACGGGAAGCTAGATGGTGGAAGCAGTACTTGGGCGTAGGGTTTTGTTTATGAGAAGACAGTGCAGATGTGGGGTGAGAGGGGGCTATGGGGAGGGAGGGGTCTGTGGTTTACCAGGCAGCAGGTTGGTGGTGGTGCGGCATTGGGAGTGGGCCCATGTGGTCAGTGTTGGACTTTGGGGTGTGCTTGGGGTATGGAGTGGGAGCAGCATGATGGGAAGGCACAATGGGATGGGATTTTGAGCAGGAGGTGGGAGTAGGGCTATGGGATTGAGGTGGCACAGACATAGGTTATAGGCTAGGTGTGCAGGATGGAGTAGCAGTGGGGCTATGGCTTAGGCACTGCGCTATGGGGTTGCAGCGGACATCATGCCGCGTAATGGGACCCCCTATGGATTGGCGCCACGAGGTAGTCCATATGCTGCCACAAGAGCTTCCGGTAGCAGATCTCTGGGCTGCCCATAGGGCAGGAGCGGGATTGCGATCAACTACGGAGACTTCACGGCTGTGGTGACCTGGGAAGGGAATTGTAAGGGCAACCCCATTGTTTGGGCAACCGCAGTTCCCTGTGGGACTGTGGTATGCGCGTGCCCCTGCTGCACCCAACACACACAATCGCTCCCCAGGAGATGCCCAGATGCCCCGCTCCCTCTACTCCCCCCTCAACACACCAAGCCTTCAGGGGACCCAGGCATGCCATCTCCCCCGTTCAACATCTCACACAGCCCTGCCCTTCAGGGGACCCAGGCAACTCGGTGTCCCAACCTACCTCAGTGTCCCCCGTCCCCCTCCATTCCTGCCCACACAGGACTCAGCTGTCCCTGCTCCACCCCACACACCCAAGTACAGCCACATCCCCCCTGCCACCCAGCCATGGCCTCTCCCCTAATTACCCAGTGCTATCTACAGTTAATTAGGAGGGAACAGCCTTCCCCTTAACCCCATGGCACGTCAGGGCTCTCTTAGGGGGCTGCTCACAGGATGCGGGTCCTTCCCATGTCCCCTACTTTCTTCCACCTGTTCCCAGTGCCCTCCAAGCCCTCCCAGTTGCCCCATATGCCCTTTCATTGCACCTCAGCTCCTCTTCCTACCTCATAAGGACCCTGTGTTCCTCAGGTTCTATGTTCCCAGCGCTTCCAGGACTTGTGTCTTCTGTCCTGGGGTCTTTGCAAGGATCTCCGCCCGTCTCCTCTGTAGGTTGTCCCCCCCCCACTCCCTCTCCCTCTGGCAATTGCTCAAACCAGAGGGTGTGACTTCCCTTCAGCAAAACTCAACAGGAAATCCTTAACGGATGAGCAGTCAGCAAAACCGCAGCACAGAGAGAACAGCGGCAAGGGCTGAAGGAACCGAGACAGCACTTTGGGACTTAAGGATGGGTGGAATGGGCAACTTGGGCTCTGCTACTCTAGAGTGAACTATTACAGACCCTACAAATGAAGCTTTGGACCCTGCAAATGAGAGTTAAAACACTACAAATGAAGCTTTGGATTCTAAAATTGAAGGTTTGGATCTGCAACTGATTCTCTGAGCCTTAAAAATGAGGCTTTTGGCCCTGAAAAAATGTTTGGACCCTAAAAATGAGGCTTTGAACAATAAAAAGGAGGCTTTGAGACCCAAAATGAGGTTTCGTTCCCTAAAGTGAGGGTATGGACCATAAAAATGAGGATTTGTACCCTAGTATTGATGTTTTGGACTCTAAAAATAAGACTTTGGAAATTAAAAAAATCACTCTCTTGGCCTGAAAAATGAGACTTGCATGTTAATGTAGGTTTGGATATTAAGAAAGTGGCTTTTGGCCCTAAAAATGAGGGAACACAGAAAGGGGAATCCTGACAAAGGGCCCAGGGAAGCCACCCCTCTGTTATCCATCTGGTTTGAGCCTGGTCACTGCGCCTGGGCAGCCTTTTGGCGCTCCCAAGCCCAGCAATCCCTGTTCTCCGCATAAGGAGAGAGGAGGAAAAGCCAGAGATGGTGGGGGGCAAGAGAAACGTCCATCCTGATAGAAGAAAGTCCATGTGGCCACAAGCCCAAGAGCAGGTCCTAAACCAAAGAGACCCCCCCAAGCTCCATGGGCCGCAAATCCCATCACTGACGTTCTGACAGATGCCGACAGGATTTCCCTGTGCCTAAACTGAGCCTGTTTCAGGTGTCGTCAGCACGGGGACAACGTTTCACCTGCCGGAGAAGAGGTGCCAGTGACTAGCGGGCATGCTGCTGCTGCGCTCTGCGTTTGCTGCCCAGGAATTAAACCTTTTCCATCTTGGTGGGAAACTTTTTTATGGGCGAGTCTGTAAGGAAGCACCCACCCGCGTTCCAAAGGCATAAGGTGCGACATGCGCAACTCAAATCACATGTCAGAAAAACCATTTTTTTACTCAAAGGGTAGGCAGATCTGGTGGCATCTCTAACCTCGGGGGTGTCAAGCTTCCACTGCCATCGACCCGGACCAGCCTGATGAGGCCTCCTCTGAGAATGGAGTCAGGCTGGAGACCTCTTGATGGTCCCTCTGACCTGATTTGTTACATGACTTAGTGATTTCCCTCTGTAGAATGGCCTGGCTTGTCAAGCTCAGCTTGACAGGGTGACACTATAGACAACGCAGCGGGACAGAACTCACCCCAGCCCTGAGCTCCTGGGTAGAACACTCAATTTGGCACTTCAACATCATATTCAAATTCCCAGCCTGGGACCCTCAGATCTCTTGCAAACCAGTGCAGAAAGATTCATCCCTGCAAAGTGACCCTCAGCTTTGCAGATGCTTACCACTCACTCGTGCCGGTGTCTTCAGGAACACCATTTGCTCAAGGTCAAAGACTGAATTTTAGGGTGGCCCCCAGATGCTGGAAGAGGGTCCTAAGTAGAAGCTTCCTGTAAGGGCGGTTGGGTTCCTGGGTTGAATAGGATGGATTTGGGCAAGGAGGAAAATGCCAGGGAACAGCAGGGGACACGAGTGTCATAGTGCTGGGACTGGAGCTGGACCTTCTGTCACTGCGGGTGGCCCACGGGATGGCCAAACAGCAGACCTGCTTGGAGGATTTCTTAAGTAGAGAGATAATTTTGAAATAAATTGGGTAAACTGTGAGACAAATTGGATGGTAAGGAGCCCTGGCTCTACCCCAAGTGGAAGTAGAAAGTCCAGCCCAGCAGAGCTGGGCTCAGCCTTGTTCTCTTGCCTTCCTTGGTCCATTATGGCCCTGGGTGAAAGCTCAGGTGGCCTCCACTGTCCCTGCCCTTAGGTCCCCTCTGTGCCTCCCCAGCCGCACTCGCATCCTCTCCTTTCCCTTCTGGACCCTCTCCAACAGGTCAAATGTTGACTTTTTATAGATAGATTTCAGAACAAGTGGTGGGGGATTTGCAATCATATACTGTTTTCAGGTTCATTTTCCCTTTTGCCGAGCACAGTAAAAAAGTAATCTCTTTCTTATATTTGCATTCTTAGAAAGTAATTATGGTGGTCTTCCATAGCACTTATGGAATGATGGCATTAAGTCATTTTTAGTTAGCGGCCTTCCTCAGATCGAGGGTTGTTTATTCTTCTCTTGACTCTAGGCCAAGTTTTGTGTTGTTTGTCCAGAAACGTAAAGAGGAAGGCAATGGTTTGTGACACAGCCACAGCCTTCCTAGCCGAGGGCACAAAGGCCACTGACACAAAAATACACATGGCCCTGGCGTGGGATGGGGCAGGGCGGAGCGTGCACCAGGGGCAGTGTTCGAGGGTGGGGCCGTGGCCTGGCCACGGTGTCCCATTGCTGTGGGGACAGGGAGCCCTCACCGCCTGGAACAGGGCCTGAAGCACGGGGCAACACCGTGGGCTCAACCTGGGGGAATGTTCCCCCCATACGAAATTCAAGGACCTGCTTAGCTTATTTCTTAAAAAAAACCTCCTAAGCCTTATATGTGACTTCAGTCCTACAGCGTACCTTCAACTAGAAAACAGCAAAATAAAATGGAATCATCACAACGACTATTCCAGCCGGCCCGCCATCACAGTTAAGCTAAGCTGCCCGTTTCGAGAAGAGACAACTGCGTGCTGCCAGTCTGAGTCCGTGACAACATTGCCACCTCTTGATCACCGTCAGATGCTGTTCTGTTTAACACGAGCTCGGGAGTTTTTTTTTGCTTCCAGCTAGTGATACAGGCAAAGACGAACACGACAAAGTTGCAAAATGCTCTGAGGTGGATAGTTTGCAAGGGTGGGCTTCAGAGAGAGACCAGACACAGTGTAGCTGGAAACAGAAGCCGAGTAGAAATTAAAGCAGAAAGAGGAGGTGAGAGGAAAAAGAGGGAGGAAGAAGAAGGGGCTATGGACAAGTAGATACGTTTCTATAATTTTATTTTATTTTTCCCACCAAACCTTTATGTTACTCTCAGGTATGTGCAGGTGTCCCTTTGCAATATATCTATACCGTTTTGAAAGGATAGAAAAGATGGTGGAGTTTGCAAGGAGCTAGTCTGAGGACAGCAGCGCATGCCAGTGCCCGTGTAAAATCTACAGCGTTCAAACAGCCAGGTGGACGTCTACATCCATGCCCTGGAAGACAGAAACGTGAGGAGGAAGGCAATCGCTTGTGGCACAGCCACAGCCTTCCTAGCTGAAGGCACAATTGGCCACTGAAGCAGATGCCGCATACGTAGGGACGGTCCCCGCTGGCAGCAGGGAGGCCGTTACGTGCAGCCAGAGGGACCCCAGTCCTGCTCGACACCGGTGTGAAGAAACAGAAGCTTTCGGAGCAGAAGGCGAGGCACAGCTGTAAGCTCGGCCTGCCTGGCGTTCCTGCGGTGGCCATGGCAATTCTTTGTTAAGGAGGGTGCCAGAGGCAAAGCTGCATCTGCAGAGCTCCTGCAGGTGACTGGAAGCTCCCGGAATGAAGCCCCTGCCATCCTGCAGTTCCCAAACGGAGTTGCAATGGGCCAGTGAGCTCCTGCCCATCTCCGTGAGCACACCCGTGGCTACGCCCACAATTTTGAAGTCTGCCACCAACTTACAGGTGCCTCTGTGTGACACTGTCCTGGTTTCAGCTGGGATAGAGATGATTTCCTTCTTAGCAGCTGGTATAATGCTGTGGTTTGGATTTCGGATGAGAATAATGTTGAGAACACCCTGATGTTTTAGTTGTTGCTCAGTAGCGTTGATATCAGTCAAGGATTTGCAGCTTCCCCTGCTCTGCCAGGTGCATGAGAAGCTGGGAGGGAGCACAGCCGGAGGGCTGACCCAGACTGGCCCAAGGGCTATTCCATACCGTATGACATAATGCCCAGTATAGAAACTGGGGGGAGAAGAAGGAAGGGGGGGCATTCGCAGTGATGGCGTTTTTCTTCCCAAGTTACCCTTATGCATGACGGAGCCCTTCTTTCCTGGGGATGGCTGAACACCTGCCTGCCGATGGGAAGCAGTGAATGAATTCCTTGTTTTGCTTTGCTTGCATGAGCAGCTTTACCTATTAAACTGTCTTCTCTTCCCCATCCCACCAGCAGGGATTGAGCGAGAGGCTGTGTGGGGCTTAGTTGCTGGCTGGGTCTAAACCATGACAGAAGCGCAAAAGACAACCTCCAGATGCAAGCCTTTTTCATGCCAAAGCCATTGATAGGCAGCTGGAGGGGACGAAACTAAGGAATTCTTCTGCTAGAATGAGCACGGCCAGCTGGAAGGGAAGGAGGAGAGGACGTACGACCTGCTTGCGTGCTGTGTCCCCACATTCTTCCCCAGTGTCTGTGGCACTGCTTATAGACCATAATTTTTTGCAGAGTTTTGCTGCAGACCCTGACACGGGGGCAATGCTAGGCAGAAGGGTGTGTTGTTTCAAGTCCTCCAATGAGTTCAGTCATGGCAAAAACCTTTGGAGGTACCTGTCCAAAGTCCCCTGGGTGTCTGGGGCATTTTCTGTCACCCTGGCCTTATTAAACAGGTTTCTCCTCCCCTTTAGCTGGGGAAAAATGGGGAGCAGCAGTAGGCGGCTGACGGTTTGTGGGTGGTGAGGAACAAGAGCAACAGAGAGGGCTAGGGTTTGAGAGGGTCTCTGGTTTTAATGTGACCTAAAAGCAAAAGAGTCTTCAATCATGACTCTGCATCAGGGCCTGCGAGAGAGCTGTAGGCATCACACATGGAGCCACAGTAGCCCTCAACAGAAAGAAGAATAAAATGTGTGTCTTTTCGTGCCTCAGAAAGAAAGGCCCGACAAGAAAGGAGATGTTTAATGAGAGAACTTCATCCCCCGCTTCTGTCATAATTCTGTCTGTGGTGGGGGTCCGCTGCCCCGTCCGTGTTGGCCTTCAAGTGCCTGTCAGGTGGGAGAACGTCCGCTGGAAGCGCCCTCCAGGCTGAAGAGGTGCTCCAGTAAGGAAAGGCAGCAGCTCTGCCGCAGCAGCCAGGCGAGCCTCTTCCTCCTGCCACACAAGAGAAACTGCTGGGCCCGGGGGCTCTAGCAGTCCAGTGCTAAACTGGACAGGGCTGGGGGAAAGCAGGGTGGCCGACCAACCAGTTACACCTCCCTGGAAGAAAGGGAGCTGATGGAGGGAGGGCTGCTGGAGCGGAAGGGGGCAAACAAAGAAGTGCTGCTGGGGGAAGCTGACCGCTCGAGGGGGTGTCTTGGCACTACAGCGCCGGGGGGGCATCAAGCAAAGCCGGGAACCAGCAGGAAAAGGGGTATCGCCCTCCGAGCTTCCTCATCCTCACACCTCCCCTCCACCTACTGCTGCTTCCCCATGTCCTGCTCCTGCCTCCAGACCCCCTGCCCCTCTTCAGCCTCCACTCCCTGCTTACATCTCTCTCTTCACAGCCACCACCAACCCCCTGCCGCAGCCAAAACACGCCGGCAGACACATCCCCAGCTGCAAGCTGCTTTTTGCCCAAGGGCGTGCTTTGTTCCAATGACTGCGCAGGGAGGGAGGGAGTGTGGGGCTCTGCAGTTCCCTGTTCTACCCACACATCGCTCCTTAATGCCTCCGTCCGGCGAAGGCTTATGCGTCTTGTTAGGTGTGGCTTCAGGTCCAGGCAGGTCTGGGCCCGGATGCCTGGGACCAGGCAGGACATGGCTCTTCCTCCCCGAGCTCTCAGTTCTTCTTCTTACTGGGCTTCCTGCGGAAGGGAGGATGCTCTTCTGGCAACAAAGGCGGCACACGGCAAATTTTCCACCTGAGACTTGACAAAGGCTCCAGTGGAGTTCCCGGGGAACTGCATTCTGAGCAGGCGCAAAGCCTCCCTGATCATTTTCTTTGCCAGCTTCACACGTCCCATACGACAGCAGACATGCACAGGGAAAGGGAAGCATCCCGATGTGGACAAGTTGCCCAAGAGTCTGCAGGAATCTGCCAGTGGTGGGAAATGCCAGGGATATCCCCGGCAACTGGGGAAGACATCCAGCTCCATCGCGCAGCAGATCCCTCCAGACCTCCCCGTCTCTTTACCTTGCCTTTGAGGCTGAAGAAGGTGGCCTCTTCAAAGTGGGCTATCCCATCCGCTTTCTTCTCTAATGAGTTCCTCAGGACCTCCGCTTCATCAGGGCCTTCATCACAAGGTGATCGTGCCCCTGTACTTGGCATTGGTGAGGCCGCACCTCGAGAACTGTGTTCAGTTTTGGGCCCCTGACTACAAGAAGGACATTGAGGTGCTGGAGCGTGGCCAGAGAAGGGCAACAAAGTTGGTGAAGGGTCTGGAGCACAAGTCTTAGGAGGAGCGGCTGAGGGAGTTGGGGCTGCTCAGCCTGGGGAAGAGGAGGCTCAGGGGAGACCATATTGCTCTCTACAACTACCTGAAAGGAGGTTGTAGCGAGGTGGGGGTCGGTCTCTTCTCCCAAGTAACAAGTGATAGGACGAGAGGGAACGGCCTCAAGCTGCGCCAGGGGAGGTTTAGGTTGGATATTAGGAAAAACTTCTTCACCGAAAGGGTGGTCAAGCCTTGGAACAGGCTGCCCAGGGCAGGGGCTGAGTCTCCGTCCCTGGAGGTATTTAAAGGACGGATAGATGTGGTGCTCGAGGACATGGTTTAGTGGTGGCCTTGGCAGTGCTGGGTTAACGGTTGGACTCGATGACCTTAAGGGTCTTTTCCAACCTTAACAATTCAATGATTCTATGACACAGAAGGCCAGGACGCCAGACTGCTACTCCATGATCTTCTTGCTCAGAGAGGGCCTCTCCACACCTGCAAGGCAAAGGGCCTTTGCATCAGCCCGAGCTGGGGCCAGGGCTCACGGCCGTCCCAGCCTGGACACCAAAGTCGTGCCTTGGTGCGCATCCCTGGCGGCGAAGCAGTGCTGCTGCACACCGAGCCTTGCAGCACGGGGAGAAAGGGCCCGGCTTGCCTTGCTGATTGATGGTAGCACAGCCCTGGGACACAGCGCTCAGCTGCGCTCCTGGCGGGAGCTGGGGTTGTTGCTACCAGCCGAAGCAAGCCTCCTCTAGCGCTTTCTCCCCGCTCTTGGCAAGGCAGACCCGCCCAGCCTCCTGAGCTTCCCCTCCCTGCACCACAGGGGAATCCAAACGGGAAACTGGCCAGAAAAGCAGCAGAGTCAGGGAGCAACATCACGCCGAGGCTAGGCACACCTACCTGCCAAGCAAGGGCACCGAGCAAACAGCCACTGCTGGCCTCGGCACCTTAACTCTCCCCAACAGAGGTGCAAGGAGCCCCAGTGGGGCCTTCACCTAGAGCCTAAAGCAGAGGCCCTCTGCTGAGGGTGTCTGGCAGAGCTGGGGCTTGGGGGTGGCCTCAAGAGCTGCTTCTCTGGCTGCGGGAATCTTGGGCTGGCTGGAGCAGACCACTCGCACACCGGTGACCTCAGCACGAGGTCAGCAACAGCCTCTCTCCAGTGCCACTTCCAGGGTGCTGAACAAGGCAGCGGGCACTGCCGCATGTAGCGCGGGACATGAATTCACCATAGAAAGCGAGCCCCCCGGGCCCGGCAATGGGAAACGTGTGCTATGACCCCGGCGACTCCCACCCCCGAGCTAAGGCACTCCCAGCAGCGTGCCCACACAATGTCAGACGCAGAAAAGCTGACGAGAAGGCCTTCTCCAGAGCCAGAGAGGCCTCTCGCTCTCGCCTCTACAAGAAAATATCATTGAGGAGGCAACAGCTGCTCTCTTCGATTGCCCCTCGGAGCTCTCTCCGCAGCACGTGCTGCTTGTCGCTGCAGTTTTCACAGTCCTGGAGGCCCAGGGCCCTGGCCATCAGTGTACAGATGGCAGAGAAGGACTGCCTGACGTTGACCTCTAGCAGCTCCATGGCAACCACCCTGCTGTGCAAAAGCAAAATGGACTGAGATGCCCAACAGCCCAAGCCCTCTAGAGAAAAGGGGTGGAGATATCCTTGGCAGGGGCTCTTCAGCCACCCATCCCAAAGTGCTTCCCAGAGAAGGCCAGGCTTCTCACTCCTCGTAAGAGAAAGGGCACGGAGGGGCAGTTGCTGCCAAGGCACTGGAAGAGACGGGTAGAGAGCCCGTGTCTCCACAGCACTGGCCCAGGTCTCGCTACGTCCCCGCTGCAGAGGCAAGGATGGAGCAAGTGGTGAGTTTGCCTTTGGGCTCCAGACCTTAGCAGTCTGCCTGCCGGACCATAGGAAGGCTTTTCTGCCCCAGTGGCCAACAGGCAGAGGGCAAGCAGGGCTTCTGATACAGGCCACTGTGCTGTCTGTTGGGTCTGGAGTCAGATGAAAAGCACTGAGCTTGGGCTCTTTCCTTCTAGTTGTGCCCAGCCCAGAGGTGAAGGAGGAAAGGCCATGGTTCAAGAAGCCACCGCCAGCTCCCCGACGAGCTGGCAGAGCACACGGGAGCTCCTAGGGAGCGCCTCCAGGAGGCTTTTTGGGGAGGCTGCAGTCCAAGGGCCAGGCGCACTGGCAGAGGGGCTGGAGCGTCCATGGCTGTCAGGGGACGGGCAGGGGGAGTGTCCCAAAGCTACACATTCAAAACCCATACGTTTGGCCAGCAGCCTGTCCTAAATAAGCCAGTTCAGCAAGTAAGCGGCTCTTTCCAGAGCCCATCGTGCCCTCAAGTGCCAGGATGTGCCTTTCTCCTAAGTCCTCATAGGCTTTCAAAGAGCTGGCAAAGAGGTCAATCTCCTTCTCCCGACCTGTGAAGACAAACAAGAAAACGAGCTGCTGGGGTGTGCCGACAAGCAAAGAGATGTCCCTTGTGCTGGCACCCTCCACCGCAGCCTCCCTTCCCGCCACCACAGCCGGCAGACTGCCTACACGCAGGCCTCCTTCCCGCCCGCTCATCCCAGCTTTTGTACCTCTGCCTTCCTTGGAGCGGCACCGGGACCCCCTGCCCGCCCGCCCCACGGCACAGCTCCCGTGCCCTCTTCCCTGCCCTGCCCCCCTCCCCTTCCACAGGCCCAGAAATTCAGCCAGACCCACGCAGCTCCCCACAGCGATCAAGCACCAGACTGGAAGGAATGATGTGAGTCGCTGCAGGCAGCTATGTCCCAAACAGACTCAAAGCATCTCCTCACAGTACCGTGAGCCACAGAGCACTTCCCAGTAGCTACGGCAGCGTCTTCAGGCCTGGACTGGTTTGGGCTGGGCTAGAGTAAATTGTCTTCGGTAATATCTCGTATGGTGCTATGTTTTGGAGTTGTCACAAACATTTGTGTGGCTAAAAAAAGGATGTTTTAGTTATTGCAGAAGAGCGCTTGCGCAGCATCAAGGCCCTTTCCGTTTCTCACGCCACCCCGCCAGCACCCAGACTGGGGGTGCACAAGAAGCTGGGAGAGGGCAGAGCCGCGACCGCTGACCCCGACTGCTCAAAGGCCTATTCCACACCATAGGACGCTGTGCTCAGCAAGAAAAACTGCGGAAAGAAGGAGGAAGGGGGGATGTTCGGAGTTACGGCGTTTGTCTTCCCAAGTCACCGTTACACATGATGCTTTCCTGGAAATGGCTAGACACCTGCCTGCCGATGGGAAGCAGGGAACGAATGCCTGATTCTGCCTTGCGCGCATGCGCAGCTTTTGCTTTACCTATTAAGCTGTCTGTATCTCAGCCCACCAGTGCTAGGGCTGCTGCAGGCAACACCATCCCAGGAAAAGGCTTCTCCCTTCCCAGCGTGGCACTAAAAGTTACAAAGGGGAAGAACCCGGGGTTCAGAAGAGCAAGGTGTTCTCTACTTACACATCAAGGGGACGTACTCTGACCTCTCCTTAGTAAGACCCATGCCAAACATGTTAGAAGAAAGGGAAATGAAAACACAAGTCAAATAGCTGGTGAGAATCATAGAATCATTAAGGTTGGAAAAGATCTTTAAGATCATCGAGTCCAACCATTAACCCAGCACTGCCAAGTCCACCACTAAACCATGTCCTCGAGCACCACATCTATCCGTCCTTTAAATACCTGCAGGGATGGAGACTCAACCACTTTCCTGGGCAGCCTGTTCCAAGGCTTGACCACCCTTTTGGTGAAGAAGTCTTTCCCAATAACTAACCTGAACCTCCCTGGTGCAGCTTGAGGCCGTTCCCTCTCGTCCTATCACTTGTTACTTGGGAGAAGAGACCGACCCCCACCTCGCTACAGCCTCCTTTCAGGTAGTTGTAGAGAGCAATAAGGTCTCCCCTGAGCCTCCTCTTCCCCAGGCTGAGCAGCCCCAGCTCCCTCAGCCGCTCCTCATAAGACTTGTTCTCTAGACCCTTCACCAACTTCGTTGCCCTCCTCTGGCCACGCTCCAGCACTTCGATGTCATTCTTGGGGTGAGGGGCCCAAAACTGAACACAGTACTCGAAGTGCGGCCTCACCAGTGCCGAGTACAGGGGCACCATCACCTCCCTGCTCCTGCTGGCCACACCATTCCTGATACAGGCCAGGGTGCCATTGGCCCTCTTGGCCACCTGAGCACAGTGCTGGCTCATGTTCAGGCGGCTGTCAACCAACACCCCAGGTCCTTTCCTGCCGCGCAGCTCCCAGCTGCTCCTCCCCCAGCCTGTAGCATTGCATGGGGTTGTTGTGACCCAAGTGCAGGACCCGGCACTTAGCCTTGTTGAATTTCATGCAGTCGGCCCCGGCCCATCGATCCAGCCTGGCCAGGGCCCTCTGCAGGGCCTTCCTACCCTCCAGCAGATCAACACTTCCACCCAACTTGGTGTCATCTGCAAACTTACTGAGGGTGCACTCAATCCCCTCATCCAGATCATCAATGAAGATACTGAACAGGACCAGCCCCAGTTCTGAGCCCTGCGGAACACCACTGGTGACCGGCCGCCAACTGGATTTGACTCCATTCACCACCACTCTCTGGGCTCGGCCGTCCAGCCAGTTTTTAACCCAGCGCAGAGTGCACCCATCCAAGCCGTGTGCAGCCAGCTTCTCCAGGAGAATGCTGTGGGAAACTGTGTCAAGGGCCTTACTTTTGTTGTCCAAGTAGACAACATCCACAGCCTTCCCCTCATCCACTACGTGGGTCACCTTGTCATAGAAGGAGACCAGGTTAGTGAAACAGGATCTCCCCTTCATAAACCCATGCTGGCTAGGCCCGATGCCTCGGTTGTCCCGCACTTGCTGCATAATGGCACTCAGGATGACCTGCTCCATGACCTTTCCTGGCACCAAAGTCAGGCTGACAGGCCTGTAGCTCCCCAGATCCTCCTTCCGACCCTTCCTGTAGAGGGGCATCACATTTGCTGACTTCCAGTCATCCGAGACCTCCCCGGTTGACCAGGACTGCTGATAAATGATGGAGAGTGGCCTGGCAAGCTCCTCTGCCAGCTCCCTCAGTATCCTCGGGTGGATCCCATGTGGCCCCATGGACTTGTGCGCATCCAGGTGGAGGAGCATGTCAGTGACTGCCACCTCTTCAACAACTGGGACTTCACTCTGCGTCCTATCTCCGTCTCCCAGCTCAGGGGCCTGAAAAACTCGAGGATGACTAGCTTGACTATTAAAGACTGAGGCAAAGAAGGCATTAAGTACCTCTGCCTTCTCCTCATCCTTCGCAGCAAGGTCACCTTCTGCATCTAACAAAGGAGGGAGATTCTCCCTGGCCCTCCTTCTGTCACTGATATATTTATAAAAAATTTCTCAGGATCAGTGGGCAAGAGAAGAGCAGGACTCGGGGCACCTGAGGAGAGAAAATGCAGGTAATCGCTGGGAGGATGGGACTACGAGGTGTTGGAAAGCAGGGGCCGGCACTGGAAATGGGGCAGAAAGAGTTTTGTGCATTTGCTCATGTTGCCACCTCCAGATGCTCAGGGCAGAGCTGTCCCCTGGAAGAAGGAGGCGGCAGCAGCGATGCCCCAGCTCATGCACAGGAGGACCAAAAGCATGAGGGCTACCTGAAGGGGGGGAAGAGGGTGGAGGTGCTTCCTCTCTGGCCCCCGAAGCAGCCAGGCCCCCCCCTTCCCGGGCAATCACAGAACAAGGCGTCAAGAAGGACTGGGGTCCCTCTGGCTGCACGTAACGGCCTCCCTGCTGCCAGCGGGGACCGTCCCTACGTATGCGGCATCTACTTCAGTGGCCACTTGTGCCTTCAGCTAGGAAGGCTGTGGCTGTGCCACAAGCGATTGCCTTCTTCCTCACGTTTCTGTCTTCCAGGGCATGGATGTAGACGTCCACCTGGCTGTTTGAACGCTGTAGGTTTTCAGGGGCACTGGCATGCGCTGCTGTCCTCAGACTAGCTCCTTGCAAAATCCACCATCTTTTCCATCCTTTCAAAACGGTATAGATATATTGCAAAGGGATACCTGAGAGTAATATAAAGGTTTGGTGGGAAAAATAAAATAAAATTATAGAAACGTATCTACTTGTCCATAGCCCCTTCTTCTTCGTCCCTCTTTTTCCTCTCACCTCCTCTTTCTGCTTTAATTTCTACTCGGCTTCTGTTTCCAGCTACCCTGTGTCTGGTCTCTCTCTGAAGCCCACCCTTGCACTTGGAACAGCATCCCCACCCCACGCTGCTACCATTGCCCCCAGTACCTGCAGCCCCCAACCCGCTATGAGCAAGCTCCACAAGTACCTCCCGGTGTCCCCCACAAGAGGACACCCCAGGGGCTCTCTTATGAAAATCTCATGCCCTAACTATTGCACCAGTTCGTCTTCAGAGTATGAAACTGGATCAAGTTCCTTAAGATAAACAGATAGATAGAGATACATCTGGTTGACGCTGTATAGTGCTCAGTCATGGTTCAGTCAGCATGACTAAGGGACCCCAGCTCATTGCAAGGAGGAGAAGGACAGCCCCCACCCTGAAGAAGAAAGGACACCCCTGGACTACCCAGATCACGCCAGCATCCCAGCCCCTCCGACACCTCTGGGGAACTCTCCCCTTATCTGCCATCAGAGATACGGAACTGCAGCAAGACCGACCGCAGGGACATCTGGATCAAGAAAGAAGCAGATGGATGATGACACCACAGAATTAAAGCTGCTTTGCAAAACAGCAGTATGTGTGTGTATTAAGTAGCAATTGGTCAAATCGCGTTGGACCTGAACGCTTGAAAGGTAGAAGAACCATGTGTATGACCGCATTTGGGGTGCCCCTGATTGAATGGGACAGCTCATATGCACGAATGCAAGAATTCCTCTTGTAATGCTATACTTTGCATCCCAGCCTCTCTCCTTGGTTGGCACGGGCCAGCTGCCAAATTTTCCTGACAGCTCCCTATCAGGGCCATATGGTATCCGCACCGGCACCGCTTCCACCACTGCTGGGAGCAGCAGTTGCCTCCCTGGGGCAGAGAGGGGGAAGACCAAAACAAACCAAATGTGCCCCATCCCCACCACTGGGGCAGGATGGGGCAGCACAGACACGGTGGCATGGAAGGGCCACTGGTGCCAGCCCCATCCCTTCCCCTTGGACAGGACATGCACCTCCCCACAAAAATCACGTGTGGGATGGGAAATCGTGGGGAAAGGAAACCATTACGTGGCTGAGAAATCATCACTGGGATGGGAAACCGTCATCAGGATGGGATATTATCATTGGGATGGGAAACCATGGTGGGGATGGGAAACCAACATTCAGGAAAGGAAATCATCAGCAGGATGGGAAATCATTGAGGTAGGAATTTGTTGTGGTATGAAAAATCAAGGTCGGCTGAAGGAGGTGCTGGTGGAACCATGGGGACAGACCCCCAAGACCACTGTTTGCCCAAACAAACGCCACACTGACCAAGCATCACGGCAGGTACAGCAGCAGGATCCTGGTGCTCCTGCCCTCCAGGTAGCCCCCCCCAGCCGGCTCCGCCTGCCAACATCTCACCCCATTGCTTCTCTTCACCTCCCCCAACAGAGAGGTGCCCTCTCTGGCTGCCGATGATGTCGGAGGTGCCTGGCATGAGCTTCACCGCCCCAGCCACGCTGCCACTGGTCACTGCCAGTGTGCTGCCCTCTGTCCCGGGGCTGCCAGTGTCCTGTGAGCCTGCCCAGGTACACACCGTCACCTCCCAGCTGGCCCAGGCCTCTGCCTGGCAGGGGGTGCTGGAGCCTCTGGGGGCCCCAGGGAAGGTGGTGCTGCTCCCACACCTGCTGACACTTCCCCCCGTGGTGCAGCTCCCCCACGGGGTGCAGCTACCCTGCCACGGCTGCTCCCTCTCCCCCCGACTATGGCTGGGGACAGCAGGCGGTGACAGGGACGCTGGCGCCCCACCAGCCAATGAGGCTGGGGCCGTGGGCTGTGGTCCAGGGGTAGCCCCTGTAGCCTATGGCCTCCTGCCTGCTGCATGTCCCTGCCCGCCCCGGCCCCCCCCACCCCATTGCACTGCAGCTCAGCATTGCGTGTAGGGACCCCCTGTGCTCCACACCCTGCCCTGCAGTGCCCAGAAGCCGTTGGAGGCCTTTAAGAAGGATGCAGCAGCCATCAAGGAGAGCAACACCGCTGCCAGCCCCCACCAGCCCACCCCGGCTCCACCAACCAGCAGAACCACAATGAAGCTCAAAGATGAAGTTTGGGGGATGGCAGAGCCTGTGGGCGGGCAGCCCGCACTGAGGAAAGCTTGCAGTGCCCTGGGGTTGGGTTGGTTTTGTTTGCTTTGTAAGCAGCAGTGACCACCCCAGGGAAGCCCATGGACCTCTCCAAGCAGTGGCCAGAAGCCTTCAACAAGGCCCTCTTGAGCAGGCAAGTGACACCAACATCAACGATATGCTCACCTGTCTCAACATTGCAGGTGGAATGGACACCGTCCTAGACGTCCCTGAGAGTCCCAGCTTGACTGCCTTTGTCCACGAGCTGCCTGACCTCTTCCAGTACGTGGCAAAGGGCAGCTGCCCCAAGGAGCAAACGATGGTGGCAGGGCTGGGGGACAGCGAGGACACCGTTCCCCATGTCCCCAACTTGACTGCCTTCCTCAACAAGCTCCCTGACCTCTCTGAGTACAGGGCAGAGGGCATCTGCACCAAGGAGTGAGTGGCAGCGGCAATGCTGGGGGACAACGAGGACACCGTCTCCAATGTCCCTGACATCCCCGACGTCCCTGATGTACAGCGGAAAGAGGCGACCACACCGACACTCTGTGGAAAAGAAATAAGATTGACTTCATCCACAGGGTGGATTGTGGTGGTGCATCCCCCCACCGTCCCCTTCCTCTGGGCCAACTTAAGATCACAGGCACCCCTGCCAAGGCTTGGCAGCTGAGCAATGAGTCTGGCGACCAGGTGCCCCTTGGTTGTACCAGGCACACTTGCATGGTTGAGCTGGGGAACAAGAATGCCTTGGTCCCACCTGGCATAATCAGTCACCCCTTGACAGCCTGGGAACACCTTGCTGTGGATCGTAACTCGTGCAGATCCGTACAGGAGGATCGTACCTGCCTTGCTGAGATTAATGAGAACTCAGCAATAACTGATCACAGCTGTGGCCAGAATGGAAATTTACTGATGCCTAAAGTCAATCATCTCACAACCCTATAAACAGCGGCACCGTGGGAAACGCTTTGAGCTCTCCTGGACCGCAGCGGGCTGCGCCAGTGTCTCCCTCGCAGCAGGACGCCTCTCAGAGCTGCAAATTCTTAAGTTTGCATACGGAGGCCTGGCAACATGACGTGGGCTGATCTCTAGTGGCCTTCACTTCTTGAGGTTCAACCCTTCGCCGTTGAGACAGTCATTGAAGCGAGCATTTCCCTGAACTCAAGAGCTATTTTTGATGGGTATCTTTATCTGTGCATTATCAAACTCGCGAGGGATTTTAAGAGGCATTCTTTTATTAGGCCTCTTGTGTGATTACGTGTGTGTATTATACAAATATTGTAGTAAGCTTTATTTAATCACTTTGTAGATGCTAGAGTAACCAAGGATTAGTTACTACTAAATGCCTGTGATTCTCTCCTTATTGTGAATAAACCTAAATTGCTGCTAAATACATATAATCCTTAGACAGAAACCCTTGACCAAGTCTGAGACTAGGATTGGATCTTAGTCACAAAAAGGTTAGAAAACACCGAGAGCACCCTTACCCAGAGTCGCCATGCCAGGAGGTGTGACACCAGCTAGAGTCAAGCAGCGTACATCTACTGATCTGTTCTCTCTCTCTAGTCTTCCCTTCCTTCTGAGGGTTTCCGTCAGCAGGGTTTGCTCCTGAGTTCTTGCAGGTGCAAACAGAAACCGTTCGGTTCTGGCCGAGGAACTATGAGCTATTTTTCAGATAGAAATTTCAACTGCCTAGAATCTTAAGAACGCCAGCTCTTGTAATGAACATTACAGATCACGGTCCACAGGCATTTCTTAGAATCCTAACAATCATTTACATTGGAAAAGACCTTGAAGATCGAGTCCAGCCGTTGACCCAGCGCTGCCAAGGCCACCACTAAACCATGGCCCCAAGCACCACATCTCCCCGGCTTTTAGATACCCCCAGGGATGGGGACTCGGCCCCTGCCCTGGGCAGCCTGGGCCAGGGCCCGACAGCCCTTTCGGGGAAGAAGTTTTTCCCCATACCCAACCCAACCCTGCCCTGGCGCAGCTTGAGGCCGTTCCCTCTCGTCCCATCGCTTGTTCCTGGGGAGCAGAGACCGACCCCCCCGGCTCCAGCCTATTTTCAGGCCGTTGCAGAGAGCGAGGAGGGCTCCCCTCAGCCTCCTCTTCTCCAGGCTGAGCCCCCCCAGCTCCCCCAGCCGCTCCTCCCCAGCCTTGTGCTCCAGCCCCTGCCCCAGCCTCGCTGCCCGGCTCTGGCCACGCTCCAGCCCCTCCATGGCCGCCTTGGGGTGCGGGGCCCAGCGCTGAGCACAGCATTCGAGGGGCGGCCTCACCAGTGCCCAGCACAGGGGCACCATCACCTCCCTGCTCCTGCTGGCCACACCGTTCCTGATACAAGCCAGGGTGCCATTGGCCCTCTTGGCCACCTGGGCACCCTGCTGGCTCATGTTCAGCGGCTGTCGACCAGCACCCCCAGGTCCTTTCCCACCAGGCAGCTCCCAGCCCCTCCTCCCCCCCAAAACCAAAAACCGACCCAAAACTTCGCCTGGGAGAAGGCCAGGTGACTACGTAAGTACCGACTCATCTCAGCATGGCTGTGGGAAGCAATAGGGGAGAGAGAAAGACGTATATGTATGTACAGGTATGCATATGAGAATTCCCTTCCGAGTGCCGCTTCAGGTTGTGGCGGCTTTGACACTTGACAGTAAGTTCCCCGAAACGTAATCTTGTTATTTTTGAGAGTCGTCGGGGTGCTGATGTCTTTGTTTGGCTGCCAGGGTCATTCCCGATGATCCGAATTAGTGCCTTATTGCTTGCATGTATTGAACTTGAGATGGAGCTTGATGCTTCTGGACCAGAAAATAGAAGCGGGGGAAAGAAATGTAGTTGCGCAGGTATATGCACACGCACGTGCGTATACGTGCTTACACGCACGTGCGTCGTGCACGCAGTACGCAGGCATGGTCAGTATGTCTTAAGTTGTTAAGGGGCGGGAAAATATTTGACAGGCTGCAAATTTGTAAGTGTTAACTAAGGTGTTTATGTTAACGAACATTTCTAAGTGTTAACGAAGGCATTTTCATCGCTCTGTTTTGATGCTTCTCTGTTTCAGAACTAAACTCCTGCCCTGCTGGCGGCGCAGTCTGTCGGCGTGTTTGAGGAGGAGCGATCTTTCCTGGGGGCGGACGGCAGCGGATCTTGCGGGAGGGCTGCGGTGAGCGAAGGCAGCCGCAATTCTGGCCTTCATCGCCTGACGTCGGCGGTGCGGTCAGTGCCAGCGCAGGTCACCGTCCTCATCGCCTGTCGACCCCCGGCACGGCCAGGTGAAGGTAACAGGGTAACGGTGGAAATGACCGCTTGCAGTTAACGATCTCGATGAGTGCAGACTGAGGAACTGCACAGTACTAAACACACTACACATAAAAGTTCATGTACTGTGTAAATCTATAGTTTATATAATCATTACATGCTGTTGGATATACCAATGGCAAAAAGTATGTCAGTACATGACTGAAAAATAATCTAACGGGCAGAATTTTATGAACTAATCTCCAAAAAATAAATCAGATCTGTGATTACAATACTAAAAAATAATCTAACAGGCCAAAGTTTAGGACTCATCTCCAAAAAAAAAATCAGATTTGGGATTACATTACGAAAAGTAATCTAAAGGGCAAAACTTTAGGATTCATCTCCAGAAAAAAAAAATACATATATTTGGGATTACAGTACTAAAAAATAATCTAACGAGCCAAAGTTTAGGATTCATCTCCAAGAAAAATCAGATTCCGGATTACATTACTAAAAAAAACGGGCCAAACTTTAGGATTCCTCTCAAAAAAAGAAAAATCAGATTTGGGATTACATTATGAAAAAATAATGGGCCAAACTTCAGGATTCATCTCTAAAAAAAAAAAAAAAATCAGAATTGGGAACGTTGTGCTTTTAATGTTCCTTTACCAGTGGTGTTGTCTGCATTCTTCATGAATTTTGTAGCAGACTTCTCAAGATATTTCTCAGCTACAGGTTTTACTGGAACCTTGTAGGTGATTCCTCTTGGGGTTTGCGAATTCTTCTTGGCGCAGGTTGAGGCGAAAGATGTCTGTGGCCAGAGGAAGCGTGAAGCTTTTATAGGTATTTATACGCAGAAACGTATGACTGTCTGTGATAATATCGAATTAAAGAATAATTTAATGTTTACATAAGCTATATATTTGTGCAGTACATACACTTTTTACGTGTAGTCGATTTACACTTTAGTACTATACAAAAGACCTTCGGCTGGGGCTGCACGGCTAGCAGGCGCGTCCCCTGGGGGGTGGATAGGGGATCCCTCTCTGGAGGGTGCACCGGATAAAATTGAAGAAGGTGCCGCGAACCAACGCAGCCTAAGGGAAGGCCACCCTGACAGAAAACCCACTGGCCCTCCAAGTCATGGGGGTTGGGCAGGAGGCCAACTACCTCCTCCCGGAAAAAAAATAAAAAGTTGCAGAAACGACGAGCATCAACTCGGAGATGGAGAAAATCAGTAATGAAGTGAGGAGGAGGAGATGGAACTGGATCGGTCATGTCCTGAGGAAAAAACCAACAGAAGACTGCGCTGTGGCCCTTGGGGCTCCAGAGCACGCAGCCGCAGACCGATCGAAGTGGAAGAACGATGTTCGCGCCTTGTGTGCCTCCTGGCACTGAGAGAATTCAGATCAGACTATACAAAAGAAGCGTTGTCGTTGTCGGTTCTTACGTTGTCTTCCTCAAATCTGCTTTTTTCCCCTGTATAATGATAAAATTGTACCGCTCCGCTCAGCGGTTATTTATTTGGTGCGTGCTTTTCCCCCGCGGGAAAGGACTCGGTCTCGGTCGTATTTGTTCACCGTAGCGCTCTCCGTTGTAGATTAAATTTCCCACCGTCTCCTCCGTCTTCCGTTTTCTTTCTCCTGCAATCTGTGGTGAAAAACACCACCCGAAAGGCTCCAGGGCTCCCAGCCTTGAGAGCGTGCGTAACGTATCTCTAGTCCCGTTTCAAGGAAGAAATATATTGGCGGTGTCAGACGCAAACAGGGCGGCGCCCTGTTTTAGGAGGAAAGCGTGTCGCGCTTGGAAGCCTTGGGTAGGACCGGAGGGGGTTGCCTTCCTCGGTCGGTGATGAGCGTTGCATGTATTATCTGACCTAGAGTTGATGTCTATCCCGCTTAAGCTCTAGAATTACTCTGAGACCCAGGAAACTCCCGTTTTTGCGACCTCGGAGCTTTTCCAAGCTGCAGAATTAAACGGCTGTCGCAAATTCAAACCCGGCGCGAGGAGATGGGGCCGTGTTTTGAATTTTCTTCCATTGAGGTGTTGGGTCGAGCTCTCGATCCTGGTGATCTGTTTTTCCGTTGGGGCTGTGTGTTCCTTTTTGCGTTGACAGCTGGCATTTCCTGGAGGGGTCAGGTTTGTTGTTCATATTCGCATACTCCTTAAAATGCTGGAAATGGCGACCGCTTTGCCTGTGCGGCGGTGCCCAGATCTTTTGGGAATATTCCATGTACCTTGCAGTGTTCTGGGAGAGGCGACGTCCGGCTTTTTGAGATCTTCCTGCATTTACTCTGCCAAACTGTGCTGCGTTTTTCCAAACAAGCTCACCTCTAATTTTGGATCTGTTCTCTCACAGGATTCCTGGCTGTAACAGACCGATTGCATCAAATAAATGTTGACCTACTGCGTTGGTGGCTTTGCAAATGTCGGGAGGACTCAACGGGTGACCAGAGAAGGTATTAGATGGTTGCTTTTGTTTCTTCCGAGCTCAACAGAGAATATTTTTTTATTGAATTTGAAGAATCTGTGGAAAACATCAAGACTTTTCTGAAATGCTTTGTAAACTCACACTGGTCACCCAGTCTCCAGCTGCTCGTCGTTGTAGATGTCGTGAAGTGTCCTGCCGACCACTTGAACCAGCGGCCCATGAAATCAGGGCATGCGTATTTTTGTCATTGGGAATTCTCTCTTCTTTAGGATATGTAGAAAAACAATTCCTGGTTCACTGGATGTCCATCCCAGACGCTGGATGTCCATCCCAGACGCTGGATATCCATCCCAGGTATCGTAGTGTGCCATGTCACAGCAGGGAATTGTGTAACCTGGAAGAAACTCTCCCGACAAACGCACAACCAACCACCAGATTCTAGTTTTCCCCCCCAAAATGAACAATTACTCGTGAAAAAGGAGCTGTGGATTTTTCGCCTCCCCCACAGAAGGCGAAGGCTGTTTCAAAGTCGCATTCTTGCATTTCTGTTTCCTGAAGAGGGGAAGAGGTCACCTAAAACAATTTACACCATCACGTTTAAAACAAAACCAGGGAATGCTCTGCTTGCTGCTTCCCTGCACGCGTCACGGGAGGTGCCAGCATCTCCGGAGGCGATTGGCGGGTTACGTTTGATTGACGGAGAGAAACCGTGCCGCTTTATTGTGCCTTGCCGGGATGGGGAGACGGGAGGGTTTGCTGACAAACCAGGAGACGTAGTAAATAATCCTGAACTAAATAAAGTTTTCTTAAGGGAAATCTTCAACTGAAAAAGGGTTTTTTTTCCCTCATCCGAGTGTAACTCGCGCCCCAAAAGATGTCAGCGTTTTGCAGAGGGAAAGGCCAGGGTGGAGTTGCTTGAGGAGGCTGACGCGGGGGGTACGCGAGGTTTTACGTCGCGCTTGCACCGCGCCATCCCATGCCGCGGTCAGCTGCTGTTCCCGACGTAATTCCCGTTCCCAAAACGCAGACCGCGCAAATCGCTTCTCACAAGAGCGCTTGGAAGATCTCTCTAAAAATACTATTTTGGAAAAAAAAAAAGCAGCAATTTGGAAGCTTCTGGAGGCCATCGTGGGTTAATTGGGCTTCAACTCTTGGTGCTTTTGCCTGCTCTAAAGGAAGCGGACGTGACCAGAAAGAATCCACGCCCCAGTGCCAGCCCCCCCGGAATAAAGCCCCTCCTTGGCCTCTGTCCGGATGGCGGAGGAAGAAGATTTCGGGGTAACTGATACCGAGGCTGGCGTGGGTTTTCCCCGTGTCTGAGTGCGTGTTCGGGTTCGTTCCGCTGGTCTCTTCCGTCGAGTTGGAAGCGGAAGCAATTGCGCTGGTTCAAGTACAGTGGCAAATTGAGCCCGTGTCTTTCCAGGGCGCTGGTCGGAGGAGATTAAAAGCGTTGCACGAGCTCGGCGCGGCTCCTGTGGAATGGTCGGCTGCTCCTCCGCGAGGGGTCGGGGCAGAGTGTGGCTGGTTTTGTTACAGCCGTCCCTGTCCCCTCCTTTCCCCGCAGACGTGCGAACGACCCAGGCAGCTTTTGCTTTGTAAGCGGAGAGGTTCTTCGCCCAGGTGGGGCAGGGGACGTCTTCCTTCTGCTCCCTCACTTGGAAAGTGTTAGAAATTAAAACCTTTCCCTTTTAAGGAGCTCACCAAAGACCCTTTTCTCTTCAGAGTGCCCCGAGAAAAGCTTCTTGTTGAAAGTCCAAATGCTTTCCTGGTCTTGGGATTGAACTCGAGCTCTTTCTGGGCTCGAAGACCAAGCTTGCGGAGTTCTGCACCCAACGCGGGCACCTTTGGGGGTTTTTGCGCGTTCTATGAGCAGTCGCTTCATCGTCTTTTTACTTGTATTTACCATGGACGTGGGCACAGCCACAGAAAGAGCGGTGCTTACAGGTCTGTGCTCTGTTCCTGCCGAAACTCATTCCGAACAGATCCTGCTGGGTCTGTTTTTTTATAAAATAATCCGGTTTAGGTTGCAGTCGTTTGCATTGGCTGGGATGTTGATGGGACTGGCTCTTGACTGTGATTGTATTTCGGGTTTTGAAGGGCTTGACGCTAAAGACTTCTTTTTCCAAAGGTACCAAGCAGGAGTTGCTTGGCACCGACTGGAGTCGTTGTGCTTATTAGCAGGTTTTTCCTTTTGTATTTGCGTTTAAAGAATTGCCGAAAGGAGCTGAGGAACCCCTGCCACGTTCCCAGTCATCCCACATCCCCCCAGTGCCCCCACATCCCCCTCAGTGCCCCCACATCTCTCCCCCGTCCCCAGATCTTCCCCAGTGCCCCCATCCCCCCAGTCCCCCCACATCCCTCCAGTCCCCCCACATCTCCCCACTCCTCACATCCCCCCAGTGCCCCCACATCCCCCCCTCCCCACATCCCCCCATCCCCGTACCCACCTGGACGTCACCCCACCCCCCCACCCCCCGCCCCAGTCCCCACAACCCTGCCACTGGTCTCCACGTTCCCTCTGTCCCTCCGTCTGTCCCCCTGTCCCTCTGTCCTTCCATCCCTCCATCCCTCTGTCTGACCCCTCCGCCCCTGACCCCGCCCCCTTCCCCCCGCCCACCAATGGGAGCGCGCCCCAGGCAGCGGAGGCCAAGATGGCGGCACCGGTTGCCCAGCAACGCGACCAGGGCCCGGGACTCCCGGCCTGCGCCCGCCAGGGCTCCGGTTCCCCAGGGCCAGGGCAGGGACCGGTACCGGTACCAGCACCGACCCCTCCGTCCCCTCCCGCCCCCCGGCACCGCCGCGGCGACCCTGGGGCCGCTCCGTGCTGAGCCTGGCCCTGCCTGGGAAATCCCAGCCTGGGCGGGGCAGCGCGGGTGTAAACGCAGCCCGGGGGGGGGTAAATACAGCCTGGGGGGGGGCAGATCCAGCCCCGGGGGGGTAAATGTGGGCCCATGGGAGGGCCCCAAGGGGCCGGGCCCTGCCTGTGGCGGGGCTGGGTCTGCCCACGGGCTCTTCTGGTCTCTGCTGCCCCACAGCGAGGTGTCCTGCCCCACGGTGAGGTCCCCAGCCCCACGGCGAGGTGGTCTCCAGCCCCCCCAGGGAGGTCTCCAGCCCCATGGCAAGGTGGTCTCCTGCCCCACGGCGAGGTCTCCTTTCCCCCCAGCCCCATGGTAATCTCGCCAGCCCCATGGTGAGGAGGTCTCCTGCCCCACAGGGAGGCCTCCTTACCCCCCAGCCCCATAGCAAGCTCGCCTGCCCCACAGCAAGCTTTCCCACCCCACGGCAGGGCCCCGGCCACCCCACGCTGCCATGAGCTCCTCTGCCTCACGGCCAGCTTTTCCCACCCCATGCCCAGGCCTCCCCCCCGCACTGTGAGCCCCATGGTGAAGTCTTCGCCCCTCCACCGTGAGCTTCTCCACCCCACAGCAACCTCGTCAGCCCCACGGCAACCTTCTCCACCCCATGGCAAGGTCTCCTGCCCCACCGCAAGCTCACCTACACTCCGGGAAGGTCTCCTGCCCCACAGCGAGGTCTCCTGCCCCATGGCGAAGTCTCCTGCCCCATGGAGGACCCTGTCATCCGCATCCCCCCCTACCACTACGTCCACGTGCTGGACCTCAACAGCAACGTCACCCGCGTGGAGGTCGGGCCCCACACCTACGTCCGCCAGGACCATGAGAGGTGGGTGCTGTGCGGTGGGGGTGGGGGGGCGTGTCTCTGGCTATAGGGCCCCGGGGGGGCTCTATAGGGCCGTACAGGGCTGGGGGGGTGGTTGAGGGACTCTATAGGGCCCTGGGGGGGCTCTATAGGGCTGTTCAGGGTTGGCGGGGTTGGTTGGGGGCCTCTATAGGGCCATAGGGGCTCCGTAGGGCCCTGGGGGGGCTCTATAGGGCTGTTCAGGGCTGGCGGGGTTGGTTGGGGGGCTCTATAGGGCCGCAGAGGGCTGGGGGTTGGTTGGGGGGCTCTGTAGGGCCCTGGGGGGACTATAGGGCTGGGGGGCGGGCGGGCTCTATAGGCACCCCACGGGCCACCCCCAGTGTGCTGTTCGCCCTCGCGGCTCATGCTGGTGGTGCCGCCCAGCCATTACTGCCTGGTGCTGCACCCGGTGGCGCAGGGCCCGGCGGGGGCCGTGCTGGTGGACACGGCCGGGCAGGCCCGCCTGCGGCACACCGACCTCGAGGTGCGCCTGGCCCGCGAGCCCTTCCCCCTCTACCCCGGTGAGGAGATCCAGCAGGTACCTATAGCCCCTGCCGCCGCCCCACCGCTCCCTACGGCTCCTCCGGCCCCTGTGGGCCCCATGACCCCTCTGTAACCCACCCCATAGCCTGCCATGGTCCCCTATAGCCCCTGTGCCTCCTCCGGCCCCTGTGGGTCCCATAACCCCTCCCTAACCCGCCCCATGGCCTGCCATGGCCACCTATAGCCCTTGTGGCTCCTCTGGCCCCTATGGGCCCCATAACCCTCCCTGTCCGTGTGTCCCCAGGGCATCAACCCCCACCCGTGTGTCTCTGGGGTGTCACCGCCCCCCCCCCATCTGTGTGTCTCCAGGGCATCACCTCCCCCCGTCCGTGTGGCCCCAGGGCATCAACCCCCACCCGTGTGTCTCTGGGGTGTCACCCCCCCCCCCCCCCATCTGTGTGTCTCCAGGGCATCACCTCCCCCCTGTCCGTGTGGCCCCAGGGCATCACCTCCCCCGCGTCCGTGTGTCCCTGGTGCGTCACACCCTGTCCGTGTGTTCCCGGTGTGTCACCTCCCCTGTGTCCGTGTGTCCCCAGGGTGTCACCCCCTATGTCTGTGTGTCCCCAGTGTGTCACCCCCCGTCCGTGTGTCCCCAGGGAATCACCCTCCGCATCCATGTGTCCCTGGGGCATCACCCCCCTGTCTGTGTGTCCCCAGGGCGTCACCCCCTGTCCGTGTGTCCCCTCCCTGTGTCCGTGTGTCCCCAGGGCGTCACCCCCCATGTCCGTGTGTCCCCGCAGCATCACCTCCGCTGTGTCCGTGTGTCGCCAGGGTGTCACCCCGCTGCAGGTGGTGCTGGCCAACACCGCCCTGCACCTGCGGGCCCTGCTCGACTTCGAGGCCGAGGACGGGACGCGGGTGGTGGCGGGCGACGAGTGGCTCTTTGAGGGCCCCGGTGAGCAGGGGCGGGGGCGTCTCCCCCTTGGGGATCCCAGGCTGACGGCGCCGCCCCCCAGGCACCTACGTCCCTCGCAAGGAGGTGGAGGTGGCCGAGACGCTGCAGGCCACTGTCATCAGCCACAACCAGGCCGTGCGCCTGCAGGCACGCAAAGAGTGCCTCAACTGCCGCGGTGCCCGCTGCGTCACCGGTAGCGCCCGCCGCCCCACCCCGCGCCCCCGCCGGCACCCCGCAGCGCCCCTGGGACCCCTGACCCACCCCGCAGCACCCCTGGGACCCCCGCCCCATAACCCCCACCCCGCAGCACCCCTGGGACCCCCACCCCATAACCCCCATCCCACAGCGCCCCTGGGACCCCCACCCCATAACCCCCACCCCGCAGCACCTCTAGGAACCAACCCCACCCCACAGCACCTTGGGGACACCCACCCCACCCCGCAGCACCCGTGGGACCCCCGCCCCATCCTATAACTCCCCCACCCCACAGCGCCCCTGGGACCCCTGCCCCATAACCCCCACCCCACAGCGCCCCTGGGACCCCCACCCCATAACCCCCCTCTGTCACCCCGCAGCACACCTGGGACCCCTGCCCCACCCCATAACCCCCCTCCCCACCCCACAGCACCCCTGGGACCCCCACCCCACCCCATAACCCCACCCCACAGCACCTCTGGGACCCTCACTGCTCCCACCCCACCCCCATAACCCCCGTCCGTCACCCCGCAGTACCTCTGGGCCCCCATCTTGTCCCCCAGCACCCCTGGGACTCTCCGAACCCCCGAGACCCCCATCCCAGCACCCTTCACATCCTCCCACCTGCCCCTGGGGACCCCCCGGCACCCTCAGGGCTGCTGGTCCACCTGTAGCACCCCCCGCCCCCCAAGGATGCTCCAGATCCATAGGTCCCTCAGCACCCCACGGTTCTCCCCGCACCCCGATGACCCCTGGGGTCCCAGCACCCCTGGGGCTCCCAGTTCCCCCCGAGCCCCCCAGCACCCCCAGCACCCATCCCCCTGCTCCCAGGCGAGGAGTGGCTGGTGAAGCAGGTGGGTGCCTACCTGCCCGGCGTCTACGAGGAGGTGGTTGACGTCGTGGATGCCTACATCCTCACAGACAAGGTACTGAGCACCCTGACCCTGGCACCCATGGGTGAGCGGGCCCCTCCGGACTGCGTTTGGGGGTCCCCTGTCCCTATTCCGCCGCACCCATGGATGACAGGAGCCCTCCAGGATGGGCGAAGGGTCCCCATTGCCCCTTGATCCACCACGGTGGGCACCCTTGCGCCCACGGGTGATAAGGACCCTCCAAGGGGGGCAGCTGGGGGGTTCCTACAAGCCACCCTGTTCCTGTGGCCGCTGCGCCCATGGGCGACGAGGGGGTCCCGTCCCCTTCGCCCCTGCTGTCCCTGTTCCCCCTGCACCCATGGGCGACGAGGCGGTCCCGTCCCCTTCGCCCCTGCTGTCCCTGTTCCCCCTGCACCCACGGGTGACGAGGGGGTCCCTGTTCCCCCTGCCTCAGTGGGTGATGACCCCCCCCTCCCGCCTTTCCTGCTGCACCCATGGGTGATGAACCCCCCCCGGGATAGGTTTGGGGGTCCTGCACCCACGGGTGATCAGGACGCCCAGGGTGGCTTTGCGGGGGGGGGGTCCCATGTACTGGTTCTGCCCTCGTGGGTGACGAGGCCCCTCGGGGGTGGGTTTGGGGGTCCCGTCACCCTCTCTCCCTGCGCCTGCGGGTGCCCAAGGCCTGCTGGGGCCAGCTTCACCTCTCCCCTCACCCGCCGCGTCTCCGTCCCCCCGGCAGAAAGCCCTGCACCTGCGGGCGACGCGGACCTTCGAGGACGAGCGGGGCCGGACGTGGCGGACAGGGGAGGAGTGGCTGGTGACCCAGGCCCAGAGCGAAGCGTACATCCCCGAGGTGTTTGAGGAGGTGGTGGCCGAGGTGACGGTGACAATGGTGGGACCCCGGCAGTACTGCGTGGTGCTCGACCCCGTGGGGCCCGACGGGCAATCCCAGCTGGGCCAGCAGCGCGTTATCAAGGTGGGCACCCAAAGGTGGCCCCTGGGGACCCGCAGGTGGCCCCCAAGGGACTGAGTGGAGCCTTAGCTTGCCCGTGGGTCTCCCGAGGAACCCTAAGACCGGGACGTACCACCGTCGTGTCACTGGGGGACCCCGAGGTGCCCCGAGAGACCCAGGACCTGAGCGTGGCCCCCAGGGCCACTTGGGGCGCTCTGAGGGAACCTCGTGTGTGCCTAGGTGGCCCCAAAAGTCTCAAAGGTGGCCCCAAGGGTCCCTCTGAGGTCTCCCCAAAAGGCACCCCTGAAGGACTCTACCTTAGCCCTGAGGTGTCCCCAAGGGTCCCGAAGGTGACCCGGGGGCCGTGGGGACCATGGGTGGCCCTGACGTAGCCAAACGTGGTCACAAAGGTGGTCTTGGGGACCCCAAGACACCAACGTTGGCCCCGATGCCCTGCTGAGGGACCCTAAGCTCCCATAGGAACCCATGGGTGGCCACCAGGAACCAGAAGTTGGCCACGTAGACCCCTGAAGGTCTTGAAGGTGGCCCCCAGGGACGTCCCCGAGGGTCCCTAACGCACCCATGTCCCTGCCCTCTGTCCCACCATGTCCCACTGTCCTTCCCCCGTCTCCCCCCGTGTCCCCACACCCCCGCCCCACGTCCCCACCGCTTTGTCACCTTCCCATCCTGCTGGTGACACGGTCCCGCATCCCCAGGGGGAGAGGTCCTTCTTCCTGCAGCCAGGTGAGCGGCTCCAGGCTGGCATCCAGGATGTCTACGTGCTCTCTGAGGATGAGGGGCGGCTGCTCCAGGTGCTCCAGACCATCAAGGACACCGATGAGGTGGCCCAGGGGACACCCGGGGAGCAACTGGGATGACCGGTGGGGTCAGGGGACAACACGGGGGGGACACCTGGGAGCCCTGGGGGACAGTTGGGCTACGTGAGGGACTCCTGGGGGATCTGGGGGGGGTCCCCGCATCCCCAGGCCGGCCGCTGACGCCAGTCCCCGCATTCCCAGGAGGGGACGGAGGTGATGCGGCGGGCGGGTGACCGCTGGCTGGCCCAGGGCCCCCTCGAGTACGTGCCGCCGGCCGAGGTGGCCGTGCTGGAGCGATGCCGGGCCATGCCCCTCGCCGACAATGAGGGCATCTACGTGCGCGACATCCGCACGGGCAAGGTGCCCGCCCTGGCGCCGCGGCTCCTATAGCTCCCCTGGAGCTCCTGGTAGCCCCCTAGAGCTCCCTCTTGGCCCCTATAGCTCCCTTATAGCCTCCTTGGGGGCTGCCTATAGCTCCCCCACAGCTCCCATAGGCTTCCAGGGCTCCCCTACAAGAGCTTTCTATAGACCACCTATAGCCCCCCCAAACCCCTACGGCTCGCCCACAGCTCTCTATAGCGTCCCGCAGCCCCCCCATAGACCCCTGTAGCTCCCCCCCAACCCCTATAGCTCCCCCATAGACCCCTGTAGCTCCCCCATAGACTCCTGTAGCTGCCCCCCTAACCCCTATAGCTCCTCCATAGACGCCTGTACCTCCCCCCTAACCCCTGTAGCTCCCCCATAGACCCCTGTACCTCCCCCCTAACCCCTGTAGCTCCCCCCTAAACCCTATAGCTCCCCAACCCCACTAGAGCCCCTTATAGCTTCCCGTAAGTCACTCCCCGTAATCCCTATAGCCCACCATCGTCATGCAAGCCCCTATAGTCTCCTGTGCCCCTTTCCACTGCTCCACATTCCCTTAGTGCCCCCCATACCCCCTCCCAGTGCTCCCAGTAACCATACACCCCATCCCAGTATCCCCCCCAGTGCTCCCAGTATTCCACGCATCTCATCCCCATGCCCCCAAATGCAGTCCCAGTCTCCCAGAACCCCTCTCAGTGCCCCCAGATATGCCCCACACCTCATCCCAGTGCTCCCAGTACCCCATATACCCGCTCCCAGTGCCTCCAAACCCCATCCCAGTTCCCCCAAACCCTCCCAGTACCCCCCCCACATCCCAGTGCTCCCAGTACCCCGTATACCCGCTCCCAGCGCCTCCAAACCCCATCCCAGTTCCTCCAAACCCTCCCAGTACCCCACCACCACATCCCAGTATCCCTTACACCTCTCCCAGTGCCTCCACACACCCCTTCCCAGTGCTCCTGTTGCCCCCCAAGCCCCTCCCATGGCGTTCCCCGACCCCGCAGCGGCCGTCCCGGCCGGGAGGCGCCCTGAGGTGGCTCTGGGTGCAGGTGCGGGTGGTGACGGGCCAGACCTACATGCTGACAGAGGCCGAGGAGCTGTGGGAGAAGGAGCTGCCCCCCGCGGTGGAGGCACGGCTGGCCGAAGCCCAGGGAGGCACCCACGGCGCCAATATAGGGGGCCACTCCTCCTCCAGCCCAGACCTCGGGGTCCCCCAATGCGACTGCACCCACGCTGTCACCTACCAGGTCCCCCACAACGCTGCCGTGCAGGTCTACGACTACCGGGAGCGGCGAGCGCGGTGAGCGCCCGTGGTTACTGGGCGCGGGGGAGGAGGGACGCAGTGGGGATGGAGGAGGAGGTGGCTGGGGGGGAAGAGATGGGGATGGAGGGGGCACGGAGGGGGGGGGGGGCTGGGCACCGGGTGACGTTGCTGTGACCCCTGGGCTGGTTCTCAGCGCGATCTTGGCCCGTGGCGGCTGTCCTTGGCATGTGGCCGCTCTCCTTGGTGCGTGGCCGCTCTCCTTGGCGCATGACCGCTCTCCTTGGTGCGTGGCCGCTCTCCTTGGCGCATGACCGCTCTCCTTGGTGCGTGGCCGCTCTCCTTGGCGCATGACCGCTCTCCTTGGTGTGTGGCCGCTCTCCTTGGCGCGTGGCCGCTCTCCTTGGCCTGTGACCAGTGTCCTTGGCCTGTGGCCGCTGTCCTGGGCCTGTGACCGCTGTCCTTGGCGTGTGGCTGCTGTCCTTGGCGCATGACCATTGTCCTTGGCCAGTGACCGCTGTCCTTGGCATGTCTGTGGCCAGCTGGGCCCAGCGCTGGTGGTGCTGGGCCCCGGGGAGCGAGGTGACGCTGTGGGCACCGCCGTGGCCTTGGCACGTGACCCACGCCCTTCACATGGTTTTGGCGCACGCCGGAGCGGCGAGAGGAGAGAGTCGGTGGCATAGGGCCCTGGGGAGCAAGTGACAGCGCAGGGACTCTCGTGTTACGGCACGTGCTCGGGTTCAGTCCATGCGAGTCGCGCTCAGGGATCCTGGGCTCCAGAGGCCGGAGGGAAAGTCGGGAGCGGGGAAGACGCGCCCTTGGGAGGAGAGGTTCAGCTTAAAGAATATGTAAGGAAATGTATAGGCCCATGAGCCCTGCTGGGCTGCAACGACGAGTGCTGAAGGAGCCGGCCGATGTCACCGAGAGGCCACTCTCGATAATCCTTGCTCAATCCTGGCGACTGGGAGCTCCAAGGCTGGAAAGGTCACCCTCACCTTCCAGAAGGGCAAGGAGGAGGACCCGGGGAGCTCCAGGGCGCTCAGCCTCTCCGCCGTCCCTGGGAAGGTGATGGAGCAGCTCAGCCTGGAAACCATTTCCAGGCGGGTGAAGGACAGGAGGATCCTCAGGAGAAGTCAGCATGGATTCACCAAGGGGAGGGCGGGCTTGGCCAACCTGAGAAACGTCTGCGATGAAGCGACTGGGTTTGGAGACGAGAGGAGAGCAGTGGCTGTTGCCTGCTGGGACCTCGGGGAGGCTTCGACACTGTCTCCCACAAGATCCTCACGGAGACGCTGATGAAGTCTGGGCTGGATGAGCAGTGAGGTGGGCTGAAAAGCGGCCGAGCGGCCAGGCCCAGAGCGTGGTGACCGGTGGCACGAGGCCTAGTTGGGGGGCAGTAAGTAGCGGTGTACCCCAGGGATCGATACTGGGTCCAGTGCTGTTTAACATCTTCATTAACACTCCAGATGACGGGGCAGGGTGTGCCCTCCGCCAGTTTGCAGATGATACCAAACTGGAAGGAGTGGCTGGTACTCCAGAAAGTCCTGCTGCCATCCTGAGGGACCTCAACAGGCTGGAGGAATGGGCTGGCAGGAACCTCATGAAGATCAACAAGGGGACGTGCAAAATCCTGCCCCTGGGGAGGGACAACCCCAGGCACCAACATGTGCTGGGGGCTGAACAGCTCAGACCTGGGCCTCCTGATGGACACCAAGGTGACCACAAGCCAGCAGTGTTGCCAAGGTGGCTAATGGTGGCCCAGGCTGCGTTAGGAGGAGTGTGGCCAGCAGATGGAGGTGATGCTTCCCCTCAGCTCAGCACCGGTGAGGTCCCACCTGGATGCCATGGCCAGCGCTGCGCTCCCCAGTACAAAAGAGCCACGGACGTACTGGAGAGTCCAATGAAGGGCCACAAAGATGCTGAAGGGACTGGAGATCTCTGACCCCCCGCTAGACGTGGTCACGGGCCGCTGGCTGTTGGTGGCCCTGCTTGAACGGCGGGGCTGGACAAGATGGCCTTCAGGGGTCCCTCTGCACCGCAGCCACGCTCTCATCGTGGCATCCCGTGGTTCCGTGACGTCTCCTTGGCGCGTCCTTGTCTTGTCCCCTTCGTCCTTGGCACGTCACCGGCGCCCTTGGTCCGTCACAAGGCGCTGCTGGGTACCTGCGTGTCGTCACTCCGGCAGGGTGGCTCTGACGCGCTACGGCCTGTCCTTGGCATGTCCTCGGCGTGTGCTCGGCGTGTCCTCGGCATGTCGCCCGTGCCCTTGACGCGCTCTCGCCCTCTGGCAGGGTGGTGCTGGGCCCCGAGCTGGTGGTGCTGGGCCCCGGGGAGCAGCTGACGGTCCTGTCCCTCTTGGCTGGCCACCCCAAGCGTCCCCACGCCTGCTGCAGCCTCTGCCTCCGCCTTGGCCTCTACTTCTGCACCGACATCGTCACCATCGAGACGGCTGACCACGCCCGCCTCCAGCTCCAGCTGGCCTACAACTGGTGGGCGGGGCTTTGGGGGGGTGTGTGGCTTGATGGGCGTGGCTTTTGGGGCGGGGCAAGGGCTTTGGGGAGGGGGCTCCGGGGCAGGACTTGGGCCGTGGGGCTGTGGTCAAACTGGGGGTGGAGCTGGGGACTTGTGGGCGAAATTGGGTGGGGTGGGTGGGGCTCGGAAAGGGGGTGTGGCCTCAGCACTGGGGGTGGAGCCTAGGTATTCAGGGTGGGGCACTGTGGGGGCGGGACCTCTATGGAGAGGGCGTGGCCTACAGCCAGGAGGCGGGGCTTGGCAGGGAGGTGGAGCCAGATGCCAAATGGCCTTGGGGCGGGGGCGGCTGTGGGTGGGACTGGGGTGGGAGCGGCCCGGGGTGGGCGGGGCCTGAGGGCGGAACCGCCCCTCCCCCCCCGCAGGCATTTCAAGGTGCTGGGAGACCCCAAGGCCCTGGGGCGCCTCTTCAACATCCCCAGCTTCATGGGCGATGCCTGCAAGGCCCTGGCCTCCCATGTGCGCGGCGCCGTGGCCGCCGTCACCTTCGACGACTTCCACAAGGTCTCGCTCAGCCGCGTCCCCTTCCCCCCACCGTGTCCCCGCCTTCACCCACCTCACCCACGGCCGCCACCGGTGCCGCCCTCCGTGTCACCGTGGGTGGCCCCGATGTCCCCGTGACTCCCCAGTGTCCCAAGAACTCAACAAGGTTGACCTCAGCCACGTTTGGGTTTGATGAAGCCCCGCGTGCTCCCCCTCCCTGCCATGTCCCTGCCATCCCCGATGTCCCCAAGCATCTCACGTGTCCCTGCGTGTCCCCAGAACTCCAATCGTCTCATCTGCTCGTCCGTCTTCGGCTTCGACGACGGCGGGCGGCTGTGTCAGCAGGTCTGCTTCGCCCTCAATGGGCTGGTGGTGACGAGCGTCGACATCCATAGCATGGAACCCGTGGACCAGCGCACCCGCGACGCCCTGCAGTGCAGCGTCCAGCTGGCCATCGAGATCGCCACCAACTCCCAGGAGGCCGCCGCCAGGTTCCCACGTCCCCCCGCCTCACCTCCCCTCCCTCCCGCCTCCCCTCCCACCTGGATGCTGCCAGGTCTCGGTGTCCCTCATGTCCCCAAATGTCCCTCCCTGTCCCCCGCGCCCCGCCACGTCCCACCTACCCCCTAAGTCCCCCCGTGTCCTCTGGTGCTTTCCTCCCTCCCCCCATGTCCCCAGATGTCCCCTGCCGTGCTCCCCGTACTAACCGTGTCCCCCCACGTCCCCTGTTTCCCCGCCGCGTCCCCAACGTCCCCCTCATCCTCGCCCCTCTGTCCCCCATCCCCAGGCACGAGGTGGAGCAGTTGGCGCAGGAGGCCCGGGGACGTCTGGAGCGCCAACGGCACCTGGATCAGGTGGAGGCCGAGCGGGCACGCAGGGAGCTGCTGGAGCTGGAGGTCCTCAGGTCGGCCATCTTCCCAGCACGCACTGGGGTCGCCCGCCTTCCCAGGGGGCGCCGGGGCGGGGCGCATGACTCGGCTTCCTCCTCCCTCCCCCCTCCTCTTCTTCAGCCCGGCGGTGGAGAGCACGGGGGTGGCGCGGGCAGAGGCGCAGGCCCGGGCGGAGGCCACCCGCATCGAGGGCGAAGCCATCATCCTCCAGGCCAAGCTGAAGGCCAAGGCCATCACCATCGAGACAGTGCGTGGGGAAGGGCGGGGCCCCCGGCGAGCCACGCCCCAGGGCGGGGCAGGGCGCGTCCCGACGCTGACCTTCCGTCCCCCGACAGGAGGCGGAGCTGTCGCGACTGGAACAGGTGCAGGCCCAGGAGCTGCGGGTGCAGTGGGAGCGGGGGGAGGTGGAGGCAGCGCGGGCCCAGGCGCTGGCGAAAGTGGAGGCCTCGCAGGTGCGGGAGGTGGCGGCCGCCCTGGGGCCCGAAACCATCCGGGACATCGCCCGGGCGGGGCCCGAGCTGCAGGTGAGGGGTGTGGCCTCTGGGGGCGTGGCCTCTGGGGGCAGGGCCTCTGGGGTGGAGGAGGGGGAAAGGCTCTGTGTGGTGGGTGGGCAGGGGGTGGAGCTACCTGGAGGGGGTGGTGCCTGAAGGAGGCATGGCCACCTGGAAGGGGTGGAGCCTTGGCTGGGGGTGGGGTCTCTGTGGAGTGGGTGGGGCTTTGCTGGGCGGGGCACCCTCTGGACTGCTGGCAGGGGGTGTGGTCTTCAGGGGGTGGGGTCTTCAGGAGGGTGGAGCTTCTCTTGGGAGGGTGTGGCCCGAGGGGGCAAAGGGGTGGGGTTTGCCATGAGGGGCGTGGCCTGCCAGGAGGCATGGTCAGCACCATGCCCGCCCCCAGGTGAAGCTGCTGCAGGGCCTGGGGCTGCAGTCCACTCTCATCACCGATGGCACCGCCCCCCTCAACCTCTTCGCCACCGCCCGTGGGCTTGGCCCCGCCCCCAGATAGCCCCACCCCCCGAGGCCCCGCCCCCTGAGGACTCCAGCATCCCACACTCCCCGAGACCCCCCGCCTCCGGAGTGGTCGGAACCAGCCCAATAAACAGAGCAGGTGGCAGCGGTGGTGTCTGCCGGCTGGTGTGACGTCATAGCGACGCAGCGACGTCAGAGGCGGCAGTGCTCGGAACTGCAGTGGCGTGACCGCGAACAACCCCGCGCTCACGGGGCGGGGCACTGTGGGGGCTGTGACGTCAGCGACGAGGGCAGCACCGTCATTGCCCTGGGGGTGTCGGGAACTGTGAGGTCAGCAGTTGGGGACGGCGTGATGTCACAGATGATGCCAGGGCTCGTTAGGAAGGCGGCCCGGCAGGACTGGCTAGGGCAGAGTTTTGTGCGCCGGCACCTTTTCATCCTTCCATTCCCCCTGCTCCCCCCTCACCCAGTCCTCCAGGGCCTCCCCTCCCCACCCACCCCGTGTGCTGCGACGCTGCCTCACGCGTCCCTGGCACCCCGCGAGCCGTCCGCGCTGCCGCTCACCCATCACCGGGGCCGTCGGATCTGCACCGCGGGGCTGAGCCTTTTCCCGGGCTTCCTTCGAGTCCCTGATTTGCGTTCCCGCCTGCTGCCAGGCCCCCGCCCTCCTCCGGGATGCGGAGACGGGGAAAAGGACCTGGGGGTGTTGGTCGACAGCTGCTGAACATGAGCCAGCAGTGTGCCCAGGTGGCCAAGAGGGCCAATGGCACCCTGGCTTGTATCAGGAACAGTGTGGCCAGCAGGAGCAGGGCAGGGATGGTGCCCCTGTGCTGGGCACTGGGGAGGCCGCCCCTCGAATGCTGTGCTCAGCGCCGGGCCCCGCACCCCAAGGCGGCCATGGAGGGGCTGGAGCGTGGCCAGAGCAGGGCAGCGAGGCTGGGGCAGGGGCTGGAGCACAAGGCTGGGGAGGAGCGGCTGGGGGAGCTGGGGGGGCTCAGCCTGGAGAAGAGGAGGCTGAGGGGAGCCCTCCTCGCTCTCTGCAACGGCCTGAAAATAGGCTGGAGCCGGGGGGGTCGGTCTCTGCTCCCCAGGAACAAGCGATGGGACGAGAGGGAACGGCCTCAAGCTGCGCCAGGGCAGGTTTGGGTTGGATTTTAGGAAAAACTTCTTCCCCGAAAGGGCTGTCGGGCCCTGGCACAGGCTGCCCAGGGCAGGGGCCGAGTCCCCATCCCTGGGGGTATCTAAAAGCCGGGGAGATGTGGTGCTTGGGGCCATGGTTTAGTGGTGGCCTTGGCAGCGCTGGGTCAACGGCTGGACTCGATCTTCAAGGTCTTTTCCAATGTAAATGATTGTTAGGATTCTAAGAAATGCCTGTGGACCGTGATCTGTAATGTTCATTACAAGAGCTGGCGTTCTTAAGATTCTAGGCAGTTGAAATTTCTCTTACAGCTGACTTGAAAATGAAAAGTATTCTTGCTAGCCAAGAATTTGTCTCTATCCAAGGACAGAAAACTACTGGTTTGGAAGCTAAAGGCTCCCTCTGCTACTGGCCAAGCCCAGCCCATATTTGCTTTTGGCCATATGTTTCATGCACAGAGACTTTGTTTTCCACCTGTTCTGTTCTTCCCCATACTTGGTGTTTCTCAGCGTGACACAATTCTGCTCCTGGGTTGACTGGGAACATTCGTACCCATCCGTGCTTTGCTCTGGGTTTCGGCCTGGCTACGAATCGAGGCTATTCTGAGAGAAACTCCTAACTCAGTTTCTCAAATTGAAAAAACTTCTTGAATTGTCGAGGATTCTTGAAACGACTTGGCTTACAACCCTCAACCTTGCTCAGGGTTCCTTAAGGAGACAGTGGGTTTTGATGTCGTGAGTGTCATGGCTGTCTTCCTCAGCCAGTAACTCAGCGCGGCAGATGAGCAGACGGCAGGAGGAGCGGCTGAGGTCCCCGCGGCTCCCGTACGCCATCTGGGGAGGCCGAGTTCCCAGCAGGCCTGTTTGGATGGAACAGCCCCGCTATGCGCATCGCTGTAAGGGTCCCACGTAGGCTTGGACCCTCACGGCTTCGTTACGGGTCTGGAGGAGAGGAGAGCTTCCAGCTCTGTTTGCTCCAGAGGGCACGGCGTACGAACAAGGCAAAAACTGTTCGATGAACCGGATTGACATGGGGGAAGCGGCAGCAGTCAGAGAATTCCCTCTGAGAATGAGCAATCGCCTCCGAACCAAAAAACTAACATGACCCCAGGTCATAGCGTCTTTATTTTTGCAAAGCTTTGTAAACTTTGGGAAGATTATCCCTAGTTTATGACTCCAGAGACAGGGAATTTGCCTGCCTTTGAGCAATTTGCCAAAGCAAGTTTTGGCAGAGCTGGGAGCTGAAACACTTAAAGCCCCGAACTCTGCTGCCTGTGGATCGCCTCGCGCTGCACCTCGGGAGTGTTCGGCTGCCTTCCCGCAGCGGGCCCGCGTTCCTGTTCCGGTGGGCATCTCTGTCTTTGCTGCCAGCAAGGCAAGGAGAACACAGGGAAGGTGCAGAGTGTTTCTAGAGGAAAGTGCAAGAATAGGTGGCGAAAGAAAAGAAGACGGAAGAAAGAAAAAAAGAAGAAAGAAAGAAAGAAAAGAAAAGGGGAAGGAAAGGAAAGAAAAAAGAAAAAGAAGAAAAAAGGAAGGAAAGGGAGGAAGGAAGAAGAGAGAAGGAAGAAGAAGGAAGGAAGAAGGAAGAAGAAAGAAGGAAAAGAAGAAAGAGGAAGAAAGAAAAAAGGAAAGAAACAAAGGAAAGAAATGAAAAAGAAAGAAAAGAAAAAAGGAAAGAAATTAAAAGAAAGAAAGGAAAGAAAAGAAAAAAGAAAAGAAATGAAAAGAAAGAAAAGAGAAATGAGAAAAAGGAAAGAAATGAAAAGAAAGAAAAGAGAAACGAGAAAAAGGAAAGAAATGAAAAGAAAGAAAATGAAATGAGAAAAAGGAAGGGAATGAAAAGAAAGAAATGAAAAAAGAAATGAAAAGAAAGAAAAGAAAATGGAAAGAAATTAAAAGAAAGACATGAAAGAAGGAAAGAAATGAAAGAAAGAAATGAAAAAAGGAAAGAAATGAAAAGAAAGAAAAAGAAATGAGAAAAAGGAAAGAAATGAAAAGAAAGAAGTGAGAAAAAGGAAAGAAATTTAAAAAAAACCAAAAAAGAAAGAAAAAAGGCATACGGTGCAGCAGGGCATAAACGGATGAAAGGAGCGTTTGCCGCAGCTGGTAGGCCAGTCAAAGAAAGTGCAACGCTTTCAGCACAGGTCACCTCCTCCCCTCCCCCTGCTGCTTAAAGCCTCCTTCGTAAGACCTAAATGGTGCCTTTTCCGCCCCGATTGAAGCGCTTTCCCCATCCCTCTTCGCCCCTCTCTTCGTTTCAGGAGAACCTCACCAGGTTTTGCTGCGCGCCCACGAGAATGAGGCCGGCTCTGCACAGCTCACGTGCGGTTCATGACGTTTGGCCCGCTGCAGTCACTCGGCTCGCACCAGAGTTGTTTCCCGTTTTCTCTTCCTGCACATCCTAACCCACGCTGGATTAGCGCTAGGAAGCGCAGAAGGATCTGTTGAAATGTTGTAAAAAAGGATCAGCTAACGGTATTGTAATTCTCCTTTTCAGATTTACGAGGGGACGGCTCAGATTCATCCTCTCCGAGGATGGAGACTCCACAGCCTCCCTGGGCAGCCTGTGCCAGGGCCCGACAGCCCTTTCGGGGAAGAAGTTTTTCCTAAAATCCAACCCAAACCTGCCCTGGTGCAGCTTGAGGCCGTTCCCTCTCGTCCCATCGCTTGTTCCTGGGGAGCAGAGACCGACCCCCCCGGCTCCAGCCTCCTTTCAGGCCGTTGCAGAGAGCGAGGAGGGCTCCCCTCAGCCTCCTCTTCTCCAGGCTGAGCCCCCCCAGCTCCCCCAGCCGCTCCTCCCCAGCCTTGTGCTCCAGCCCCTGCCCCAGCCTCGCTGCCCGGCTCTGGCCACGCTCCAGCCCCTCCATGGCCGCCTTGGGGTGCGGGGCCCAGCGCTGAGCACAGCATTCGAGGGGCGGCCTCACCAGTGCCCAGCACAGGGGCACCATCACCTCCCTGCTCCTGCTGGCCACACCGTTCCTGACACAAGCCAGGGTGCCATTGGCCCTCTTGGCCACCTGGGCACCCTGCTGGCTCATGTTCAGCGGCTGTCGACCAGCACCCCCAGGTCCTTTCCCACCAGGCAGCTCCCAGCCCCTCCTCCCCCCCAAAACCAAAAACCGACCCAAAACTTCGCCTGGGAGAAGGCCAGGTGACTACGTAAGTACCGACTCATCTCAGCATGGCTGTGGGAAGCAATAGGGGAGAGAGAAAGACGTATATGTATGTACAGGTATGCATATGAGAATTCCCTTCCGAGTGCCGCTTCAGGTTGTGGCGGCTTTGACACTTGACAGTAAGTTCCCCGAAACGTAATCTTGTTATTTTTGAGAGTCGTCGGGGTGCTGATGTCTTTGTTTGGCTGCCAGGGTCATTCCCGATGATCCGAATTAGTGCCTTATTGCTTGCATGTATTGAACTTGAGATGGAGCTTGATGCTTCTGGACCAGAAAATAGAAGCGGGGGAAAGAAATGTAGTTGCGCAGGTATATGCACACGCACGTGCGTATACGTGCTTACACGCACGTGCGTCGTGCACGCAGTACGCAGGCATGGTCAGTATGTCTTAAGTTGTTAAGGGGCGGGAAAATATTTGACAGGCTGCAAATTTGTAAGTGTTAACTAAGGTGTTTATGTTAACGAACATTTCTAAGTGTTAACGAAGGCATTTTCATCGCTCTGTTTTGATGCTTCTCTGTTTCAGAACTAAACTCCTGCCCTGCTGGCGGCGCAGTCTGTCGGCGTGTTTGAGGAGGAGCGATCTTTCCTGGGGGCGGACGGCAGCGGATCTTGCGGGAGGGCTGCGGTGAGCGAAGGCAGCCGCAATTCTGGCCTTCATCGCCTGACGTCGGCGGTGCGGTCAGTGCCAGCGCAGGTCACCGTCCTCATCGCCTGTCGACCCCCGGCACGGCCAGGTGAAGGTAACAGGGTAACGGTGGAAATGACCGCTTGCAGTTAACGATCTCGATGAGTGCAGACTGAGGAACTGCACAGTACTAAACACACTACACATAAAAGTTCATGTACTGTGTAAATCTATAGTTTATATAATCATTACATGCTGTTGGATATACCAATGGCAAAAAGTATGTCAGTACATGACTGAAAAATAATCTAACGGGCAGAATTTTATGAACTAATCTCCAAAAAATAAATCAGATCTGTGATTACAATACTAAAAAATAATCTAACAGGCCAAAGTTTAGGACTCATCTCCAAAAAAAAAATCAGATTTGGGATTACATTACGAAAAGTAATCTAAAGGGCAAAACTTTAGGATTCATCTCCAGAAAAAAAAAATACATATATTTGGGATTACAGTACTAAAAAATAATCTAACGAGCCAAAGTTTAGGATTCATCTCCAAGAAAAATCAGATTCCGGATTACATTACTAAAAAAAACGGGCCAAACTTTAGGATTCCTCTCAAAAAAAGAAAAATCAGATTTGGGATTACATTATGAAAAAATAATGGGCCAAACTTCAGGATTCATCTCTAAAAAAAAAAAAAAAATCAGAATTGGGAACGTTGTGCTTTTAATGTTCCTTTACCAGTGGTGTTGTCTGCATTCTTCATGAATTTTGTAGCAGACTTCTCAAGATATTTCTCAGCTACAGGTTTTACTGGAACCTTGTAGGTGATTCCTCTTGGGGTTTGCGAATTCTTCTTGGCGCAGGTTGAGGCGAAAGATGTCTGTGGCCAGAGGAAGCGTGAAGCTTTTATAGGTATTTATACGCAGAAACGTATGACTGTCTGTGATAATATCGAATTAAAGAATAATTTAATGTTTACATAAGCTATATATTTGTGCAGTACATACACTTTTTACGTGTAGTCGATTTACACTTTAGTACTATACAAAAGACCTTCGGCTGGGGCTGCACGGCTAGCAGGCGCGTCCCCTGGGGGGTGGATAGGGGATCCCTCTCTGGAGGGTGCACCGGATAAAATTGAAGAAGGTGCCGCGAACCAACGCAGCCTAAGGGAAGGCCACCCTGACAGAAAACCCACTGGCCCTCCAAGTCATGGGGGTTGGGCAGGAGGCCAACTACCTCCTCCCGGAAAAAAAATAAAAAGTTGCAGAAACGACGAGCATCAACTCGGAGATGGAGAAAATCAGTAATGAAGTGAGGAGGAGGAGATGGAACTGGATCGGTCATGTCCTGAGGAAAAAACCAACAGAAGACTGCGCTGTGGCCCTTGGGGCTCCAGAGCACGCAGCCGCAGACCGATCGAAGTGGAAGAACGATGTTCGCGCCTTGTGTGCCTCCTGGCACTGAGAGAATTCAGATCAGACTATACAAAAGAAGCGTTGTCGTTGTCGGTTCTTACGTTGTCTTCCTCAAATCTGCTTTTTTCCCCTGTATAATGATAAAATTGTACCGCTCCGCTCAGCGGTTATTTATTTGGTGCGTGCTTTTCCCCCGCGGGAAAGGACTCGGTCTCGGTCGTATTTGTTCACCGTAGCGCTCTCCGTTGTAGATTAAATTTCCCACCGTCTCCTCCGTCTTCCGTTTTCTTTCTCCTGCAATCTGTGGTGAAAAACACCACCCGAAAGGCTCCAGGGCTCCCAGCCTTGAGAGCGTGCGTAACGTATCTCTAGTCCCGTTTCAAGGAAGAAATATATTGGCGGTGTCAGACGCAAACAGGGCGGCGCCCTGTTTTAGGAGGAAAGCGTGTCGCGCTTGGAAGCCTTGGGTAGGACCGGAGGGGGTTGCCTTCCTCGGTCGGTGATGAGCGTTGCATGTATTATCTGACCTAGAGTTGATGTCTATCCCGCTTAAGCTCTAGAATTACTCTGAGACCCAGGAAACTCCCGTTTTTGTGACCTCGGAGCTTTTCCAAGCTGCAGAATTAAACGGCTGTCGCAAATTCAAACCCGGCGCGAGGAGATGGGGCCGTGTTTTGAATTTTCTTCCATTGAGGTGTTGGGTCGAGCTCTCGATCCTGGTGATCTGTTTTTCCGTTGGGGCTGTGTGTTCCTTTTTGCGTTGACAGCTGGCATTTCCTGGAGGGGTCAGGTTTGTTGTTCATATTCGCATACTCCTTAAAATGCTGGAAATGGCGACCGCTTTGCCTGTGCGGCGGTGCCCAGATCTTTTGGGAATATTCCATGTACCTTGCAGTGTTCTGGGAGAGGCGACGTCCGGCTTTTTGAGATCTTCCTGCATTTACTCTGCCAAACTGTGCTGCGTTTTTCCAAACAAGCTCACCTCTAATTTTGGATCTGTTCTCTCACAGGATTCCTGGCTGTAACAGACCGATTGCATCAAATAAATGTTGACCTACTGCGTTGGTGGCTTTGCAAATGTCGGGAGGACTCAACGGGTGACCAGAGAAGGTATTAGATGGTTGCTTTTGTTTCTTCCGAGCTCAACAGAGAATATTTTTTTATTGAATTTGAAGAATCTGTGGAAAACATCAAGACTTTTCTGAAATGCTTTGTAAACTCACACTGGTCACCCAGTCTCCAGCTGCTCGTCGTTGTAGATGTCGTGAAGTGTCCTGCCGACCACTTGAACCAGCGGCCCATGAAATCAGGGCATGCGTATTTTTGTCATTGGGAATTCTCTCTTCTTTAGGATATGTAGAAAAACAATTCCTGGTTCACTGGATGTCCATCCCAGACGCTGGATGTCCATCCCAGACGCTGGATATCCATCCCAGGTATCGTAGTGTGCCATGTCACAGCAGGGAATTGTGTAACCTGGAAGAAACTCTCCCGACAAACGCACAACCAACCACCAGATTCTAGTTTTCCCCCCCAAAATGAACAATTACTCGTGAAAAAGGAGCTGTGGATTTTTCGCCTCCCCCACAGAAGGCGAAGGCTGTTTCAAAGTCGCATTCTTGCATTTCTGTTTCCTGAAGAGGGGAAGAGGTCACCTAAAACAATTTACACCATCACGTTTAAAACAAAACCAGGGAATGCTCTGCTTGCTGCTTCCCTGCACGCGTCACGGGAGGTGCCAGCATCTCCGGAGGCGATTGGCGGGTTACGTTTGATTGACGGAGAGAAACCGTGCCGCTTTATTGTGCCTTGCCGGGATGGGGAGACGGGAGGGTTTGCTGACAAACCAGGAGACGTAGTAAATAATCCTGAACTAAATAAAGTTTTCTTAAGGGAAATCTTCAACTGAAAAAGGGTTTTTTTTCCCTCATCCGAGTGTAACTCGCGCCCCAAAAGATGTCAGCGTTTTGCAGAGGGAAAGGCCAGGGTGGAGTTGCTTGAGGAGGCTGACGCGGGGGGTACGCGAGGTTTTACGTCGCGCTTGCACCGCGCCATCCCATGCCGCGGTCAGCTGCTGTTCCCGACGTAATTCCCGTTCCCAAAACGCAGACCGCGCAAATCGCTTCTCACAAGAGCGCTTGGAAGATCTCTCTAAAAATACTATTTTGGAAAAAAAAAAAGCAGCAATTTGGAAGCTTCTGGAGGCCATCGTGGGTTAATTGGGCTTCAACTCTTGGTGCTTTTGCCTGCTCTAAAGGAAGCGGACGTGACCAGAAAGAATCCACGCCCCAGTGCCAGCCCCCCCGGAATAAAGCCCCTCCTTGGCCTCTGTCCGGATGGCGGAGGAAGAAGATTTCGGGGTAACTGATACCGAGGCTGGCGTGGGTTTTCCCCGTGTCTGAGTGCGTGTTCGGGTTCGTTCCGCTGGTCTCTTCCGTCGAGTTGGAAGCGGAAGCAATTGCGCTGGTTCAAGTACAGTGGCAAATTGAGCCCGTGTCTTTCCAGGGCGCTGGTCGGAGGAGATTAAAAGCGTTGCACGAGCTCGGCGCGGCTCCTGTGGAATGGTCGGCTGCTCCTCCGCGAGGGGTCGGGGCAGAGTGTGGCTGGTTTTGTTACAGCCGTCCCTGTCCCCTCCTTTCCCCGCAGACGTGCGAACGACCCAGGCAGCTTTTGCTTTGTAAGCGGAGAGGTTCTTCGCCCAGGTGGGGCAGGGGACGTCTTCCTTCTGCTCCCTCACTTGGAAAGTGTTAGAAATTAAAACCTTTCCCTTTTAAGGAGCTCACCAAAGACCCTTTTCTCTTCAGAGTGCCCCGAGAAAAGCTTCTTGTTGAAAGTCCAAATGCTTTCCTGGTCTTGGGATTGAACTCGAGCTCTTTCTGGGCTCGAAGACCAAGCTTGCGGAGTTCTGCACCCAACGCGGGCACCTTTGGGGGTTTTTGCGCGTTCTATGAGCAGTCGCTTCATCGTCTTTTTACTTGTATTTACCATGGACGTGGGCACAGCCACAGAAAGAGCGGTGCTTACAGGTCTGTGCTCTGTTCCTGCCGAAACTCATTCCGAACAGATCCTGCTGGGTCTGTTTTTTTATAAAATAATCCGGTTTAGGTTGCAGTCGTTTGCATTGGCTGGGATGTTGATGGGACTGGCTCTTGACTGTGATTGTATTTCGGGTTTTGAAGGGCTTGACGCTAAAGACTTCTTTTTCCAAAGGTACCAAGCAGGAGTTGCTTGGCACCGACTGGAGTCGTTGTGCTTATTAGCAGGTTTTTCCTTTTGTATTTGCGTTTAAAGAATTGCCGAAAGGAGCTGAGGAACCCCTGCCACGTTCCCAGTCATCCCACATCCCCCCAGTGCCCCCACATCCCCCTCAGTGCCCCCACATCTCTCCCCCGTCCCCAGATCTTCCCCAGTGCCCCCATCCCCCCAGTCCCCCCACATCCCTCCAGTCCCCCCACATCTCCCCACTCCTCACATCCCCCCAGTGCCCCCACATCCCCCCCTCCCCACATCCCCCCATCCCCGTACCCACCTGGACGTCACCCCACCCCCCCACCCCCCGCCCCAGTCCCCACAACCCTGCCACTGGTCTCCACGTTCCCTCTGTCCCTCCGTCTGTCCCCCTGTCCCTCTGTCCTTCCATCCCTCCATCCCTCTGTCTGACCCCTCCGCCCCTGACCCCGCCCCCTTCCCCCCGCCCACCAATGGGAGCGCGCCCCAGGCAGCGGAGGCCAAGATGGCGGCACCGGTTGCCCAGCAACGCGACCAGGGCCCGGGACTCCCGGCCTGCGCCCGCCAGGGCTCCGGTTCCCCAGGGCCAGGGCAGGGACCGGTACCGGTACCAGCACCGACCCCTCCGTCCCCTCCCGCCCCCCGGCACCGCCGCGGCGACCCTGGGGCCGCTCCGTGCTGAGCCTGGCCCTGCCTGGGAAATCCCAGCCTGGGCGGGGCAGCGCGGGTGTAAACGCAGCCCGGGGGGGGGTAAATACAGCCTGGGGGGGGGCAGATCCAGCCCCGGGGGGGTAAATGTGGGCCCATGGGAGGGCCCCAAGGGGCCGGGCCCTGCCTGTGGCGGGGCTGGGTCTGCCCACGGGCTCTTCTGGTCTCTGCTGCCCCACAGCGAGGTGTCCTGCCCCACGGTGAGGTCCCCAGCCCCACGGCGAGGTGGTCTCCAGCCCCCCCAGGGAGGTCTCCAGCCCCATGGCAAGGTGGTCTCCTGCCCCACGGCGAGGTCTCCTTTCCCCCCAGCCCCATGGTAATCTCGCCAGCCCCATGGTGAGGAGGTCTCCTGCCCCACAGGGAGGTCTCCAGCCCCACAGCGAGGTCTCGTGCCCCACGGCGAGGTCTCCAGCCCCATGGCGAGGTGGCCTCCTGCCCCACAGGGAGGCCTCCTTACCCCCCAGCCCCATAGCAAGCTCGCCTGCCCCACAGCAAGCTTTCCCACCCCACGGCAGGGCCCCGGCCACCCCACGCTGCCATGAGCTCCTCTGCCTCACGGCCAGCTTTTCCCACCCCATGCCCAGGCCTCCCCCCCGCACTGTGAGCCCCATGGTGAAGTCTTCGCCCCTCCACCGTGAGCTTCTCCACCCCACAGCAACCTCGTCAGCCCCACGGCAACCTTCTCCACCCCATGGCAAGGTCTCCTGCCCCACCGCAAGCTCACCTACACTCCGGGAAGGTCTCCTGCCCCACAGCGAGGTCTCCTGCCCCATGGCGAAGTCTCCTGCCCCATGGAGGACCCTGTCATCCGCATCCCCCCCTACCACTACGTCCACGTGCTGGACCTCAACAGCAACGTCACCCGCGTGGAGGTCGGGCCCCACACCTACGTCCGCCAGGACCATGAGAGGTGGGTGCTGTGCGGTGGGGGTGGGGGGGCGTGTCTCTGGCTATAGGGCCCCGGGGGGGCTCTATAGGGCCGTACAGGGCTGGGGGGGTGGTTGAGGGACTCTATAGGGCCCTGGGGGGGCTCTATAGGGCTGTTCAGGGTTGGCGGGGTTGGTTGGGGGCCTCTATAGGGCCATAGGGGCTCCGTAGGGCCCTGGGGGGGCTCTATAGGGCTGTTCAGGGCTGGCGGGGTTGGTTGGGGGGCTCTATAGGGCCGCAGAGGGCTGGGGGTTGGTTGGGGGGCTCTGTAGGGCCCTGGGGGGACTATAGGGCTGGGGGGCGGGCGGGCTCTATAGGCACCCCACGGGCCACCCCCAGTGTGCTGTTCGCCCTCGCGGCTCATGCTGGTGGTGCCGCCCAGCCATTACTGCCTGGTGCTGCACCCGGTGGCGCAGGGCCCGGCGGGGGCCGTGCTGGTGGACACGGCCGGGCAGGCCCGCCTGCGGCACACCGACCTCGAGGTGCGCCTGGCCCGCGAGCCCTTCCCCCTCTACCCCGGTGAGGAGATCCAGCAGGTACCTATAGCCCCTGCCGCCGCCCCACCGCTCCCTACGGCTCCTCCGGCCCCTGTGGGCCCCATGACCCCTCTGTAACCCACCCCATAGCCTGCCATGGTCCCCTATAGCCCCTGTGCCTCCTCCGGCCCCTGTGGGTCCCATAACCCCTCCCTAACCCGCCCCATGGCCTGCCATGGCCACCTATAGCCCTTGTGGCTCCTCTGGCCCCTATGGGCCCCATAACCCTCCCTGTCCGTGTGTCCCCAGGGCATCAACCCCCACCCGTGTGTCTCTGGGGTGTCACCCCCCCCCCATCTGTGTGTCTCCAGGGCATCACCTCCCCCCTGTCCGTGTGTCCCCAGGGCATCAACCCCCACCCGTGTGTCTCTGGGGTGTCACCGCCCCCCCCCCCATCTGTGTGTCTCCAGGGCATCACCTCCCCCCTGTCCGTGTGGCCCCAGGGCATCAACCCCCACCCGTGTGTCTCTGGGGTGTCACCGCCCCCCCCCCATCTGTGTGTCTCCAGGGCATCACCTCCCCCCTGTCCGTGTGGCCCCAGGGCATCAACCCCCACCCGTGTGTCTCTGGGGTGTCACCCCCCCCCCCCCCCATCTGTGTGTCTCCAGGGCATCACCTCCCCCCTGTCCGTGTGGCCCCAGGGCATCACCTCCCCCGCGTCCGTGTGTCCCTGGTGCGTCACACCCTGTCCGTGTGTTCCCAGTGTGTCACCTCCCCTGTGTCCGTGTGTCCCCAGGGTGTCACCCCCTATGTCTGTGTGTCCCCAGTGTGTCACCCCCCGTCCGTGTGTCCCCAGGGAATCACCCTCCGCATCCATGTGTCCCTGGGGCATCACCCCCCTGTCTGTGTGTCCCCAGGGCGTCACCCCCTGTCCGTGTGTCCCCTCCCTGTGTCCGTGTGTCCCCAGGGCGTCACCCCCCATGTCCGTGTGTCCCCGCAGCATCACCTCTGCTGTGTCCGTGTGTCGCCAGGGTGTCACCCCGCTGCAGGTGGTGCTGGCCAACACCGCCCTGCACCTGCGGGCCCTGCTCGACTTCGAGGCCGAGGACGGGACGCGGGTGGTGGCGGGCGACGAGTGGCTCTTTGAGGGCCCCGGTGAGCAGGGGCGGGGGCGTCTCCCCCTTGGGGATCCCAGGCTGACGGCGCCGCCCCCCAGGCACCTACGTCCCTCGCAAGGAGGTGGAGGTGGCCGAGACGCTGCAGGCCACTGTCATCAGCCACAACCAGGCCGTGCGCCTGCAGGCACGCAAAGAGTGCCTCAACTGCCGCGGTGCCCGCTGCGTCACCGGTAGCGCCCGCCGCCCCACCCCGCGCCCCCGCCGGCACCCCGCAGCGCCCCTGGGACCCCTGACCCACCCCGCAGCACCCCTGGGACCCCCGCCCCATAACCCCCACCCCGCAGCACCCCTGGGACCCCCACCCCATAACCCCCATCCCACAGCGCCCCTGGGACCCCCACCCCATAACCCCCACCCCGCAGCACCTCTAGGAACCAACCCCACCCCACAGCACCTTGGGGACACCCACCCCACCCCGCAGCACCCGTGGGACCCCCGCCCCATCCTATAACTCCCCCACCCCACAGCGCCCCTGGGACCCCTGCCCCATAACCCCCACCCCACAGCGCCCCTGGGACCCCCACCCCATAACCCCCCTCTGTCACCCCGCAGCACACCTGGGACCCCTGCCCCACCCCATAACCCCCCTCCCCACCCCACAGCACCCCTGGGACCCCCACCCCACCCCATAACCCCACCCCACAGCACCTCTGGGACCCTCACTGCTCCCACCCCACCCCCATAACCCCCGTCCGTCACCCCGCAGTACCTCTGGGCCCCCATCTTGTCCCCCAGCACCCCTGGGACTCTCCGAACCCCCGAGACCCCCATCCCAGCACCCTTCACATCCTCCCACCTGCCCCTGGGGACCCCCCGGCACCCTCAGGGCTGCTGGTCCACCTGTAGCACCCCCCGCCCCCCAAGGATGCTCCAGATCCATAGGTCCCTCAGCACCCCACGGTTCTCCCCGCACCCCGATGACCCCTGGGGTCCCAGCACCCCTGGGGCTCCCAGTTCCCCCCGAGCCCCCCAGCACCCCCAGCACCCATCCCCCTGCTCCCAGGCGAGGAGTGGCTGGTGAAGCAGGTGGGTGCCTACCTGCCCGGCGTCTACGAGGAGGTGGTTGACGTCGTGGATGCCTACATCCTCACAGACAAGGTACTGAGCACCCTGACCCTGGCACCCATGGGTGAGCGGGCCCCTCCGGACTGCGTTTGGGGGTCCCCTGTCCCTATTCCGCCGCACCCATGGATGACAGGAGCCCTCCAGGATGGGCGAAGGGTCCCCATTGCCCCTTGATCCACCACGGTGGGCACCCTTGCGCCCACGGGTGATAAGGACCCTCCAAGGGGGGCAGCTGGGGGGTTCCTACAAGCCACCCTGTTCCTGTGGCCGCTGCGCCCATGGGCGACGAGGGGGTCCCGTCCCCTTCGCCCCTGCTGTCCCTGTTCCCCCTGCACCCATGGGCGACGAGGCGGTCCCGTCCCCTTCGCCCCTGCTGTCCCTGTTCCCCCTGCACCCACGGGTGACGAGGGGGTCCCTGTTCCCCCTGCCTCAGTGGGTGATGACCCCCCCCTCCCGCCTTTCCTGCTGCACCCATGGGTGATGAACCCCCCCCGGGATAGGTTTGGGGGTCCTGCACCCACGGGTGATCAGGACGCCCAGGGTGGCTTTGCGGGGGGGGGTCCCATGTACTGGTTCTGCCCTCGTGGGTGACGAGGCCCCTCGGGGGTGGGTTTGGGGGTCCCGTCACCCTCTCTCCCTGCGCCTGCGGGTGCCCAAGGCCTGCTGGGGCCAGCTTCACCTCTCCCCTCACCCGCCGCGTCTCCGTCCCCCCGGCAGAAAGCCCTGCACCTGCGGGCGACGCGGACCTTCGAGGACGAGCGGGGCCGGACGTGGCGGACAGGGGAGGAGTGGCTGGTGACCCAGGCCCAGAGCGAAGCGTACATCCCCGAGGTGTTTGAGGAGGTGGTGGCCGAGGTGACGGTGACAATGGTGGGACCCCGGCAGTACTGCGTGGTGCTCGACCCCGTGGGGCCCGACGGGCAATCCCAGCTGGGCCAGCAGCGCGTTATCAAGGTGGGCACCCAAAGGTGGCCCCTGGGGACCCGCAGGTGGCCCCCAAGGGACTGAGTGGAGCCTTAGCTTGCCCGTGGGTCTCCCGAGGAACCCTAAGACCGGGACGTACCACCGTCGTGTCACTGGGGGACCCCGAGGTGCCCCGAGAGACCCAGGACCTGAGCGTGGCCCCCAGGGCCACTTGGGGCGCTCTGAGGGAACCTCGTGTGTGCCTAGGTGGCCCCAAAAGTCTCAAAGGTGGCCCCAAGGGTCCCTCTGAGGTCTCCCCAAAAGGCACCCCTGAAGGACTCTACCTTAGCCCTGAGGTGTCCCCAAGGGTCCCGAAGGTGACCCGGGGGCCGTGGGGACCATGGGTGGCCCTGACGTAGCCAAACGTGGTCACAAAGGTGGTCTTGGGGACCCCAAGACACCAACGTTGGCCCCGATGCCCTGCTGAGGGACCCTAAGCTCCCATAGGAACCCATGGGTGGCCACCAGGAACCAGAAGTTGGCCACGTAGACCCCTGAAGGTCTTGAAGGTGGCCCCCAGGGACGTCCCCGAGGGTCCCTAACGCACCCATGTCCCTGCCCTCTGTCCCACCATGTCCCACTGTCCTTCCCCCGTCTCCCCCCGTGTCCCCACACCCCCGCCCCACGTCCCCACCGCTTTGTCACCTTCCCATCCTGCTGGTGACACGGTCCCGCATCCCCAGGGGGAGAGGTCCTTCTTCCTGCAGCCAGGTGAGCGGCTCCAGGCTGGCATCCAGGATGTCTACGTGCTCTCTGAGGATGAGGGGCGGCTGCTCCAGGTGCTCCAGACCATCAAGGACACCGATGAGGTGGCCCAGGGGACACCCGGGGAGCAACTGGGATGACCGGTGGGGTCAGGGGACAACACGGGGGGGACACCTGGGAGCCCTGGGGGACAGTTGGGCTACGTGAGGGACTCCTGGGGGATCTGGGGGGGGTCCCCGCATCCCCAGGCCGGCCGCTGACGCCAGTCCCCGCATTCCCAGGAGGGGACGGAGGTGATGCGGCGGGCGGGTGACCGCTGGCTGGCCCAGGGCCCCCTCGAGTACGTGCCGCCGGCCGAGGTGGCCGTGCTGGAGCGATGCCGGGCCATGCCCCTCGCCGACAATGAGGGCATCTACGTGCGCGACATCCGCACGGGCAAGGTGCCCGCCCTGGCGCCGCGGCTCCTATAGCTCCCCTGGAGCTCCTGGTAGCCCCCTAGAGCTCCCTCTTGGCCCCTATAGCTCCCTTATAGCCTCCTTGGGGGCTGCCTATAGCTCCCCCACAGCTCCCATAGGCTTCCAGGGCTCCCCTACAAGAGCTTTCTATAGACCACCTATAGCCCCCCCAAACCCCTACGGCTCGCCCACAGCTCTCTATAGCGTCCCGCAGCCCCCCCATAGACCCCTGTAGCTCCCCCCCAACCCCTATAGCTCCCCCATAGACCCCTGTAGCTCCCCCATAGACTCCTGTAGCTGCCCCCCTAACCCCTATAGCTCCTCCATAGACGCCTGTACCTCCCCCCTAACCCCTGTAGCTCCCCCATAGACCCCTGTACCTCCCCCCTAACCCCTGTAGCTCCCCCCTAAACCCTATAGCTCCCCAACCCCACTAGAGCCCCTTATAGCTTCCCGTAAGTCACTCCCCGTAATCCCTATAGCCCACCATCGTCATGCAAGCCCCTATAGTCTCCTGTGCCCCTTTCCACTGCTCCACATTCCCTTAGTGCCCCCCATACCCCCTCCCAGTGCTCCCAGTAACCATACACCCCATCCCAGTATCCCCCCCAGTGCTCCCAGTATTCCACGCATCTCATCCCCATGCCCCCAAATGCAGTCCCAGTCTCCCAGAACCCCTCTCAGTGCCCCCAGATATGCCCCACACCTCATCCCAGTGCTCCCAGTACCCCATATACCCGCTCCCAGTGCCTCCAAACCCCATCCCAGTTCCCCCAAACCCTCCCAGTACCCCCCCCACATCCCAGTGCTCCCAGTACCCCGTATACCCGCTCCCAGCGCCTCCAAACCCCATCCCAGTTCCTCCAAACCCTCCCAGTACCCCACCACCACATCCCAGTATCCCTTACACCTCTCCCAGTGCCTCCACACACCCCTTCCCAGTGCTCCTGTTGCCCCCCAAGCCCCTCCCATGGCGTTCCCCGACCCCGCAGCGGCCGTCCCGGCCGGGAGGCGCCCTGAGGTGGCTCTGGGTGCAGGTGCGGGTGGTGACGGGCCAGACCTACATGCTGACAGAGGCCGAGGAGCTGTGGGAGAAGGAGCTGCCCCCCGCGGTGGAGGCACGGCTGGCCGAAGCCCAGGGAGGCACCCACGGCGCCAATATAGGGGGCCGCTCCTCCTCCAGCCCAGACCTCGGGGTCCCCCAATGCGACTGCACCCACGCTGTCACCTACCAGGTCCCCCACAACGCTGCCGTGCAGGTCTACGACTACCGGGAGCGGCGAGCGCGGTGAGCGCCCGTGGTTACTGGGCGCGGGGGAGGAGGGACGCAGTGGGGATGGAGGAGGAGGTGGCTGGGGGGGAAGAGATGGGGATGGAGGGGGCACGGAGGGGGGGGGGGGCTGGGCACCGGGTGACGTTGCTGTGACCCCTGGGCTGGTTCTCAGCGCGATCTTGGCCCGTGGCGGCTGTCCTTGGCATGTGGCCGCTCTCCTTGGTGCGTGGCCGCTCTCCTTGGCGCATGACCGCTCTCCTTGGTGCGTGGCCGCTCTCCTTGGCGCATGACCGCTCTCCTTGGTGCGTGGCCGCTCTCCTTGGCGCGTGGCCGCTCTCCTTGGTGTGTGGCCGCTCTCCTTGGCGCGTGGCCGCTCTCCTTGGCCTGTGACCAGTGTCCTTGGCCTGTGGCCGCTGTCCTGGGCCTGTGACCGCTGTCCTTGGCGTGTGGCTGCTGTCCTTGGCGCATGACCATTGTCCTTGGCCAGTGACCGCTGTCCTTGGCATGTCTGTGGCCAGCTGGGCCCAGCGCTGGTGGTGCTGGGCCCCGGGGAGCGAGGTGACGCTGTGGGCACCGCCGTGGCCTTGGCACGTGACCCACGCCCTTCACATGGTTTTGGCGCACGCCGGAGCGGCGAGAGGAGAGAGTCGGTGGCATAGGGCCCTGGGGAGCAAGTGACAGCGCAGGGACTCTCGTGTTACGGCACGTGCTCGGGTTCAGTCCATGCGAGTCGCGCTCAGGGATCCTGGGCTCCAGAGGCCGGAGGGAAAGTCGGGAGCGGGGAAGACGCGCCCTTGGGAGGAGAGGTTCAGCTTAAAGAATATGTAAGGAAATGTATAGGCCCATGAGCCCTGCTGGGCTGCAACGACGAGTGCTGAAGGAGCCGGCCGATGTCACCGAGAGGCCACTCTCGATAATCCTTGCTCAATCCTGGCGACTGGGAGCTCCAAGGCTGGAAAGGTCACCCTCACCTTCCAGAAGGGCAAGGAGGAGGACCCGGGGAGCTCCAGGGCGCTCAGCCTCTCCGCCGTCCCTGGGAAGGTGATGGAGCAGCTCAGCCTGGAAACCATTTCCAGGCGGGTGAAGGACAGGAGGATCCTCAGGAGAAGTCAGCATGGATTCACCAAGGGGAGGGCGGGCTTGGCCAACCTGAGAAACGTCTGCGATGAAGCGACTGGGTTTGGAGACGAGAGGAGAGCAGTGGCTGTTGCCTGCTGGGACCTCGGGGAGGCTTCGACACTGTCTCCCACAAGATCCTCACGGAGACGCTGATGAAGTCTGGGCTGGATGAGCAGTGAGGTGGGCTGAAAAGCGGCCGAGCGGCCAGGCCCAGAGCGTGGTGACCGGTGGCACGAGGCCTAGTTGGGGGGCAGTAAGTAGCGGTGTACCCCAGGGATCGATACTGGGTCCAGTGCTGTTTAACATCTTCATTAACACTCCAGATGACGGGGCAGGGTGTGCCCTCCGCCAGTTTGCAGATGATACCAAACTGGAAGGAGTGGCTGGTACTCCAGAAAGTCCTGCTGCCATCCTGAGGGACCTCAACAGGCTGGAGGAATGGGCTGGCAGGAACCTCATGAAGATCAACAAGGGGACGTGCAAAATCCTGCCCCTGGGGAGGGACAACCCCAGGCACCAACATGTGCTGGGGGCTGAACAGCTCAGACCTGGGCCTCCTGATGGACACCAAGGTGACCACAAGCCAGCAGTGTTGCCAAGGTGGCTAATGGTGGCCCAGGCTGCGTTAGGAGGAGTGTGGCCAGCAGATGGAGGTGATGCTTCCCCTCAGCTCAGCACCGGTGAGGTCCCACCTGGATGCCATGGCCAGCGCTGCGCTCCCCAGTACAAAAGAGCCACGGACGTACTGGAGAGTCCAATGAAGGGCCACAAAGATGCTGAAGGGACTGGAGATCTCTGACCCCCCGCTAGACGTGGTCACGGGCCGCTGGCTGTTGGTGGCCCTGCTTGAACGGCGGGGCTGGACAAGATGGCCTTCAGGGGTCCCTCTGCACCGCAGCCACGCTCTCATCGTGGCATCCCGTGGTTCCGTGACGTCTCCTTGGCGCGTCCTTGTCTTGTCCCCTTCGTCCTTGGCACGTCACCGGCGCCCTTGGTCCGTCACAAGGCGCTGCTGGGTACCTGCGTGTCGTCACTCCGGCAGGGTGGCTCTGACGCGCTCCGGCCTGTCCTTGGCATGTCCTCGGCGTGTGCTCGGCGTGTCCTCGGCATGTCGCCCGTGCCCTTGACGCGCTCTCGCCCTCTGGCAGGGTGGTGCTGGGCCCCGAGCTGGTGGTGCTGGGCCCCGGGGAGCAGCTGACGGTCCTGTCCCTCTTGGCTGGCCACCCCAAGCGTCCCCACGCCTGCTGCAGCCTCTGCCTCCGCCTTGGCCTCTACTTCTGCACCGACATCGTCACCATCGAGACGGCTGACCACGCCCGCCTCCAGCTCCAGCTGGCCTACAACTGGTGGGCGGGGCTTTGGGGGGGTGTGTGGCTTGATGGGCGTGGCTTTTGGGGCGGGGCAAGGGCTTTGGGGAGGGGGCTCCGGGGCAGGACTTGGGCCGTGGGGCTGTGGTCAAACTGGGGGTGGAGCTGGGGACTTGTGGGCGAAATTGGGTGGGGTGGGTGGGGCTCGGAAAGGGGGTGTGGCCTCAGCACTGGGGGTGGAGCCTAGGTATTCAGGGTGGGGCACTGTGGGGGCGGGACCTCTATGGAGAGGGCGTGGCCTACAGCCAGGAGGCGGGGCTTGGCAGGGAGGTGGAGCCAGATGCCAAATGGCCTTGGGGCGGGGGCGGCTGTGGGTGGGACTGGGGTGGGAGCGGCCCGGGGTGGGCGGGGCCTGAGGGCGGAACCGCCCCTCCCCCCCCGCAGGCATTTCAAGGTGCTGGGAGACCCCAAGGCCCTGGGGCGCCTCTTCAACATCCCCAGCTTCATGGGCGATGCCTGCAAGGCCCTGGCCTCCCATGTGCGCGGCGCCGTGGCCGCCGTCACCTTCGACGACTTCCACAAGGTCTCGCTCAGCCGCGTCCCCTTCCCCCCACCGTGTCCCCGCCTTCACCCACCTCACCCACGGCCGCCACCGGTGCCGCCCTCCGTGTCACCGTGGGTGGCCCCGATGTCCCCGTGACTCCCCAGTGTCCCAAGAACTCAACAAGGTTGACCTCAGCCACGTTTGGGTTTGATGAAGCCCCGCGTGCTCCCCCTCCCTGCCATGTCCCTGCCATCCCCGATGTCCCCAAGCATCTCACGTGTCCCTGCGTGTCCCCAGAACTCCAATCGTCTCATCTGCTCGTCCGTCTTCGGCTTCGACGACGGCGGGCGGCTGTGTCAGCAGGTCTGCTTCGCCCTCAATGGGCTGGTGGTGACGAGCGTCGACATCCATAGCATGGAACCCGTGGACCAGCGCACCCGCGACGCCCTGCAGTGCAGCGTCCAGCTGGCCATCGAGATCGCCACTCCCAGGAGGCCGCCGCCAGGTTCCCACGTCCCCCCGCCTCACCTCCCCTCCCTCCCGCCTCCCCTCCCACCTGGATGCTGCCAGGTCTCGGTGTCCCTCATGTCCCCAAATGTCCCTCCCTGTCCCCCGCGCCCCGCCACGTCCCACCTACCCCCTAAGTCCCCCCGTGTCCTCTGGTGCTTTCCTCCCTCCCCCCATGTCCCCAGATGTCCCCTGCCGTGCTCCCCGTACTAACCGTGTCCCCCCACGTCCCCTGTTTCCCCGCCGCGTCCCCAACGTCCCCCTCATCCTCGCCCCTCTGTCCCCCATCCCCAGGCACGAGGTGGAGCAGTTGGCGCAGGAGGCCCGGGGACGTCTGGAGCGCCAACGGCACCTGGATCAGGTGGAGGCCGAGCGGGCACGCAGGGAGCTGCTGGAGCTGGAGGTCCTCAGGTCGGCCATCTTCCCAGCACGCACTGGGGTCGCCCGCCTTCCCAGGGGGCGCCGGGGCGGGGCGCATGACTCGGCTTCCTCCTCCCTCCCCCCTCCTCTTCTTCAGCCCGGCGGTGGAGAGCACGGGGGTGGCGCGGGCAGAGGCGCAGGCCCGGGCGGAGGCCACCCGCATCGAGGGCGAAGCCATCATCCTCCAGGCCAAGCTGAAGGCCAAGGCCATCACCATCGAGACAGTGCGTGGGGAAGGGCGGGGCCCCCGGCGAGCCACGCCCCAGGGCGGGGCAGGGCGCGTCCCGACGCTGACCTTCCGTCCCCCGACAGGAGGCGGAGCTGTCGCGACTGGAACAGGTGCAGGCCCAGGAGCTGCGGGTGCAGTGGGAGCGGGGGGAGGTGGAGGCAGCGCGGGCCCAGGCGCTGGCGAAAGTGGAGGCCTCGCAGGTGCGGGAGGTGGCGGCCGCCCTGGGGCCCGAAACCATCCGGGACATCGCCTGGGCGGGGCCCGAGCTGCAGGTGAGGGGTGTGGCCTCTGGGGGCGTGGCCTCTGGGGGCAGGGCCTCTGGGGTGGAGGAGGGGGAAAGGCTCTGTGTGGTGGGTGGGCAGGGGGTGGAGCTACCTGGAGGGGGTGGTGCCTGAAGGAGGCATGGCCACCTGGAAGGGGTGGAGCCTTGGCTGGGGGTGGGGTCTCTGTGGAGTGGGTGGGGCTTTGCTGGGCGGGGCACCCTCTGGACTGCTGGCAGGGGGTGTGGTCTTCAGGGGGTGGGGTCTTCAGGAGGGTGGAGCTTCTCTTGGGAGGGTGTGGCCCGAGGGGGCAAAGGGGTGGGGTTTGCCATGAGGGGCGTGGCCTGCCAGGAGGCATGGTCAGCACCATGCCCGCCCCCAGGTGAAGCTGCTGCAGGGCCTGGGGCTGCAGTCCACTCTCATCACCGATGGCACCGCCCCCCTCAACCTCTTCGCCACCGCCCGTGGGCTTGGCCCCGCCCCCAGATAGCCCCACCCCCCGAGGCCCCGCCCCCTGAGGACTCCAGCATCCCACACTCCCCGAGACCCCCCGCCTCCGGAGTGGTCGGAACCAGCCCAATAAACAGAGCAGGTGGCAGCGGTGGTGTCTGCCGGCTGGTGTGACGTCATAGCAACGCAGCGACGTCAGAGGCGGCAGTGCTCGGAACTGCAGTGGCGTGACCGCGAACAACCCCGCGCTCACAGGGCGGGGCACTGTGGGGGCTGTGACGTCAGCGACGAGGGCAGCACCGTCATTGCCCTGGGGGTGTCGGGAACTGTGAGGTCAGCAGTTGGGGACGGCGTGATGTCACAGATGATGCCAGGGCTCGTTAGGAAGGCGGCCCGGCAGGACTGGCTAGGGCAGAGTTTTGTGCGCCGGCACCTTTTCATCCTTCCATTCCCCCTGCTCCCCCCTCACCCAGTCCTCCAGGGCCTCCCCTCCCCACCCACCCCGTGTGCTGCGACGCTGCCTCACGCGTCCCTGGCACCCCGCGAGCCGTCCGCGCTGCCGCTCACCCATCACCGGGGCCGTCGGATCTGCACCGCGGGGCTGAGCCTTTTCCCGGGCTTCCTTCGAGTCCCTGATTTGCGTTCCCGCCTGCTGCCAGGCCCCCGCCCTCCTCCGGGATGCGGAGACGGGGAAAAGGACCTGGGGGTGTTGGTCGACAGCTGCTGAACATGAGCCAGCAGGGTGCCCAGGTGGCCAAGAGGGCCAATGGCACCCTGGCTTGTATCAGGAACAGTGTGGCCAGCAGGAGCAGGGCAGGGATCGTCCCCCTGTGCTGGGCACTGGGGAGGCCGCCCCTCGAATGCTGTGCTCAGCGCTGGGCCCCGCACCCCAAGGCGGCCATGGAGGGGCTGGAGCGTGGCCAGAGCAGGGCAGCGAGGCTGGGGCAGGGGCTGGAGCACAAGGCTGGGGAGGAGCGGCTGGGGGAGCTGGGGGGGCTCAGCCTGGAGAAGAGGAGGCTGAGGGGAGCCCTCCTCGCTCTCTGCAACGGCCTGAAAGGAGGCTGGAGCCGGGGGAGTCGGTCTCTGCTCCCCAGGAACAAGCGATGGGACGAGAGGGAACGGCCTCAAGCTGCGCCAGGGCAGGTTTGGGTTGGATTTTAGGAAAAACTTCTTCCCCGAAAGGGCTGTCGGGCCCTGGCACAGGCTGCCCAGGGAGGCTGTGGAGTCTCCATCCTCGGAGAGGATGAATCTGAGCCGTCCCCTCGTAAATCTGAAAAGGAGAATTACAATACCATCAACACAGATGGAACCCTCCTGTTTCTGGGAGGTTCCAGATCAATCAACGGTTCCAGACCAACTAACAGTTCCAGACCAAAAACCGTGGAAACTTCCTGTAAGAGAAGCGATGGATACTCACAGTCAAGCTCTGGTTTTCTGTGGAATCTTTGCTTTTTAGCTGGTTTTGTGCTTTTTCCAGCAGCGCAAGCATCAGTGCTGCATTCGACCTTGTTGTGCTTCTATCCTGTAAAAAACACAAATATGCATCGATATGATAAGAAGCAAGCAGAAGGGCACGAAGAAGATGTTGCCTACACCCTCCGGGGGCCTGTCACGCTCCCCAGCTGGAAGGGAGCCCCATGAATCAATTTTACAGGGCTCGAGCTCAGCGAATCCCACCCCCCCTTCAGCTCTGCTTCAGCACAAGGCTCTCGAGAAACAACCCACCTGCGAAATTTCTTCCCCTTGGGGTAAAATCCACTTCTTCAGCTGGAGGATCTTCCACAGAGAGGTGAGCCCATAGATATCACAGAGGTTGCTGATGAGGAACACCTGAGGCCACGGAGTCAGAGCCTTGGCAACCAGATTCTTCATTGCGTTCACCAGGTCTTGCTCTTTCTCATTCCCCTCGGCAGTGGGTGCGTTGGGATCTGGAGCTGGAAAGAAGGTTTCTTGTTATGCCCAGTCCCCAGTGGTGGCACGTCACACATGTCCTTCACCAACGCAGCCCCTACAGCCATGTAGGTTGCAGAAGGATCTAGGTTGCAGCAGGACCTTATCCCCACAGGTTGAAATGTGGCTTCAAGGCAACGTACAGAGGGTCCCTTAATTCATAGGGAAACGCCTGGAGAACAAAGTGAGTCTGGGGACTGAAGAGCTGGAAAGTTTGTCCAAAACAACGTCAATGTTCACCAAAACTGTAATTTTCCAGCAAAACCCTCCACGGCTAGAACTTCTAGGGGCTTGTTCTAGACCTGCTTAGGGGCAGGCGCGGTTCTGACGCTACATGAAGCAAAAGAACTCACCGGAAATCATCAAGCACGGCGGCCACGTGGCTGATGGAGAGCTGAAGCTGGGCGATGAATTGGAGGATGTTAATGCTTGAGACCCCAGGCTTGCAGAAAGCAGAAAGGTATGCAGCGGAGAGGCAGTTTTCAGCAAGCTGGCTGACGTCTTCAGAAGAAGGATGCATAAAATCCTTCTCAAGAGAGTGATGCAGTTTTGAAGAGTGTGAAGGTGGGTTACAACTGAGCGGCTCCTCCTTCTCCCTTGTGCCTTCCCCTCATCTTTAAGGTGAGTTTCCTCAGCCATAAAAAGATGTGGCGCGGGGGCGGGAGGGGGGGAATTAATGTCATGAATAGGTTTTAGCTGGAGTGGCGGCCAAGTTATGGTATTCTTTGGGACTCCCAGTGCAACCCAATGGGCGCTCACCTCCAGAAAGTGCACCACCACGGAGTAGAAATGGTCCATTTTGCTTTGGTTGCTTATTATCTTTTTCTCCACCTGGGACAGGTATTCTTCCAAGTGAACCTTGACGTTGTTGAACCTAGGGCAGAGAAGGACAGAGAGAATCAGCATCCACGTAGCCAAGGGGTTCAGCAGGGGGGCTGGGGAGCAAGCTGTGGGCCAACCCGCATCGCAGCAGCAGCTTCAGGAGGGAGGACTGGATGATACAACCGGTGTCCATGCACTCCTCAAAGGGAGACAACTCGCTTTTTGGCTTTTACACTAGGAGGGAAGGATGACAGCCATTATTGGACTTCCGAGAGCGTGAGGTCAGAACCGAGTTGAGTGGAACCAAGCTCTTTTACCCCTTTTCCCCGCTTGATGCTCAGGGTTGGGTTTGCAAGCCAAAAACTCTTATCAGTCGCTGAATGATTTTGGCGGAGGGTGGCTCTCTGTCTCCCAAAAAGTACATGGTGATGAACAAAACGAAGAAGGAATTGCATTTCCTCCTGAATTTGCTGTGACAGGAGACAGCTTCCCTGGAGGGAAGAAGAAAACCGAGACTCGTGGTCAACCTCCAACCAATGAAAGAAACAAGGTCTCTCTCTCCCTGCAGAGCACCGGACCCAGAGCAGGGAGCCGAGATGCCAGTTTTTTCAGGCGCCAGCATCTTCTACGCCAATATTTAACACAAGGACAATTGAGACACGCACGTTTTTGCCAGCGCCGGGACACCTCGTGGCCTCCAAAGACGTAGGCGTATAATCCTCCGGGATTCCTCCTTGCAGATCTTACACTGCTTGTTCGCCCACTCCCGGATGCAGCGAGTGCAGAAGATGTGGCTGCAGACCAGCTCTGCCGGTTCAGTGATCTCCCGCAGGCAGATCTTGCTTTCCTTCACTCTCTTCCTGAGGGACTCTGCCAAGAGAAGAGGCAGCTCAGCGCCACTGCCGGGTTTGAGGAGGGGCGTGGTTCGGCTCCTGCCTAACGTACAGCCTGGGGCACGGGGGGGTGAATGTGGATGGGCGCTTTTGTCTAGTCTCAATGGACTGTAAAGAACCAGGGTGACCCTGCACCGCTTGAAGACCTGGCAGCTTCTGATCTGCGGGAGGACCAGACCATGTCAGAGAGGTCCATGGTGACGATGCCTGGGTGAAGGGGATGGAGAGCCTGGGTGCTCAGGGGAGCTGGTTTCTTTGGCACCACACCTAAGATAAGTTCCTCCAGATAGGATTCAGCATCTCCAAGAGATGCTGTCACCCCTTGGCGTCATCAGTGTGGCCTCCCTTTGGCCCAAAGAGGTTCCCCCCTAGTGCTGACGTATTTCCCCCACCCTTTACAAATATCGCATCGATGGAGAAGGAACCTAAAGTCAACTTTTTTCCCCCAGGTAGGACTTACACCAGATGCACAGCATCGGCATTCTCGTTGCATTCCTTCAGCACTTCCATCACCAAATCAAAAGTCCTCTCCGGCTCAAATCCTGGGATCGCGTAGATGCACAGCAAAAGACAAATCCGCGGTGCAAGGTCAGAAGAAACATCTCTCTGGTACGCGGAGGACGAACGTTACGGGAAGTCAGTGCTGCAGGGGCACAGATTTTAATAGCAGAATTAAGCAGATCCAGGTATGGATGGCTCTGCGTGGACTTCTGAGGGTAAACGACACGGTTTGACCCTTTAAATGTCGAGGAAGCCTTCCTTGATTCCAAATCCTCATTTTGGCTTATGAATCCAAATATCTTTTGTCTCTTGGATGGTGTTTCCAGCTTTTTCCCATGGCTAAGCCCTCCCTACAAGTGGGACCGGAGGTCTCGTGGAAGACAAAAGCCCTCCCAAGCTTCATGGCCATGAGCTGCTCCAGCAAACACCTACATTCCAGAGGTAGATGACCTGCTTCACCACAAACCTCAGGAGTTTCTCCTTTATTTCTGTCTCGTTGTGCAGCAGGTAGTCAATCAACATGTAGTGGATGTTGTCCAGCGATATCTGCAAAACACCAACCCCGAAGGATGCCGATTAGGTTGCAGCAGAGACCTCCTGCAATCCCTTCCCACCAATATTCCTGTGACTCGTCCCAGTTGGCGTGTGGTCAAGTGAGGACACAAGGCCTTCAGAGACATCATTAGAGGGAGAAAGATATGGCACGGTCCTGTCTACGCTGCTTGTTTCGACAAACCCTGGGCCAGACTGACACAGACAGCCTGTTTCTGGGTGTTGTCTCCGGAGAAACGTAAAAATTCCACGACAACTAAGAAATTTGAAGATGATGATACATACACCATTTTTTTTTTTGGAGCCACTTTGCAAACATGTTTGCGATAAGGAGGAAGGACCAGGAAAGGGTGTTCAGTTGGAGGACTTGTGAGGCCGGCACCCCGAGAGGAGGGTGGCTTCAGTTCACCTGACCTTCAGACGTGAACATATTTGCTTGCAGTCCTGTCAACAGAGAGTGACAGAACTTAGAGCACACTGTCCAGGAGTTTCTTCTTCTCCTGGTAGAACTGAAGCTGGTAATTGTCCTGACTGATCCACTCTACCCAGGGCTTAATGGACTTGAAGTTTTTGAGCCACGCTACGCAGCATCGAAGGGCAAAATTCTGTTTTTGGAGGGCTGCGCTTTCTTCAGGAGAATGTTAAAGGCATCAAGCATGATTAAAAGAAATGACATTTGCAAAGAGAGACAAAAAGAGTCTAGGTAAAGACCTGACCTCGCTAGTGGGTAGCACGGAGGGAAGGGATACCTCATGAGTAGGTGCTGGCATAGCTTTTGGAGTAGTTGACAGGGTTAAAATAGGAAGAAATGGACTCTTACAGGTGAAGTTCTGGCGTCTGTAAGCGAGGAAGGGCTTTAATGACACTAACAGCACCCTGGAGAAAGAAGGATCTTGGAATCACCATGAGGAGTTCTCTAAAAACCTTAGCTTGCTGCTGTAAGCCATAAGCATCTTAGGAGTGATGCGGACATCTCCACGCGGACATGGCAAGCGAAGGAGCTGGATCCCACCACCAAAGGGCAACTCGAAGAATCCCACCCGCCTCTAGGGTCAAAGTGTCCAGGGGACGTCGACATGATATCCAGAGTGAAGCAAACAAGAGGATGCCTTCGTCTTTATATAGCATGTAATTAAACGATTGCCTGCAGCTCCTTTATGACAGCGTCGTCGCTTTTTGCTATGTCAATGAAGAGCTGATAATCGTCCCGGAGGTAGAAATATTCCATGTGAAGCCAGATCGCGGAAAAGCCCATCTCCCCCTACCCACGAAGGAGCAGAGTGGTTCTGCGCTGCCTACGAAAACTTTTGAGAGACTCTGCAGGTAAAATAAAAAGTTATTTCTGCTCAGAGCAAGCAACAACAGGACTAATGTGGCACGCTTATCATTGCTTTGGTATACCATATGAGGTTTCCTCGTCAAAAATAGTTCTTATGGTGGAATTAAGACAAGATGTCAATAAGAGCTGAGGAGTAGCCCCAGAGAAGCACAATGGAGGGCTTGTCAAATCATCAGATTTCTCAGGAAGGCTAGGATTAGTGACAGAGGCAATGCCACTTGAAGCCGCTGCTCTACCCAACCCTACTCACCTTGTAGACGGAGAGACCTTGTCCAGGAAAAGCCATCCTGAAAAAGTCGTTGGCGTAATAGCATAGCAGGTCTGGATTGCTGCCATCTGGCATCAAGGCATTCTTGACGAAGGTTTGGTAGAATTTGGCCACTTTCTCCGTTGGCTTTGGCTGGTCTACAAGGGAGAGCAAAGAGAGTTATGACCACTTAGTGGAAAATGGGAGATCCTCCTTAGGACTGACGTGGAAAAATGGCCAAGTGCAAGGCCACGGGTGGAGGGGCATGATGCAGGAGGAGATCTAATGCAGAAGAGACGCACAACATGGTTCTGGGTCATTTGAGCGAGGATCACAGCCCCTGTGGTTCCTAATAAAAGATGTGGATCTTTGGCGGCTCTGCCGGGTCAAAGCTCCCCCTGGAAACTCTCATGTTATGTTTTATGTGATAGACTTTCTACCATATGTCATCCAGGTAGGCTTTCAAAACCCAACTGAATGGGAACTGGCAGAAGATGTACGAGTTGCAGTCTTCGGTCATTGATAACACAGGAATTTAGTACCCGCCACCCTTGAATTAAACAGAACAGAAAGACGCGTTAAATTGTGCAAAAAACCGTAGGTATTCATAGATGCACCACCTCAGAGAACTTCCCGACTCCCACTGATGTGTCTTCTCTTCCAAAGTGTTCAGAAACCCGGGAAGATATTCTGTAGAGAAGTCAGGAACAGGGAAAAAAGGGAAGAGCGTGGAAGGAGCCAAATTTGCTGAAAGCTTAAAACAAAGGGGAAGTTTTGGTGCCAGTGGCGTGACACCCAACTCCTTCCATGGCTCCGTTGTAAACATCGGCACCGCGAGCATGACCTACAGTTTCACTAAAAACAGTAGCTTTTTCTCTACTAAGGAAAACCCCCTCGCCGTGCTTTTACCCCTTGCCTTTTACTTCATGGAGTATTTAATTTTTATGAATGTTTCTTCTTGGAAAGAAGAAACAGTTCTGTGGCTCGGAAGATGTGATCCAGGTTGTTGTTGGCATCCACCACGGCGAGAATTTGGGCAAAGATGTTCACCACAAGGTCTTCCAGGTGCATCCAGAGCGGTTGCCTAAAAAAGGAGATGACACCACTCGTTACATTGCTTCCCTGCCTCCCACCATGAAAACCTCCTCTGCCCAGGGGACGGCATCGATCTTGAAGACCCACAAGTCAATCAAAAAAACAAAACACCTTCTGCAGATGGCAAATATGGCTAGCTAGGCTTGACACTAAGCGTCCTTCTCTATCTCACTGTCAACCAACGTTGTTTGCTTCAAAAAGAAACTTCCTCAAAATCAACGGTTATCTTAATTTTTCGCTTTTGAGACAGACTATAACATTTCAGCAAGCCCATACCTTGTTTATTGATCGTTTGCACGCTGCAATTATGGCTCATCCAGATACGGATGAGGGAAAGAAAGACAAGTTCTTAGATATGCTTGCTTTTGATAACGCTAATGAAAAAACAAAAAGAGCACTCAGTGTGTTGCCAAGGGGATCCAACACAGGACAGTTGCTAGAGGCTGCTGAGCGAATGCTAGAACAAGAAAAGGCTGCGGTTATGGCCGCAGCTGAAGGTGCAGCAGTGAAGCCATTGGTATCAACGTTGGTATGCATTCTGAGGATCAGTGTGGGATATCTAAAAACCAAGGACATGTAGTGAGCAACCCAGACTCAGATTATGTGGACTTAATCTGCATTTAATGCAAAAAGAATTCAAAAATGCTGCGAAGGTCGACTGCGGTTTGGAAGACATGAAACAAGCAGATAAAGAGGAAGAAACTATTGGCTTGCAATGTTGAAAAAAAGATATGGGAGAAGCGGGCGGTGCGTGTGAACTATTGTTATGAACGAATCAGAATATTGCTAGTAGCGCATGAAGAGCATATTGCCAAATCTAGTTAACCAATTACCGATAAGTTTATGCATGATTAGAAAGGCAAGAAAATATTAAGTTGTGTATTTAATAAACAGACAATTTTCTTGAGCATATTGATCGTGTGCTACGTCCGTGACTTCCGCGACACCACTTTGATTTTCTCCTAACACAATAGCTTCCCATCTCAAGGATTTCCCATCCTGCTGAGGTTTCCTGTCCTGAATGATGGGTTCCCACCCGCACAATGGCTTTTAAACCGCATGATGGTTTCCCAAGCTAAGGAGGATTTCTCAGCCCCATCATGGTTTCCTAACCCAAGGGTCTCCCATCCCCACGATTTCCCATCCCAAGCATGATTTTGGGGGGGGAGGTGAATTTCCTGTCCAAGGGGAAGGGATGGGGCTGGCACTGGTGTCCCTGCAATGCCGACATGTGTGTGCTGCCCCATCCCGCCCCGGTGGTGAGGATGGGGGGCTTGGGGCGCTTTTAGGTCGTTTTTGTACTCCCCCTCTCTGCCGCGGCAGGGGGGGAACCGCTGCTCCCAGCTGTGGTGGAACCGGTGCCTATGCCAGTTCCGTGCGGCCGGGATGGGGAGCTGTCAGGAAAATTTGGCAACTGGCCTGTGCCAACCGAGGAGAGAGGCCGGGATGCAAAGTATAGCATTACAAGAGGCATTCTTGCATTTGTGTGCATGAGCTGTCCCATTAAAACGGGGGCACCCCGAATGCGGTCTTACACATGGTTCTTACACCTTTCAAGCATTCAGGTGCAATGCGATTTGACCAAGCGCTACTTAACACACACACACAGGCTGCTGCTTTGCAAAGCGACTCTCATTCTGTGGCAGCGTCATCCATCTGCTTCTTTCTTGATCCAGATGTCCCTGCGGTCGGTCTTGCTGCAGTTCCGTATCTCTGATGGCAGATAAGGGGAGGGTTCCCCAGAGGTGTCGGAGGGGCTGGGATGCTGGCGTGATCTGGGTAGTCCAGGGGTATCCTTTCTTCTTCAGGGTTGGGGCTGTCCTTCTCCTCCTTGCAATGAGCTGGGGTCCTTCAGTCATGCTGACTGAACCATGACTGAGCAGTATACAACGTAAACTAGATGTGTCTTAAGAAATGTCATACAAGTTCCTACTCTCAAGACTAATTGCTACAATAGTTTTTCCTAGCAATGGGCTTTTCCTAGCAGTCCCTCCTTTTCTTTTGACCATCAGGGTCACACTATACTCTTCCTTCTTTAAGTCGTATGTTGGGCATATAAGGTAGGAGAACACTGTAAACGCACACCTCGATAATTACAAAGCCAAACAAGATGGTGAATACAGCAACCCAAATCCTTTTAGTTCACAGTCCTCTACCTAAGTCTTGGAGCCAAGAGGTTAGCCACCCAAACAGATTCAGGAGAGATCCCAGCCTTACTTCATGTAGTATTTTTAAATGAGTCTTTGTTTTGTTTCTATCAGTTTCATTTTTCTGGTCTTGACTTACATAAAAACCCAGCAGCTGTTATTCGACAATGCACATTCTCTGTCCTGTGCTGCTGAAAGGTGCTCTAGGGCTAATCCATTTGTGCGGAGGCTCCAGAAAGAGAGAGCGCCAGCGTTTGTGGGGCTGTGAATGGGGTTACCTGGCTACTTGAAGAGCAGCAAGAGCTTTTGGTCCTGGCCCCTTTGAGGTGGGAGGAATCCCTGGACGTTTGCCCTTTCCAGGCTGGGCTCTGGCTGTAATCAGCGGGCCAGGGAGAGGGACTCTCGGGAACTTTTCTTTCTGCCTGCTTCTCCCCAGTTCCAATCTCTATTAGAGGTAATGATGATTTGGCTTCCTGGACACATCCTAGAGAAGGTAGATACAGGATGGAAGTGTAGGCTGGTCTATACCTTCAGAGCTGTAGGCTAGGGTTGGAGTTACTATTCGCTCATTCTAACTTCTTTTCCGTAGTCTACACTAGCTAAGCATGGGGACAGCAGTGTAGTCCTCCTACTGAGAAGTTGGGCTCAGTGTAGAATGACAAGAAGCCCACCCTGAGTGATACGGTGGGAAGCAAGAGGGCAAAGGAGCACAGGCAAGAGAGCCGTTAAGGTAGTGGCTGAAAGCCATTCACTCCTGGATAGAAAGTGGGAAAGTGTGGGCTGGAGAGCCAGAGGGCTCTGCTGCTAACGCTGGCACCAGGTAAGCAGTAACGGCTTCACCAGCAGGCTGGGATTTAGTGAATGCCCAAAGGTGACGGACGTGGCTGGTGCTCATCCCTGAATGTTGGTGTGCTGACAATCTCTGTGAGGATTGTGCCTGTCCTCAGTAGCTTTTGGACAAGGAGTGGGACTGTTCCAGGGTGAAGTGAGCAGTCAGGATCCAAAGTCTGCTTTGTTTAAGGCAATCAGGTGGAAATGTGCGGTTGGAGCCGCCTTGGTCGCTTACCCTTTTGATTTCAGTGCCCTCCTCTAGTCCGGATGGGCAGTGTTGAAGTGGAGAAAGCAGATCTTCCTCAGCCACATGCGCACCTTCCCCCCAGCTCAAGGTGAACAGACAAAAATCTCTGAGGGTATGTTGTTTTCTTAACCGTGCATCAGCTATCCAGCATCAGAGGAGTTGTATACAGTGAATGGCTGCAGGTGCCTGGAGCTTGACCAGCATCAGGTGGGAGGCGAAAAGGAGAAAAAGGTGACTGTGGGGAGCTGTTATCAGTTTGTTGGCTGGGAAACCCCTTGGCAGAATGTTGAGGCAGGGGCACCCGAGTCGCCGTAGGGAGCGGTCGGGCCTGGGAGCGCTGCGTGCGAGAGAGGGAGCGGAGGCTGAGCCAGGGCCGTGGGGGCTTCTCCCCGTCATCCGCCCGCCCACCTGGGCTGCAAGGTGGAGCCGGGCGGGTGCTGCCACCGCGGCCCAGCTCCATCACTGAGGGTCGCAGGCCAGAGTTGTTGCGGTAGACGCCATCGTGGAGCAGGCACTGCCTGGCCCCGACCATGTCGTGCATCCACTACAAGTTCTCCTCCAAGCTGACCTATGATACGGTCACCTTCAATGGCCTCCACATCTCCCTGTGTGACCTCAAGCGCCAGATCATGGGCCGTGAGAAGCTGAAGGCGGCCAACTGCGACCTGCAGATCACCAATGCCCAGACCGAAGAAGGTGCGTGGGGACGGCGGGCGCGGGTCCTCGGGGACCGCCCGGCTGGAGGCGTCGCAGACCTCCCCCGCAGCGGCCATGGCCCGCGGGAGCCACGCTCTGCTCTTTGTGTCTCGTCCTCACGTAGCGTGAGTCAGCCTGGGGCCCATCCCGCCGGCGTGCGGGGGGACCGGGAGGGCAAGCAGCGCCGGGCCTGAAGCGGGCTGGGAAGCGGTGGTGGGATTCGGCCACGATCGGTAGCTGTGACTTGTGTTGGGGGGGCCTCAGAGAGCTCTTCTTTTGTAGTTGTAGTAGAGCTGCTTCTTTTTGTAGTTGCTGATCTGTGTTTTGGACGCGGAGCTAGGCGTAGAAGAATACGTGGTTGATGTGCGACATAGAGTGCTTACAAAAGGCCTGGTTTCCTGGAATTCTTCTAGGTCAAATGATAAGGAAATGTGGGAGGATATCTCGTAATAACAAACCTGCCAGAATTCTCTGAAATGTGCCCGAGAAAGCTGAAAGTGATCGAAATAGAAGAGATGGCTGATTTGAAGAAGAGAAGTGGGTTTGGTGACGTAATTTTGTCTTCCACTTGGCTTACTCCACTGCATTGGAAAACTGCTTTTGTGGCTCTTGCAGAAGCTGCTCACTAGCAACATTTTGGATCAAGAATGTGTCTGTGAGTTATAATCTAGGCAGACCCTTTCAAGCCGTCTTGCACGTGAGTGTTCTCTGTATCTAAATTATACTTTGGAAGTTCTTGTTACTAGAAAACTTCTTTTCTACACCAAAGACATTGTCATTCAGATGCCATTGAGCATCAGTTCATTTCTAACCGTGGGTTTTTTCCCTGGTACTATGTGCTAACCGTATCAGGGCAGCCCTGAAGTTTTATGGCAGAACATTTATGGGGAATATACGTAAGAAATGTTCTTAGAGAAGTCCTAAATGCTTTTAAATCTAAGACTTGGTGCGTGATTCTCAGAGATGATCATGGTTTCATATTACTTAGTAGGATCTTTCAGTTTGGTAATCTGCCATCTTGCTAAGTTTGAATGTGATTAAAGACTTTGGGATGTGAGTTTTCAGAAACACAAAGACTTGTAAAGTGTTTTCCTTCCTTAAACTGTAAATTTCTTTCTTTTTTCCCCTGTGGTTCTGTGACACTCTTACAACAGGTTTTTCTTTAACATGTGTAGTGTTGTTTGTTTCCCTCTTCCCATTCGATGTATTAAAACGTAAACAGAATAATAGGTACGCTGCAGGAACTGTAAGTTCAGCCCTAGCCTTTGAAGTGGTTGGCCCTAAAGCTCCCTGCCCAGGGCAGGCCTTTCTCGACAGGTGGCTGTGTCATGGTTAGACTTTCCTTTTGAGAAGAGAGCTCTAGGGGTTGGTTTCAGGATATGACATCTGTAAAAGCTTCTGTTTTCGTTACTAGTAGCCCTTTCTAGGAATAATACACGGAAGCATTTATGGAGCATAAATTGTGAACTATTCCTATTTTGTTTGTGATCGCTGAGCAAAAGCACCCTGAGAGAGCTTGGCTAGATAGGCAGCATCTTTGGTTTTCAGACCATGGCTCTGATTCGGTCTGCAAAGGTAAGGGCTTTTAATATTTAAAACTGTAGGCAGATTACAGGGAATGGCTGCTGACAGTGCCTGAAAATAGTTAGTCGTAGCCGGCTTGTGTAAGTACAAAGTCAAAACCATTCTCATGGAGCGATCTTTGCATTTTAAGCTTACTCGCTCCAAGTGCGTCGGGTAGTCGGCTTTCTTTGTTGGGGCCCATATGTAAAAGGTCAGAAGGCTTTCCTCCTCTTCAGAAGACTGACGTGGTGTAAGCCAAGGCAAAGCACGGGGAGCTTCAGGCACACGCTGTTTTCAAGAGGCTTTCCGAGGCTGTCTTCGTAAGGAATTTCCTGTGAGGGTCTCTGCTCTGCAAGCAGTGAATGGAGAGAATTCACGTCCCTTTGGTGAAGTCAAACGAGATGATGAGCTTGAGAGGGGAGCTAGCAGGTTAGTTGGAGCCCATTCTGCCCCACTTGTGAAGGCAAGCTCAACAAACGCCCAACATTTCTGCGATCCAACTTCTAGCCCTGCCAGTGTCGTTTCCACTGAAATGTAAAGCACTGGGCAGCTGAGAAGTGTGGCTGTTGATGGCCTGAGCTCCAAGAAATAGGCAGCGATGGCAGGCTCTCTTCTGTGTTCTGTCCGTCCGGAGCACCGGCAGCGTAGGTGAATCGGTTTTAGTTAACAGCTACTGAAGCAATGGCGCAGGGTTTTCATGCTTTGGCGCAGTGCCTGTTCTGTTGCAGGCCAAGCTAGTCAGACTTTAGAGTCTGGCTTATGCAGGTGAGACTTTGCTGCGGTTCGTTTTTCTCCAAAGAGCTCCTGGGTTTGTAGCCTAACAGAAGCAAAAGCAACTCCAGCTAGATCAGGAAAGAAGCTCATGCATTAGCAGCGTCTCCTTTAGTGCCCCTTGAGAGCATTTTGCTCTTGGCATTCAAACTGTTTTAAAAAAATGAGACCAATTTTGCTGCTTGTGTTTGATTATCAAACCTGCAGGTTTCTTGAACTGTACTGTTAGGGTGTTGAGATGATAGAAGCTCGATGTTAGATATCAAATTTGGCTTTTTTATCTCAAAGGGATTCTCTGAAGTGCTATGTAATTAGATATCAAAATACGTTCTTACAAATTGACTAATGTGTTTTCTGTGCTTATGTTGTTTTCAGAATACACCGCTGATAATGCCCTGATTCCTAAGCACTCCTCGGTCGTTGTTAGAAGAATCCCTGTTGGAGGAGTTAAAGCTCCCAGCAGAACATACGCTGTGTAAGTATCCAACAAGCATTGTAGTCTTTGTCAGGGGTTTCCATGTGTTAACTTTTTTAATGGGTATTAGTTTACAGAGGCATTCCGATTGTATCTTTCTTGTTAAAGCTGCTGATAATTTTTGTTGTCCTGGGATAGATTTTAATGTATCCGTTTGACTCTTTCTTGCATTTGGGGAAGGGGGGGGGGGGGGGGGGGGGCGGGATGTGGCAGGTATTCTTATGCCCCAAATCGGGGTCTTTTGCATGCTAGCTCTAGAGGAGAGACCAAGGGTTGCCAGCTGGCGAACCATGCAAACAAGAAGTTCCACTCCTAAGGGATTCCTGCTAGTTTCCTAAAGACAATGTCCATTTCAGGCAAGATAAAAACAACACTATCCTAAAGCGTACTTCCTTTTGTGTGAGTACGATGAAGGAATAGTTAATCCTTTCCAAACTTGAAACTCAGTAAGCGGTTTCACATGTTACCAAATGTTGCTAGTTCTCTTTCTAAGTCTGTTTTTACCCTAAGCTGGTCTCTGTGCTCCAGGTTTTAACTCTATATTGCTGAGATTGATGGAGGACAGGGAATTGGGTGTCCTGATTAAAATGACAGATATGCAAATGCAATCCTGACTAGCGGATTAATGCTGTCATTTAGGTATTCATGCAGTCCAGTTCTCTCTCAGCTACATTACCATTGTTTGACTGGTCATGTTTTCCAGCTGCTTTTAAGATATGCCTCTCCACCGCAATTAGTAGATATTATTCGCTTGTGGCTTTGCCCTGTCTTTCTGATGTTGGTCCTCAAGAAATAAAGTAGCCTGATGAGTTACAGGGAGTCTCAAAAAGACAGTACAGCAGCATCCTGGTACCCAGGAAGCATTTGCAAGCAAAAAACCCCGAATTTCTGTGGCTCTGCATGTAAACTTTGGGCATATTACTGCAGGAGTTGTCGCAGTGCTTTCAGGCACTACCGAGTAATTCTGGACACCACAGCGTCGTGCTTATAAACGTGGCCTTGTTTTGGGGTTAATTTCAATGCGTATGCTTAGTGCTGTCGTGTCAATGCATCCTCCGTTTCTGGTTGGATGGCGCCCTCTCCTGGTATTGTAATGCTGCCCTGAAAGGAGAGGAGAGATGCTGCTGGCATCAAAGCTCAAAGCAATACCTGTTTGTGGGGATAAAGAAAGAATGGCACTGCTGTTCTCCCGTTGAAAATTAACCGGGCAGCTTAGCTTTCTGTTCCTTCAGCAGGAAACATTGCAGAAAGAACCGGTAGAGTGGTTCCTGTTTGGGAATGATGAATGCATGCTGTCAGGGTGGAGAGGCCTTCAGCAATGCGTTACTCGCCTTGTAGTATGTTCTTCAAGGGACATGGATGAAGAAATCCTTGCGTGGTAATCTAAAGTATTTCCCTGTACTTCCTCATCTGCCGGAGGTGCGTGGCTGTAATTGCCAGCCCGGTGGTGTTCTAGCAGTGGCAGGGAGCACGAGCCTTTCCATTTGTACAGAAATTCCAGAGCAGCCTTTGCATTGCCTCTGCTCATGGGACACTTTGGGTGATGTATGAATTGTTTGCTAACGACATCAACGCTTGCATGTCTGAGTCATGGTGAGCAGCATGCAGGTACAGATGAATGAGTGTGTGGAATCTCAGCAAGTTTTCAAACTTAATAAATATCGCCTATTATATTGTAGCATTTTCAAGGTTATCTTCAAGCAAGACTTTTTTTTTTGTCACAGGGCTCCTAAATCACCCAAAAGCCTCGGAACTGCTTTCAGGTGACATATCTACTGCTATTTTTAGTCAATGTAGCGTATGGAACACATGTAGTATTTTGGCCCTTTCCTGGCCAAGTATGGTAGACATCTGAACACAGGGCTCAGGCTCCCACAAAGAAACACTGTTCTAAAGACTCTGCTGCTGACATTTCTGTTATTTCTTTGTCAGATGAGTGATTTTTTTTCACTGAAGTAGACTTGCACTTGGACGTGTCTAGGCTATGACTGTTCTTTCTCAGACACTCAAGTACTCTACCTGGTACCTATTTGGAATACTAGGGGTACAGAGATTGGCTAAAGTGACCTTTGTGTTTTGATGGTTGATGATTGGAGAACACAAAGCTGTAGGACAGACTTCATCTTTTTGATACTGATGTAGCAGAGACAAAATACCTGAGGGCTTCCTCTTGCACTGTTGTGTTCTCTATCTGTAAGTCTTCGAGTAATTTGTGACAAAGTAGAAGTGTGATTGTTGGGGGTTTTTTTAGCTGCACTGCATGGACCAAGAGAGAACAGTTTCTGTGTACGAATAAATGTCCACATTCACTAGACTATCAGAACATAATGTTTGGATGTTCAGGTTTTAGAATCTGTTTTCACCGCTTTATGTTGGGTACCAGTGCTGTGTTTTAAGTTCTGATCCCCTGTATTTCTTCTTCCAGAAGTCCAACTGAGCCAGTGAGCGGAACATCAAAAGCAGTGTGTAAAACACAATCTCAGACTTTTTGCTAGACGCTGCACTTCATTCTAAACAATGTAGCCTTGTATTAATATATTTATATATTTTCCAGGAAAACGCAGTATATGTTGTGAATAGAATGGATTTGATTCAGCATCATGAAGACTGAGTAATGCCATCGTTTGCACAGTCCTAATGGGAATCCTGGTATTTGTGCCTAGGAGTGCATTGTATTTCATATTGAATCTGCTGGAACACTTCCTGAATGACTTGGAGTTGTACAGATAATGTACGATCATTTTGAGATCACGTAGGTGCGAGGCTTGCCCAACTGAACATGGTGCCCTGTTCTACATCTGTCTGTCTCTAGCTAGCAATATGTATGTTTGTATAGGGTGTCGTGTGCTTTTTGTTTCTTGCAATAAAAATGGTTTGGAGTGTATTTTTTGCCGTTTTCACTGTGTATCACTTAGCTTTTGGTTTTAAATCCGTTTTGGCCTCACGGTTTTTGAAAATGTTCTCAAAACCCACTGAGAAACCGTGATTGTTAAAGTTGGGACTGTTTCTTACTTTTGCCTTGGGGGTTCAAACAAATACCAAAACCAACGTATCCCTTATGTTTGGAGGGCAGTTCTGTGCAGCTGAATGAGTCCTTTTCGTGTCCTTAAATACCTGGGTATTTGTTCCTAGAGCTGTGAAATTGAAGTGCTATTGTTTGGGCCCCTCTGGGTACATAAGTGTTTTGAATACCTTGCCGTGAATGTCAATAGCGTTGCTACGCAAAGTGGTATTGTAGAGCTCTGCATTTGATCTTTCCGCTTTACCTGATGAAGCAGTTTAGTTTAACAGTTCGTCTGCAAACGAAAATACCTGAAACCCAGTGTACAGGCTTTGGCACAAGGTTAGAGCCTGGTGCATTTGTGGGTAAAATGCCTGGCATTTTTCCTGCCTTCTGCCTGCAGTACATGTTTGGAGCTCGGTGACTTCAGGGTCGCCTGCTGCTTTACTTTCCCAAAGGCGAAGCCTTTCTTCAGTCTACCACCACTTTGAATGTACCTTTGGAAAAGGGGCAGCATTTTTCTTCAGGTTTGAAAACACTGTCCTGCTGCTGGTAAAATATAAATAAGTAACCCAAGGAAATACTTATTTTGCCAGGCAACTATGCTGTGTTTGTAAAAGCATAACCATGTGCATTTATACATGATGAGACATTAGCTGATTAATTGACAAACTACACTGAAAAGAAGTCTCCTGTAGTGATGCTTCCTTCTCAAATAAACTCCAGGGGTTTTTTTAAGTCCTTTTTAGCTGCAACTTGACAGCTTCCTTACCCCTTTGACTTTTCAGCAGTTGTGAGCATTTGACAAGGGTCCCTCTCTGAGATTCTGTGGAGCAAGAAGTTGATCTCAGGCGGGTTTGGCTGGTTGAGTTTCTTCTCGTTAACCACATCGGCACTCTGAAGCTGTCGTAGGCGTGGACTTTGTTTTGAACAAGCGCCAGTGACACTAGGTTGGAAATGCCTCTTTCAGTGACACTCGGAGGTTATCGGGCCGCCTTTCAGAGTACAGTAGAGGTTAAGTATTGCTATGTTTGGATTGTAGAACTTGAATCTGTGTTTAATTTTTTGGGAACAGATTGATGACTCTTCTGCATCCATTTCTCTGGCCCAGCTTATTAAGGTATATATATATATATCTTCTGGTGAAATACTTAAAAAAAACCCCAAACCTGTTTGCTTTGTAGTTTTAAATCTTATACTGTGATCCATAGCTGGAGAACTGTTGTAATGTGAACACAGCTTTAATTTACTTTTTAATAATGATGTAAAGTATTTATTTTCACTTTAAACTGCGTGTATATTTTGATACTGTCCTGTAAAGAGGAGTTGCCAGTTTGGGAAGATAGAAGGGGAGTACCTTCTCAGCCTCAACGTAATGTTGCAGTATAACTCATCTTCAAGACACAAGGAAGCAGCATTTCAGCAGCTGTTTACCGTTTTTCGAACGTTTTGTTGATTTTGCGTTGGAAAGAAACTAACACGGTTTTTACATAAGAATTTAACTGGCTGTAAGTTATGGACATTTCAGGGGGGGTTGCAGCAGCCAAAATGGAAGCGTTTCTGGAGCATGGAGAATTGCATGGCTGTTTTTGAATTTCTAGTCGTTATAGTTCTAGATCCATTCTGTGAATGTTGCACAATTTCATAAATTGTGGTATATATACAGTGGACAACACAATCTAATTTGTTTGAAAGCAGACTGTGTAAATTGTGTAAATGTGCCTAATTGTTGATAGGAATATGCCAACGTGTGTATGTGTGGCATGGTAGCAGATGTGACCTTCTGAAACTGTTGTAATGCCATGTTTTGCTATGGAACTGTGCGCATTTTGTGCTCAACCATGTGTAACTTTGTCTGGGAAAGCACTTTGTGAAAGGCGCAGTGCTAGGCAATGAACTTACTAGTCTTTAAAGTTAGAAAGGTTAGAGAAGGCAGGGCCTAATGCAGAGGAGCTGCTTCTTTCTTCTGAAAGTAAAGCTTGGAGTTCTTTGCCAAGAAAGAGAAATCTCTTCCTACTGGTAACTTCTTCCTTCTCTCACTGCAGAAATTAAATGGTGTACATTTGGAAAAACAAACAAAGAAAAAAAAACCCGAAAACCCCGAATACATTGTTTGGAAGGCAGCCACCAAAAGAAACTGGGTCTCCATTAGTGCTGTCCCTAAACGTGTGCTTGGTTCTGTAAACCGTTTGGGTTCAAACAAGTTAGTCAAGGATCGGTAAAGTTTTCTGTAAATGTTAATGGAAATGATTTCATAGCGGTCGATCTGGATGATGTTACAGTTGAGAAAAAACCGTGCATAGGAAACAACCATTGAATCAAATGTTGAAACTAGTTGGTTGCTTTTGTGCAGGAATGCATCTCACACCAAAACCATGAGTGGCTGATGTGAGTGGTAGGTGCTTGAAGGTCCAAATCAGTTACAGTCACTCCCTTAGACCCTGCTGGTATCTGGAGCAGTGTGGAATAAAAACGTGTGAACAAATAGTACTTAAAAAGAATCAGCTGGCTCCAATAATTTGAAGATCTAGTTCTGCATAAGGTTTATATTGCAATTTGTCTGTTAAAAGGACACAATCAGCTGGAAAAAAACCTGCAGGTTTTGCTTGCTGTAGTTATTATAACTGCATCTGAAGAAGTTAGTGGTGGGGAACGTGCACTTTGGAGTGCCTACAGCACACGATGGTCAGATTTCTACTGGAAAGAATCTTTTGTCTTGCTAGGGGATTAGAAAAAGCTTGATTCCTTTTAATGCTGCTGTGTCTGAAGCTGAATTTCAGCAAGCAGAAACAACTTCCCCGACTCTTAAGCTGTGTGTCCTTTTAGTGCTGCACAACGTAAATAACGGTGCCGGCATACATCTTTCTCAAAGCAACGTACAGTGGGTATCTTCTCCTTCAAATAGTCTGGGGCTTAAAAATCAGCCTAAAAGTACTGGACAGTGTAATTTTTTCTACACAGAGCTTCAGTCCACTTGGAAGCAAATGGGATTGGTTACCGGAGTCTTTATGTAAGGTACAAAGAGAGCCCCAGGTTTTGAGTGCCCAAGAAGGCTCTTTTCAAGGAGGTTCCCAGGCCCATAAACCCCATGCAATGGCGTAAGGACTCCCCAGAACATGTTCAGCACGGCTCTGTTTTCTATCAGCAGCTGTTTCCATGCAGCCTCAGCCAGCGTTGTGCTGCTCTTTGCAGGATCGGGGGAGTGGCGTTGTCTTCGGCTGTGTGGGCTGAAATGTGTTTCTAATGCGCGTGTCAAATAATTGCCTGTTGAACAGACTGCCAATCTGGCTGAAGCCAGTGCCTCCAAAGAAGATAAAATCAAAGCCATGATGATACAGTCTTGCCATGAATATGACCCAATCAAGTAAGTGCTGATAATGCCAAATCTGTTCTTTGCAGACTATGGAAAAATTGTAGAGATGTTTGTTTTAACAAGAGAGACACGGGCATACCTTTTTCTTTTTTTCCCAAAAAACGTCTAGTTACATGAAGGAACCCTTGGGTCCACCTCCACCATCATAGACTTGCTTTCGTTGCAGAAAACCTGGCCACTATATAAAGAACTGCCCAACAAATGGGGTAAGACTGCGAGGGACTTCTGGTGTTACTTAGGTTTTAATTTTTTTTCCCTTGGCAGTTACGTAACAGAGAGATGAATACTCATATGAGGAATTGTTTCTCTTGGGGTGAAATACAGAGGTTATATGGCAATGTTGCAAAGCCCTTCAAAACTCAAGGGAAACCTGGAAGTATAAATGAAAATATTCTTTTTTTCTAGGTCATGGATGTTAAGTATGTCCATAGATCTCCCTCTGTGAACTTTCATGCATATCGTTATATATTGCAATGTTACTGGAAATGTTTCTGGTTTTACCTCTTTTTAATGAGAGTTGGCAGTTTTTAGTGTTTCCTATGAAGCCCAGATGTTTCTGTTGACCCCATCTGTTGAATGTTTGCGTGGTTTAATTACACAAGCCTCTGGCTGAGTATTCATGCCACTGAAGGTTAGTCACTGAGTGTATATGCAGGAGGCAGGAATTCACCCTTCCCATAGAGATGGTGAATATAAGTTTCTCCAGTGACTGATTCGGAGCACCGAATTAAGCTCTCCCTCTGAATTGCGCTGTGGAGGAGGAGTGGGTTTGTGCCTCTTCGCTGAGTGGAGGGTGAGCTAAGGGATAGTTCACCCTTAAGGAACCTGAAGTTAAGGCAAAGAATGTCAAATGAGTTCAAAATGCTGCTCAAGCCTTTGGAACATCCTGGCTATATTCAGTTAGGAAATTATTTCAGTCGAGCAGCCCTTACGCTAGGTGAAAGGAGAGGATTAAAGGCTTTTGCTGCCTAAAATAATCATTGAAATGTCATTGTGTGAAGTGTGGGTCTTAAGGTGAGATATGTCTGCATTTCTTTTCTCAACAGGACAAAAATTTTGCGTCTGTTCCCAGAATTATAAAGAGCACAGGAATCCCGAGGAGTTTCACGATGGAGGTGAAAGGTCCCCATACAAAGGGCGCTATGCTGACCAACACGGGAAGATACGCAATACCAACTATTAATGCGTGAGTATGGAATTAATTGGACGGACCAAAAAGCGAATGAGACAAACCATGCCGAAATGTCTGAGTGGCAATGCAACTTTCTAAGATTAAAATAGAGTGGCCCTACCGTTCATGCCCCCGGGGGCTGGTTAAACTTGTGCTGTGCTAAGGATGAGAAGAATGTCGATGATACACTGATGCTTTGGTTCTTGCTAAGTAGTGCTAAGCTCTTGCTAAATAGGTGCTAAGTGGCGCTCACACTGGTCAAGGACTTTTCAGCTTCCCCTGCTCTGCCGGGTGCACAAGAAGCTGGGATGGGGCACAGCCCTGGGGGTGCTGACCCAGACTGGCCCAAGGGCTATTCCATACCCTATGACGTCATGCTCAGTATATAAGCTGAGGGAAGAAGAAGGAAGGGGGGGGATGTTCAGCATGATGGCGTTTGTCTTCCCAAGTAACCATTGCGCGTGATGGAGCCCTGCTTTCCTGAGGATGGCTGAACACCTGCCTGCCCATGGGAAGTAGTGAATGAATCCCTTGCTTTGCTTGTGTGTGCGGCTTTTGCTTTTCCTATTAAACTGTCTTTATCTCAACCCATGAGTTTTCTCCCTTTTACCCTTCTGATTCTCTCCCCCATCCCACCGGGGGGGAGTGAGCAAGCGGCTGTGTGGTGCTTAGTTGCTGGCTGGGGTTAAACCACGACAGTCCCTTTCGGCGCCCAACGTGTGGTACGAAGGGTTCAAGATAACGACAGATTTAACTGGAATGTGCTAGATTGAATTTATAGCTGTTAGTGCTGTTCAGCTATTAATCGGCAGGCTTCTGTGCTTGCCACGGGGCTTGCTTGCCTTACTGTATATTAGAGTATATCACAGATGGAGCCCAAAGTCATGGACTAAATGAACTCAGTGGACATTTTGTGGACATTTGTGGATGTTTTTGGACATTTTACAGACATTTCACAGAGATGGTGATAGACTAAGGGAGTACTGAAGTAAATGGTATGGAATAAGGGGTGGATACTGTCCTGGTTTCAGCTGGGATAGAGTTAATTTTCTTCTCAGTAGCTGGTATAGTGCTGTGTTTTGGATTTAGGATGAGAATAATGTTGTTGTGTGGTGCATAGTTGCTGGCTGGGGTTAAACCATGACAAAGGGCAATGAAGCTGGAGAAGGGTCTGGAGCACAAGGCTGGTGAGGAGTGGCTGAGGGAGCTGGGGTTATTTAGCCTGGAGAAGAGGAGGCTGGGGGGAGACCTTATCGCTCTCTACAACTACCTGAAAGGAGGTTGTAGCCAGGTGGGGGGGTCAGTCTCTTCTCCCAGGAAACAAGTGATAGGACAAGAGGAATTGGGCTCAAGTTGTGCCAGGGGAGATTTAGATTAGATATTAGGAAAAATTTCTTCACAGAGAGTGGTTAGGCATTGGAACAGGCTGCCCAGGGAAGTGGTGCAATCACAGTCCCTGGAAGTATTCAAAACCATGTGGATGTGGTGCTTAGGGACATGGTTTAGAGGTGGACCAGGATGTTAGCTTAACAGTTGGCCTTGATGATCTCAGAGGTCTTTTGCAACATTAATGATGCTATGATTCTGTAACGTCCTTCTCCCCAGGCACAGTTCCTGCCTGGGGTTTCATTGCCCCCGCGGCACACGGTGGTGCCTGCACAGCTCTGAGTACCCCTGACAGCGCTGGCCTGGGTGCCATGCCCTGGCTCTGAGACCCCCAGAAGCTTCCCCCTGCAGCTCTGCTCCCCTGGGTGCCCACCACTACTCTTCTTCCTCCCCCCACACCTCCTCTTCCCCTGGGGAAAACCCCCACCTCAGCAGGGATGTGCAGCCGCAGCAGGGCACACTGCCAGGGACCAGGAGGTGCACGGGCCACAAAGAGCAGGGCTGCAGCTGAGCAGGTACAGCAAAGCCTTGGGAGAGGGCTGCCCTTGGAGCAGGACTGAAGCTCCAGCCCTCTTGCCTGCAGCAGCCTTTCCCCGCCCCACCAAAGCTCACCCACTGCTGAACGAAGATTTCACAGCCACCAAGGAAAGACCCACAGTGTCAGACCCAGTTGTTTGCGGATGGGGCTTTACTGAAGAGAAAGGAAGCATTGGTGTTAACAGGCTGGCACTGGCCCTCGTCATGCTGGAGGAGGCTCTTGCTGGACATCTCTCTCTGGGGAGCCTCTGTGCCCGAGAGGCTCTCCTGGCACTCACCGATGTGGACTAGATCTGCTGCCCAGAGCTGAGGAGTTGAATACAAAGCTCTGTAGCCTTGTATGCACAGAGAGGTGCAGAGCAACGCTGCAAGTCTAGTCAGGACACATGGGGTGGGATCTGCTTCTGTCTGGAGAGAGCAGGCCCAAGGTCCCTGCAATGCAATCCCAGCCTGCTGCTCTCCACGCCACGAGGGCTGTCAGGAAAAGACCCTCAAAGACCCTCTTTTCCCAGCAGCTGCGCGCAGTCAAAGGAAGGGCAGGCACTGCCGGGCAGGGGCAAACACCAGGCATGTTTGGAGATCCTTTCCTGAGGGACTCCTCACCACCATGGCAGTGGGCTCTTCCCTCTACCTTCTCGAGGAGGCAGGTCGCTGCTCCCCGCAAAGCCTGCTGCGTCCTTGGGGAAAGGCTCCTACCACAGCAAGGACAAAGTCTCACATCTCAACCGAGACCCTCCTGCCTCTCCTCTCTCCCAGTCGCCCCCACCCACACAGTCCCATTCAACCCCACAGCCCCCTCAGTGCCGGCTGTGCTTGGGGCTGCAGAGAGGCACGTGGCATCGGGGACTGACCCCTGCCGTTCCCATGGCATGAGAAAGGAGGGGATGCTGTTCATGTCCAGCCCCGTGGCGCAGGGACTTGCTTCCCTCACCCGCAGCTGGGCCACCAGCCCCCAGCTGGCCCAGGTCTGGCCTCAAGCTGGCCCACACTCACCTTTTCAGAGGTGAGGGCTCCGAAAGGCAAAGACTCAACTTGTCCTCTGGGCTCTCCTCCTCCTCCACGGAGGGCTCTTTTCGGCCCTCTCCCCACCACTCTGGAGTGCCGCGAATGCAGGAGCCCTGCCCAGAGAGGGATGAGCACAGGAGATGCCGCTGGGCAGCAGGGAAGGCACCTCGGGCTGGTACAGCCCCACACAGGACAGTCAGCCCCCATGCTCCTAGGGCTTAGGGACCTTCCCACCTTGGCTCCCCGGCAGGAGAGGAATGCCCTTTTCCTTAGTGTTTCTCACTGCCTGCAGTACCTGGACCTGCCATTGCTCTCGCTCTTCATTCCAAGCCTTCGGGGCTGCCACTTTTGCCCTTGCCTTCTGCTGGAACTTCTTGCGCAAGGAGTCCCAGAGCTTGCCTCCTTCCTCCTCCGTGCACGTGTGGGGCTGTGCCTGCAGGGCCACAGCAATGCAGCAGCCAGCAGCGTTAGTCTCCCCGGTGGAGGGCTGGGGGGATTTGAGCTCTCCCCCTCCCTCCTGCCCCTTCTTTTCAGCCCCTCCATCAGCCCTGCTTTGCTCGCAGCCCTCACAGACCCACTGCAGAGCCTTTCTGCAATGAGCCCTGAGCCAAGTGACCAGGGGGCTGAAAGCAAGCCAGCTGCTTGCTATCCCAGACAAGCCTGCCAGTGCCGTCGTCTTTGCAAACACCACCACATCAAGTTTTTGGGTGTTTCTGGAGATGACAGAAGTGAAGGCTGCCTCTCGAGAAAGCCTCAGGAGAAGTGCTTCAGCCGTCAGCTAAGCACACGCTAAGGGGTCTTGTAAGACGTCACACGTGTATAACTATGCTTTTCTACAGTGGATACAACACAGTCCCTCCAGGAGCCCATGCCATGTACCGGTCCTGCCTTCCTCTTCTCTGGCCTAGCAGGGGGTGCAGGTTGGCGTCCAGCTTCCCGCAGTTGGTGGCTGCTGCGTGCCCCTTGCCCTGACCGATGCCGCTGCAGCACTGCCAGCTCGCTGCAGACACATGGCGGGAGGAGGTGGTGTGAGCACAGGGAGACAGCTCTGCAGCCGGGGCTCCCAAGCTGGGTGCCTGCTGCGGCCACAGAAGACAGCTCTGCCAAGAGGACGGTGCCAGGAAAAGCGCCTCTCTCCCCCGGTGCTGCAGGGAGTGGGAGGAAGGGCACTGCGGGAGAGGAAGCACTGCCCGTGTCTGGAGAGATGGCACACCCTTACCGCTTCGTGGGGACAGTGTCGTGCTCGGGGACTGTGGGTGGCTCTTCTTTGGCTTCTTCCCACTCCTCCGTCATCATCTCCAGGGTGTCAGGGCTGGAGTCCCCTATCTCCGTGCTAGTCGGGAGGCTGACTGATGACTGCTTGGAGGAACCGGATTCCTGCACAGGAAGAGACTCTCATACAACAGCCCTGCCTCCAGATGGTGCTGCTTCCCAGCATGCAGACCCCCAGACCACTTCTGGCAGGGACCCTAGCAGGACAGGCAAAGCCAGGAGAAGGACCTCACAAAGCCCTTGCGGTGACACCTGAGTGTCACCAGGGTTTCACGGCAACTCCCCGTCCCCCCTCTTGCTCAGGAGAGGCAGCAGCCACCCGCCCAGCTCTGCTGCAGCAACGCTGCTATGAGGGCTTGGGTGCTAGAGGGGGGCAATCTCAGCCCCCCCCCTGCAGGAGAAAGTGCTCTTTTTCTGCAGGAATTCAAAGTAGCTGGCTGCTCTTGGACTCCTTTTCCTTCTTGGCCTTCGCTGTGGGCATCGCCTTTTCCCTCTTAGCCTTCCCTTTGGTCGCTGACGTTGTTTGCCGCTTACTTTTTTTCTCTTCTGCCAGCTTCTTTTTCTCTTTCTCCAAGTATTTCTGGACGTGTTCTGGAAGCTTCTCCTTCCTCTTTGAGCATCTATTCTGCAGGGAGACCAAAAGGCAACAGCAGGCAGCATTAGTCTGCCCTGCAGAGGGCTGACCCATTTTCATTCCTACCCTCCCTTCTGCCCCTTCTCCTCTGCCTTTCTCTCCATGCTGCTTTGCTCCCAGGTTCCTGCAGGCTCCACCAAAGAGCCCGTCTCTAATGACCAGGGAGCTAAGCGACCGCCAGGCTTAAAACCACCTGGCCCCTGGCTATCCCAGACAAGCCTTGCAGTCAGTTGCCAACAGAAACATCCACAAGGTCTTCGGGTGTGTTTCATGAGGCCAACGGAAGTGAAAAGTACATTCTCAAAGGACAGAGTAACCCACCTCTCTTCAAGTAAGCACGAAAGCAACTAGGCAGTGGTCCCGTGAACACATGGTGAAGAATCTTGTGAGAACTGCCATGCACGGAGTGACACTTCTCTACGGTCCCGTACGACACGCTCACTGCAGCAGCTCGTGTCAGGTACCTTTTGTCTCCTCTCAATAGTTCTGGCAATGAAGTCTACTGTTCTGGGTTTCTCCAGAGGAATTAGATTCTCTTTCCCCTCCTTTTCCTTCAAGGAACTCCCCTGCCTGGCTGGTAGCTGCCTGCAAAGACACAACAGGGTGTGTTGGCAGGAGGGCAGGAGGAGCTGGTTCTGCATCTTGTGCTTCCAAGTGGCACGCCTGCTCCTGCAACAGAATGCACTCTGCTTGCCTCCTTGTGATCAAGTCCCAGAGACAGAGAAGACCCCCCCACGCTGTCAGACTTGGATGCGCCCAACAGCCCCCGAAAACTCAGGATGCCCAGGTCTAGGCCCTCTCTTGCTGCAGCAATGAGAGCAAGAGGGGCCTATGCCCAGAGATACCGCTACGCCCTCCAGCTCAGTGCACCAAATTCTGCCTGCTCAGCGGTCCGAAATACAGAGTGCTCACGGGCTCTACAAGCAGGCTGGGCGCTGGGGATGCAGTGTCAAAAGGAGGAGGACGCGATCCCATGCAAAAAGCAATCCTGACACTGAGCTCTCTTTGGCTTTTCTCTTTTGCAGGCCATAAGACAGGCGTTAGCATAGAAGAGGCTATCAGAGGAATCAGAGGAATCCTCTGCAGTAACTAACGGCAGACCACTCTCCTCAGCCAAGAGAAAGGTCGGGGTCATTTCAATCTGAAGGAAAGCCAAAAAGACCTTCCGCTCCTGCAAGGAGCATCTGCAGTTAGTTACTCAGCAGATCTGCACAGCAGGAGCAAAGAAAGAAATTATGCTGCCACCAGTTTCCCAAGAAGCTACGAGACGCTTGCCGTCCACCAAGAAACCATTGGTTAGTGGGACGCGGGATAACAGCACTTTGAGTTCGTCTAGCCTCTGTGTCCAGGAGAAACATCTCGCTGCAACAGAGACGAGAGCACGGGGTCACCCTGATCCAGTCATGCAAGCGTCTCACCTGGCACAAGGCTCACTCCTCTCATCTTTCTGACGCTGCTCTGACTTCCCAGTCATTGCAGGTAACCGCTCTGGAGAAAGCCTTGCTCGACGAAGGAGACGCTTCTCGGCAAGATCCTCTAGAAAGAGGAAATGAGACAATTCTTCAGAACAGCATCTTGGTGGTGTTCTGGGAACTGGGTGCCTATTGTGTCCCAGGTCCAACAAGAGCGACGGGCAGGTCTGCGCAAGCCTGTGGTAAACCTAATGAAGGTGGTCCTTTTCATCCCTTTGGATGAAAGCCATGTTTCCTGGGAGGTCTTGGGCCTTTTCCGACCCTGTTTTTTTTCTCCAGCTCCTCATGCCTACAGTGCACCATTATTCCCTGGGGAAAACTGTTTGGACGGCTTTGTCTCATCCATGTGCTGAAATGGGGGGGGCTCCCTGGGAGATGCTGGTGGCCTCCCAAGAGTCATGGTCCCTTACCTTTCTTTCCACTGCCATCAGCTTTTCCCCAGCGCTGCTCTGGGGCGGCCTTCGCATGTCCTGTCAGGTCTGCTTTTCCTGTTGGCATTTTAGGCACGGTTTCAAGCTTGTGCCTGGAAAGTGCAAGAAGGCAGCAGGCTGAAGAAAGGACACCACATTGCTTCCCAAGGCAGCCCATCCCAGAGGACCACAGTGGGAAGTCCAGTGCCTGGAGGGGCAGGCCAGGCCCCGTCAGCCTGCGCCAGTGTTTTTCCATCCTTCCCGTGAGAATGGTCGTCGTCCCACAAAACTGCTTCTAGGGAAAATGATTCCTCTCTTGCTCATAGTGCACATGGAGAGCAGCCTAATCTGTAGTGCTCTGATGATCCAACACCCTTTGGAATTCTGATGTTGTCCTCCAAGTTTCTTGGAGAGCCTCACAGATTAATGCCTTTGCAGCTCTGAGTCCCCTCCCTCCCCTCAGTCGTCCATGGCACTGCATGGCAATGTTGGCACGAGATAGAGCTCTGCGGAACCCCACCAGATGCAAGCTCCTGCTTGGACAAGAAACCACCCCTCTACCCCTTGGCCCCAAGCAGAAGGCAGTCTCACGCACAGGAAAGAAAAAGAGCAGGAGAAACCTGGTGCAAAATGTTGCCTAAATGCCTCTCTAGGTCCACAGTAGGACAGATGCATAAAGCAGTGTCGCTCTCCCATGTTCCTCCAAAGGAAGTCAAACCGAACAGGAGCAAGCAGGGAGTTCCCTGCCAACAAGGCCTCCGAAACACTCACTCCTCAGTGCCATCCCGAGTACGGTTCTCAGCACCTGGCAAGGCAGCCCTCCCAAGCATGGGCTGAGAAGCTGCTCGCTTGCTCAGCCAAGGGGTGCAGGAGCAAACGTACCCTGGGAGGACGATAACACATCCAGAAGAGGTCTGGGCAGCAGCAGTGTCATGGCGTGAGATGACCGAATGCCTCATCTCTGGCATCTGCAACGAGGACAGAGACAGATGACGGGAGATGGGGATGGCAGAAGAACCAGGAGTGGCGCTGGGAAAAGGAACAGCCTACCTCGAGAACAGCTTGCAATGCCTTGTCAGTCCCATTCAGCCTTTTCAAAAAGTCTCTGTAAAATCTCATTTTTACGTCTCTTCCCGGGATGATCAGCATGCCCACGTCCCCCCAAACGAGGGCGACGTTCTTCCTGTTCTCTAGGCTGACACGGAAAAGACGCATGGTCCTTTCCATGCAAAGCTGCACCGTGCCCTCAGAGACAGCGTTGTCGGAGGCTATCTGAGCATACGGCAGTTGCTCAAAATAGTGGCGACCTGAAAAACAAGAGAAGAGGCACCCATGAGCTTGCAGAGCTGCTAAGCAGACTACAATCAAAGGTCTGCAGCTTCCAGGCCCTCAGGCAATACATTGCTACTGAGCTGTCTTGCTGGTGCAGCGCCTCTGAGGAGGAGCTCAGGTCGTCCCTTCCTGTTATGAGTGGAAATCAAGGTGTGGAGCGCACAGCTATGGTTTCTCTGATACAGAAAGGGAAAGAAAGAGTCCTAGGCTCGTGGCGGGAAGGCAAGTCATGGCTGCAGGACAAGGTGGGGAGATAGGCGCCAGGCCTCACGGCAAGCTGGAGGGTGCCAGGCCACTGGAGCCGTGCCCACATTTGGTGCTCTCTTTGTCATTACAGAGGAACGCACCCCAAACCAAGCTCTTGGTGCCCCCCAGGGTCCTACGACAGGTCCTACAGCACAGGTATCGTATTCACGGGGTTTTGGAATGAACCGTCTTTCCACCCTGGGTTTCCCCCGCTTTTCCCCCTTGCAAAGCAGCTGTGAGAGCCGGGAAGAGCCCTGGCATTTGCCTGCACGAGGTCTAGTGCAGCAGAAAGAGGGAGCGAGACATGAAACAGCATGTAAGGAGGAAGGAAACCTGTTGTTGAAGCAGGTCAAAGAGAGTGTGCTGTTCTGCTGTATTGTCCTCTGGTGACTGTTTAAAAGGAAAAGGGGGGCAGGGTCCTTTTCAGAGCAGGCTGGTTTTGTCGAGCTGAAGCTGTTCTCAGGACTGCGGCGGGAGTTTCGTACTCCGCTCAGTCACCTCTGGACACCAGAGCACACCTCCCCACTCTGCTCAAGGGCATGCGCCGCTTTCTATCTCTCTGCTTACCAGGAACATCTATCCAACCGAATCGGAGGTCATGATCCTGCGCAATAGCCTTTGCAAGATGAAACACTGGTCTCTCCACAACCACCAGATCCTTCTCCGTGCTGGCTACTCGCTCTCTGACAACTGCAAAAGTCCCAAGTCCAGGAATGCAGACAGCCTGAAACAGATGAGATGGAGGATCAGAAGAAGTCTTAGCGGGACAGATGGATGGCTTGTCAGAGAACGGTGATGGTGCTTAGTGCCCTGCCTGAGGTACAGAGGAGCAAGATGGGCTCTTTGGAAACCTCTGGAGAAGAGAACCAGGGGTCTGTGCTTTTCCCTCTTACTCCCCTTCACAAACATCCTTTGGCTCAGTAACATAAGAGGCGGGGGTAGGGGGTGGGGGTGGGGGTCGTCCCTCACTTGGAATAAAGCCTGAAGTGTCCCAGGCTTCCAAGTTTGGTCATGCAACTCTGACTGTGGGGACTCCAGAAGCCCAGAAAAAGTCCAGCCCTTGTTCTGACACTAGGCCTGGAGCACATTGTACATCTGAATGGACAGAGGAGCTGGTCCGTGCATTGCAGTGTCATGCTGGGGCACTCCTCCTGCTTTCAAAGAAGGGCAAGAACAATTGCACTCCATGGCAAAGGGCTGTCAGGGCTTCATCAACCTTCATCAGGATGTGAGGGGAGGAGAAGGAGGCAAGTCCCACCCGGTGGAGAGCCAGCCGTTGGCTGAGGTACCATGATGTGCTGGCCCAAATGTTCGCCAACTCTGGAAAAACAAGGGAAAGACATGTCATGCTCTGAGGCAGCGACCTCAAAACCATTCAGCCCACTCCTGTCCAAGGACCGATGCATTTCTGACACAAGCATTTCAGACGGTCTCTCTAGAGCCCAGCAAGAACCAAAGGACACCTCAGCCTGCCTCCAAGACGGCTCCATTCCTTGCAGGTGCAGCTCTCCAGGGTGTGACCCACTCCCACGGGAAACCGGCAGTGGATTGCCACGCCAGCGAGGGCACGGTGCTGTGCTCCAGGGAAGTTTTGGAGGCTCAGGGCAGGCCCTGGTGGCTCCCCAGCAGGGGCCAGTCTCTCTGTGTTGCATCTCCCAACACACTGACTCCACACGGCCCACAAGTACCTTCAGCTCTTCCACTCAGACCTGAGCTCAGGGTGGGCAATGCCCACCGCCAGGCAAGGAGCAGCCCTTTGGGGCCAGGGCTTTCTGCCTGGGGTGCCCCAGGAAGGCAGGGGCTGCGTCGGGAAGAGAACCAGGAGCCCTGGTCTCCCAAATCAGCCCCTCAGCCCTTAGGGATGGTCAAGCAGGTCCCTCCTTGCAGTCAGCAGTCCTGAGCAGCCACCCCCACAGCCCTCAGCGTTTCCATGCCTGCTTTCAGAGATGTCCTTGACGCGACAACACGCAGGAAATTGGGTCTGAAGGCCTTACCAGAATTCTTGAGCTTCTGAGTTGTTGGAGACAAGTGAGGCCGCAAGAAGAGGTCTTTGGCCATCTTAGTTCCACCCTTGCTCCAGGTCAGCTACTGCAGCAGGTGGCTGGCCAATGGCTTTCTTGCTTCCTGCAAAAAGCCTCCTCCTCCTCTCTGCTCTCCTCCTCCTCCTCCTCCTCTGCCCTTCACCACCCCCAGTGCTGTTGTGCTGCCTCTCTCCGCCTTCTCATCCTCACTGCAGAGCAGCTCCTCCGGAGCAGAGCGGTGGCAAGAGCAGCCCCCAGCGCCTGGAGTCCCCTTGGCCTCGCCGGGGTGTGTGGGGGTGGATGCTGGTCACGATGGGGAAAGGGGGGCTGTCACCACCGTGATGTGGGGCTGTCCCACTGTGACCCCAGACCATGTCACAGAGGGGCTGCACACCCCCGTCTCCCTGCCCCACCCACCCAGGCCCTGCCAGGGGGGCTCCGCAGTGGGCAGGGGCTTCAGGGAGCTGCCCCCACCTCACTGACTCCTCACCAGGAGGGGTTTCCCAGGCTGGGGCTCACCGCTGCCGTGTCCCCACATGGCCACACCGGGCTCTAAGTGCTTAGGGGCTTCCTTCTACCCTTCCCTCCTTCTTCTTCTTCTTCTCTCTTACCCAACCTGTCTGCAGTGGGGAGCACCAAGCTCCCCTGACTGGCAGAGCTTTGGCAGGCAATGGCGGCTCACAACTCTTTTGGAAATGGCTGGAACCATCTCTGACCGTCTCCCACAAAACCTGACCCGCTCTGACACGGGTCCCACTGCAGCTCCCGCTGCTCACTCCTTGTTAGCCACGCCCAGCACAGAGCACCCCTGGCCCCCACAAAACACTTGTTTAAGGACCCTTGGGACATGCATCCATTACAAACGCTGCCTTTAGCGTCCTCACAGTGGAAATGAACTGCACCCCTGCCCCCTCAGAGCAGACCACAGGCGTTACTCCTAACAGTGGGGCACGGATATTGCTGAAATCCGCCCCCTGCAAACCCGGCTGGGGGCTCCATGGCATCACAGCCCTGAAGTTCACCCATCCCTTTTACGCTTTTTCCAGTGTTGGAAAAATACTACTGTTGCACTGCCAGCCTCATCTGTGATGCTGATCTCCCCTCTGTTTCCCAGCATATTCCTCTCCAGCGTAGGTCACTCTTTGACTGTCTGGGCATCCCACCACCGCATCAGGCATTGCCAGAGGGGCATCACCTGTGTGTTATGGCACCAAGGAATGGCCAAGAGCTGTGACAAACCTAGGTGCAAAGGGAAAACCTGTCTGTGCCCAGTTGACTTCAAAAAGAATGACAACTCTCTTTCTTCTAGATCCATTCCAAATATCCTGGTGAGACTGCACCACTGCCAAGAATATAGTCGGCAAGGTTTGTAAGGAGAAGGACTACGTGACCCTGGGAGAGCTTGTGGGTCTGGGATTTGGGCCTCTTTTTTTCTAGCCATATCACTCCATCTAATAAAACCTGGCTGCTTCTTTGTATTTCTTGTTATTATTATTTGTATTTGTTATTATTATTATCTTTCTCATTATGAATATTACTGCAAACAAGTTCAAAGCTAGAAGCATAAAAGTGCATCTGGCTGTACAACACTGAGTAGTGCAACATGTAACCTTGAGGGCACCTGGTCTCTCCCAGAAAAATCACAGCCCTGCGCTGGGAGCCGTGCCTTCCTCTGTGCTGCGGGAGAAGAATTCGATACCCAAGATGATACCGATGCGTGCAGAGCAGGAATCAGCCCCAGGAAACACTGAAAAACAAGTGGGTCTGCTCTTGTCTTGGCCTTAAACAACTGACACTGGGTTTCACAAGTCTGAGCCTTCCTCTTCAAGTGCTCCCCAAGTCTCTACTTTATGAAGAAGAGCCTATTATTGAAAGTGCAGCAAGAGAGACAGATACAGTAACTTTCTGTTAGCTACTAGCTCAGGATTTACAATTCTCACCAAGATAACCAAAAAATAGGGTCATTTTCTTCCTCTGCCTGAGAGGTGCTAAATCTGTCTCTCTCACCTCTTGCAAACAGTCTAGCGACCAGATCAATTCAGAAGGGAGGACCCTTACTGCCTCTCCTTGAAAAGGCTTCAATTGGCAGGAAATGACAACAAAAGGATTTGTCCCAATAGAAGGGGACAGTTTGGTATCAGAACACTTCCCTGCACAGAAAAAAAAAGGCCTGGATTTCTGTCCTTCAATATCCCCTGTGATACCTGTTTAATAGGAACTCTGTAAACTGCCATTGAACCAGTGCCTGAACCTGGTGTGGCAGGTGCGCTGTGAGGTCGCCACTTTCCATCTGGCTGTGCAGCTGAGGGAAGGAGTGAAAAGCCAGGTCCCTGGCTCACATTTACTCTGGGATGCTTCATTGCACAGGACTGTCAAACCTTGGGCTGCTGCAGGCACAGCTACGGTTTAGGCGCCTTTGCAACTAGATATCCTGGTGCTTCCAAAGCCTATGGAGTGGAGAACATCCATTTTATTTCTAGGTAATATCTCACTGAGGTGCCAACATACCTACTTACCTCATCTCTTGAATGACAGTCAGTTTTCCAGGTTCCTCAGCATCTTCACCTGCAGTGTCAAATGCTGGCTCTGCTGAGTTGCAAAATTCCTTTGGTTTTAACTGGGCTAAGAATTTACCTGCGAAGCAGAAAGAATGAGGAATAATGAGTGAGAAAGAATGACCATCAATTTGAGGAACAAGAAGAAGAGCAGCAGTGAAGACAGACTGGGCCATTCCTTTTCTTCTTTCAGATTAGCTGAATGATGAAGTTGATCTCTCTAAGTTAGCTCTACGTAGAGCTCCATGGGCTTCATTGTTTCTGCTTAAGCCATGCCAACTATTCTGCTGACTTCTAGTCCCGTTGTAAAAATCCAAACAAGAAGAGCAAATCAAATAGTCAAATTAAAACAATCTTGAGAAATGCAGCAAACTTGGTCAAGACACTTAATGACTGAAGGAGTAGAATGAGAGGGAGAGAAGCAGTAGGTCAGGATGCTTCACACCATACAGCAAACGTCAGAAGAAAGGCTGAACAAAGGCCTACTGTATCAGAAAGGACGGCATACAGGATATGGAAAGGATACAGATATTTCCCCTCCCCTAAAATAAAACATGATGGTTTAAAACTGGCAAGCTGAATACATGCAGAGACACACACGCGCACACACAGAGTTGTTCTGTGGAACTCTATGCCAAATGCTCGGGCACTTACACAACTGATTTAAAAACCAGAGAAGAAAACAAAACATTTCTGTGATAAGAACAATGAAGAGATGCACAAGTTGCATTAAAGGAGATCAAAGGAACAAGCAAACCTCCAATTCCTTCTGCGTGGGGGACGTACAGTCACACACAAACAGTCACGCATGCCCACAGAGTCACTGCCTGCCTGAAGGCCCCCGCTGGGGAGGTTACCGCTCCCTGTGCGCTACAGAGACGCCTCGGAGGCCTCCGGTGCCAGGCAGTGCCAGGGACAGGCTGTTGGACCAGACGGACCCCGTGTTTGATGTGTTCTGGCAGCTCCTGCATACTTGGAGCTAAGCACTGACACGGATACGAAAGGCCCATGGGGACTGTAGGTGGCTGTTTTGACAGCAGTACCAGCTTTTCAACATGTCAGAGCGCACACCTGAGACCTGGACAAACAACAGTTGACCTCCTTGAGGGCTCAGTCAAAGGGCTCTGTACTTTTTGAGTTAAGTTTCTTCTATTTTCCATGGACAATGCAGCTTCAAATGCTCAACTGAGAACTATCAATCCAAGCAGAGCAAATATGTGCTCTCTCATTGCTTGGCAGCGATTTGGGGATCCAGGCCAATCATTACCAGTCCGAACAAAACAGTTTAACATCCCTAGTGCTGCTTTTCTTCCAGTGCACAGGCAAACTTCTTAAAGATCATGTTCCAGATTTGCTTGGGTATAGGACACTAGAAAAAAGAAATCGATTACCACAAGGTGACTGAACCCCTAGGTGAATAAGGTCGATGTAAAGGATGTAAAATGTCCAATAATGACTGCCAGAGTGAAATTTCTGTGCCAGCATCTACAAAATTAATTATGAGCAATGTCCTACATCTTTTTTTTTTCAATGGGCAGGGCACTTCTCACTGATGGAGGCTTTCTTTAAGGAACATTTTAATTTTTCTTCCATTTTTAAATACTATGATTCCAAGCACTCAAACTGTGATGTGCCCAAGAGGAGAAACTGTCAGACCAAGATGGAATGAAACATTTCAACATTTTAAAATTCAGTTTCCTCAGAAATTTTCATTTCAGGAAAACAGAAGGCTGTTTTGACTCCTCACACTGATTTGGGATGAAAAGAAGATTTTAAGTGGAATTTTCCTGGTCATGTAAATTGGAAGTTTGGATAGCTCCCTGCAACATTAACATAGGGATCAGATGGGATTTTAAACTTCTTGCTGCCCTCCTGCGGATGAAATGAATCATTACTTCAGTAACAACGTGGGGAAAAAACCAAAGCAGAGAAATAACTGCCGTAGTAGAAGGCAAATTCCAGAGAAATTCATAAGATCGAGTATCTTGGCACATGAATGCTGATACTGCTCCTCAAGAAAACTGTTGAAACCAGGCAAATCAGATGGAATCTCTGTCACACTTGTCTGTATAATGTAGACAACAGTTTAGCAACTGAAGGGGGTGGCTGTGAAGCTAAGGGTAATAAAGTCTATTAAAATCCTTAGAAGAAAGCCAGGCAAAAGTGCAAAACATTTTTATGGAGCACATTAATGCTAGACCAAGCTTGTGATCAACCAACAAGTGCCAGGGTGACAGTAACCATGGGACTTGATCTAAACAGCCCCTACAACTGCTCCCATACACAGCTGGGCTACCATAGAGGATGTGGAATAATTTTCAGTTCTCATTTTTGGTCACCATAGCAGAGGATGGACGGGTTGATTAGAAAGCCATCTTGAACCTTAGATCCAGGGGATTCCTGCATTTAGAGCTCCTGTCAAATTGCTTTGTCACAAGAAGATGAAGAGAAGTGACACAAGATGTTACACCGGACATTAACAACAGGGGAAAAAAAGAGAGAAGTCAAAACAAACCAGAAGGTCTTTACCACAGGCAACTAACCCGTCTGCGAAAAATAGCACCTGCTTTCTCTTTGTAGCTGTTAACCACTTAAGCCCCCCTTTCTAAGACGACCTCCCTTCTACATTTGTTCTTTCCAGTCCAAAACATCTTGAGAGGCAGCCTCACCTGTAACACACTTGGCATTATGCAAAAAGACAGGACGGTCCAAAATTGTCCAAATTTTTGTCCAAAATTGTACAATATTTTTTTAAAGCAGATGGTGGCATTTAGACCGCAAATCCAGAGTGAAAGCCTGTAGGTCTTGTGTTCCCAGTCTCTTTGACACTGCTCAGAGTCTCATGCAGACCTGTCACCATGTGGTTGGGGTGTGCTAAAACACAAATGGAACTCCATCAATTTTCTGGGGCTGAAGACCATAGAATCATCGAAACATCGAATCATTTAGGTTGGAAAAGACCTTGAAGATCATCGAGTCCAACCGTTAACCCAGCACTGCCAAGTCCACCACTAAACCATGTCCCTCAGCACCACATCTACACGTCTTTGAAATACCTCCAGGGATGGGGACTCAGCCCCTGCCCTGGGCAGCCTGGGCCAATGCTTGACCAGCCTTTTGATGAAGAAATTGTTCCTAATATCCAACCTAAACCTCCCCTGGTGCGACTTGAGGCCATTTCATCTTGTCCTATCACTTGTTACTTGGCAGAAGAGACTGACCCCCACCTGGCTACAGCCTCCTTTCAGGTAGCTGTGGAGAGTGAGAAGGTCTCCCCTCAGCCTCCTTTTCTGCAGGCTAAGCAACCCCAGTTCCCTCAGCTGTTTCTCAGAAGACCCTTCTTTGGACACCCTCCAGCACCTCAATATCCTTCTTGCAGTCCAAGGCAACTCGTTAAAATCAACTTCTCTTAGTCCTGAAAGAGCATTCAACAGTGGAAAGCTGTTTGCATTCCTGTAATGAGTTTTACATTTTTGTCCTAATGATCCTTACACACTTGCAGGTAACCCTTTAGGTCATGACAGCATCACGGAGCAGGGCTGCACCCAAGGGGTGCACACTCGGGGCAGAGAGTGAGAAGACGCAGCCAGATGGTTAAGGAAAGGTTTCATCAGAAGATGGGAGCAGAGAGGACAGGGTGCAGTGATCCAGTGCAGGGCTCAGCCAGACAAGTGCGGGGCCCGGCCCCACTGGACTCGCCACCAGCCCCTTCGCTACGCTTTTCTGCCCACCCCTCTCCGCTCCCCTTGCCCCACAGAGCTCGGACCATTCCCGCACCCACCCAGCCCTGGGGTCTGCCCCCCACCCTCACCCCCGCTTCCCAACCCTTGCTTTGCCAGGCCTGCCTCTCGGTTTCTCCTTTTTTACATTCAAGAACGGACTTTCTTCCTGGAAACACAGGGCTGTCTCCGTTATCGGCTCAGGATCTCTTTCAGCTCTCCCCTGACCAAGCAAGGCACTATGCTGCATTTCCAGAGCTGCCAGAACTACTCATAAAGCCCAGAGGCAGAAGCTCAAAGGTGCAACCATTTACTAGCTGCTCCTCAAAACACTCTCAACAGAGAGAAGACTTCTCAGCAATGACCATGCCTGATCCAAGGAGGCAACCAACTCAAATTCACTCCGGCTGACTCTAGCAGCGGGAGTAAAACTCGCCATCATGTAGAACAGATTAATTGCATCGAAATGACAGAGGGCAGTGTCATTAAGTTAATTTGACATGTAAGCTCTTTGGCAGCCCTCTTTTTTTTTAATTATTCTTTTGGACTATGCTGTCCTCTTGCTAACACAAGTGGATGCACACACTGTACTGTCTGCATACCGGTTAGCTCCCATACTTACCAGTTCCTTCCATGCATCTCCCCAAAGCTTTCTTCAGATCTGCTGCTGCTGTCAAGTCACCCCTTCTAATGTTGGTTTCGGTTCCAGGCTGTAGCACAGTGAGCGCCTGTGATGGATCCCTCTCCTTCTGAGCCTGCTTTCTCAAGGTTATTCCCACCTTGAAAACAACAACGGAGAGAAGTTCACTCTTTGCGTTGTGCTGGTAAAATTATGAACATTTCCGATTGGAGAGCTCTGGCTAAGAAGTTCACCCAACTAAAAGAACATTCCTTTCACCTAAAAACTAGCAGTGGTTTCCAGCTGCCCACCTCTGAGCTAAGGTAACACCGCCTGTGCTGGTGTTAAGATTCCTTCTTAGAGTTGTGGCAGGTAGCAAGCTGCTTCAGGAGTCCATCCCTCCCAGGGATGGATACCTGCCTTTGTTAACACTGAGGCCATGGCTTTTCCTCACCTCATTCCTGTTTGCTGAACTGGTACGTAGGTCTGGTCATTTGTGAAACCAAGCTGCAGCTGGATGGCCATTCACAGACAGGCTCCAATCCAGAGGGTGAAGGATCTGAATGTTCGGATGCCACAAACCTGTCTCCAGAGAGCTCCTTAAAACAAAAGAGGGAAAAAGCCCCACTGTGGTGGGCAACGTCAGAAGAAGTCAAGTCGTATGTTACATTTTAGTACTCAACCATCTTAAAATCTCACGTGTCACCTCTCCTTAGGCATAAACGGCTTCCTGAGCAGAATGGGACCTTGTTTTCCTGCTCACATCTTTGCCCTTAAGAAAATGGCTTAGTGTTTTAAGACCACATGTTTGACTGTCACCAGCCATGATTTCTAAACAAGCAGAGGGATAACTTAGAGGGTATTAACATTATCAAGTAGCTGAGGCATTACTTAGTAAAACGCACTTTTCCTGGACAGGTACAAATACTTACAGCCATTTGCAGTCCTCAGAGCATCTAACCTCGCAGAAAGTCTTGCCTCTCATGTTAGCTCAGGTATGTTTTCAATCCGTTCAGGTTTTTGCCAGGGAGGTGTGTGGGGGGGTGGGTTATAAACCCCCCCAAATACCTTAAAAGTGCTAAACTTTTCCTCATTTCCAAACGCGGGAGGGGACAGGTGGTGGAGGGGGGGGGAAGGGAGCAACCAACGTGCAGTCTTAGTTTGTGAAATTCACACCATTTAAATCATAGAATCATAGAATGTCCTGAGTTGGAAGGGACCCGCAAGGATCATCGAGTCCAACTGCTGTCCCTGCACAGGACAACCCCCAAATTCACACCATGTATCTGAGGGCATTGTCCAAATGCTTCTTGAATATTGTCAGGTAGAAAGAAGACTTAGCAGAAGAGACATGAGGAATCTGTGAAGGTATACTGTTTGAATACAGCCTACTGTCAAAGGTGCGGCACCATCCACTTTTCACAGGTCAGTGGAGGCTTCTCCCTCAGTAGCATATGGATGTCAGGGCCGATGGAAATGGAAAACTTCATCTCCTCCTCTAGATACAGCCAAGAAAGACAGAAGCAGCACCTACCAGCCACCAGCGCCTTCTAAAACAGTACTTAACACAAAGACAAACTAAATATATTCTCAGCCTAGCAGAGGTGCGAGTTAGATAGCATTTTTTTCTTTTTTAACATTTTTCTGGACATCCATTCTTCTAATACGAAGACCATGTTTCACCACAGAGCTCACTTGGGAAGAGCTATTCATGCCAAATCAAATAGCTTAAAAAGAGTGGGAGCAGAACATCTATTCCATTTCACTTTTACACCCACAAAATTAGCTAAGAGACAAGGAAAAATTAAAACCCTGCAGCTGTGAGCACTGTTTTAGGCAGGGTCTCTGTGACAATTACGCCTTTACGCCAGGCAAAGAGTGCGCCGGGACTTGTAAGCTACATCAGTCGCACACTGCAACAAGCAACTCTCCTGTTAATCGCATGCTGAATTCAACAAAAAAATCAGGGGAAACCCCACCAAACCCACAGAAACCAAACACAGTTGGTTTGGAGCCAACACAAGTTGGTCACCACAGCCCTGGCCGAGAGACCGTCCATAACAGAGCTCGGTTCTGCCCAAGGCATTTTCGACGCCCTCTACCCTAACCAGAAGAAGCAGAAGCAGTTCCCCAACCACCGCAATGTCTCCAAAATGAAAACCGTCAGGGGAACATATCATCGGGCAATGCCTGCAGCTCACAGGCTTCATCCTTCTGCTGCAAGAACCGAGGATAGCCTGGGGAAAACGCCGGTGTCAGAGGGTGCAGCCTGCAGCCCTCCAGCTACACCCATCCCCACAGCCCAGGCCGCGCTGCTCCAGAGAGCGCAGGCTCAGAAACCTCCTCCAGGGCTGGAGGCAGCGGCCACGTTCCTGAGCCCAAGGCCCAGGGGCTACCACCAGATCAAATCTGTCACTGTCTCGAACCCCTTGGGCCTCACGTTGGGTCCCACGATGGTCCGGGGCTGATGCAGGCTGCTGGAGCCTGGTGACCGAGGCTGGGAGACAACTGTCCTGCCAAACCTCTCCCAGGCCCAGACCCCCCAGCACTGGCCCTGTACTGGCCCGGTCAGGCACTGCCCCAGTGGCAAGACACCCCCCACATGGGCAAATCACGCCCAGGGGCAGATACCCTGGCCATGGGCAAACCTTTCCCCCAGGGCAAATGCCCCCACCCCAGGTGCAGCTCCCCCACCCAGGCACAGATACTCCCCAGGGACAGATACCCCTGGGGGCAGACATCCCCACCCCATGTGTAGCACCTATTTACATATTTACCGTCTTTCTCTCAAACCACGAGTTTTCTCACTTTAACCTGTATCTTTAACCTGTATCCCAGGGCGCTGGGTGTGGAGCAGGGCTCTGCTGCCTGCAGCAGAGAGCCCCGCTTAGGGCAGAGCCCCGCACCAGGCAGGCTGGCAGCAGGGAGGGGACTCCCAGCCCAGGCCCGGAGAGCAGAGAGGTTCCCAGGGGTGTGCGGGGATGGCCTGGGCTTGGCCCCAGAGAGGGGAGCTGCTGGCCAGGGGTGGTGAGGAGCTCTCTCCTGCTGGGCATTTGATGTCCTCCCTCCTCCCAGCCCTTGGGGAGGTGGCTGTGGGGAGCCTGGCTGATGGCACCGGGCACGGCCTGGCCCTGTCCTGTGGACGCCGTGCTCTGCTCAGCCCTGGCAGCTGCTGGGATAACGGCAGGATTTGGGGTCTGGCCAATGCTGTCGCACTGGCGAGTGGGACGTGTCAGGGGCAGAGGCCAAAGGGCTGGGAGCCCGGCCTCAGCAGCCCAGAGGAGGTGGCGCAGGGTGCCCCTGGGGGCACAGCTCTTCCCTCTCCACAGGAAAACTTCTCCCCCGGCTCGCGGACAAGGATGTGCAAGTCCAGAGCATGCCAGAGGTGGCCGCGTCTGAACACCACAATGAAACCTCCAGGTTTTGCAGTCCAGCAGGGCAGCTGGGGCTTTGTGGCAAGGATGCCCTGCCTCATTGTGTGCTGTGCTGCCGTGGGCTGCTGGAAAGCTTGGGCGTCAGGCAGCTCTCAGGGCAGTCCTGGGTCCTTCGGGGTCCACCTTTTGCCCTCGGCCTCCCTAGAGAAAAGGCTTCCACCGGAGGTGAACAAACAGGACTTCTTCTGGGGGAAAGCCCAACAGAGGGCTGGAATTCTAAAACCATGATGGGGCCAGGGTGTGCTGAGGGGTGAGCTGTCCTGCACACAGTGGCAGAGGCCCGGAAAAACGCTGTTTGCTCAGCACGCTCAGGGTGCTTCCTGTGTGAAGGACACCATGGCCTTGGGCTTGTGCTTCCAGCTTTAATCCAACAGAGCCATTTTCTTGGAGAGAGCTTCACTTCTGCCCGGCTTTGCAGGGCCAGCAGCAGAGCGCCCACAGGGCCCATCCCCGTTTTGGCTTCTTCCTGGGAGTTCTCAGGACCAGCACGGTCTGAATTGCCAGGGACGAGACCAAGAGGTCATCATCTTTCTCCAAAAGCTGGAGGGCTGCAAGAGGAGGAAAGAGAACAGAGCTGAAACCCACCGATCTGCAGAGACCCCCACGCATCCCCTCTGGACCATGCCAGCTCCACCCATCCCTTTCCCTGGCCAGGAGGAGCAGGTGGGACAAAGGCATCAGCTGGAAGCTGCTGCTCAGGAGCACCCCAAATGCCCCTGAGATGTTCCTCTGCCCTTGAAGCGCTTCCCTGCAGGAGGGCAAGGCATGGCAGCACCCTGCCCAGGCTGGGGCCCCTGCCCCACCAGCCCTGCCACACACAGCACTGCCCCTGCTCACCGTTGCAGATCTCAGCCAGCTTCTCCTCGCTTTGGTCCCTCCGGTGCCGCGCAGCAAGCCCTAGGCACAGAGCTGTGTCAGACCTCCCGCTCCCCAGCGTGCTCCCAGCAGCACAGCTCCCGGCTCTGCCAGTTTGGCTGCACACCATCCTCCCCCTCAGCAGGGTGACCCCAGGAAGGACAGTATCCGAGGCGGGGTGGGACTGAGCAAGGCGGCCACCAAGCCCACCTGCATGGGCAGGGCTGGGAGAGGGAGGCCCAGAGCCCCTGGCTGCCCAGGCCCTGCAAGGGGCAGCCGGGGCTCTGGCAGCCACAGGGCTGCCCCTTGCTGCCAGTGCAGCGGCTGGGACTGGGGCCACGCTGCCAAAAGAGGGACCCCAGGGGCTGTGGCTCACCAATGAACCTCACGGCCGCCTCTCGCAAGGGGACCTGAGCGTCCTTCAAGTATGGCAGGCTCTGACTCAGATAGTCTTCAACTCTGCTCCTGTCCTGCACCAGCTGGAGAGAGCACAAGGGCATGGGGCTGGCACAGGCCCTCCCCAGTTACCTGGACGGGTCCCTCCTCCCAGCACCCCTGGTCCCCCTCCCATCTCAGGCCATTCCCGTGTCCCAGCCAGGAGCCCTGTGGGGCTGAGGTTCAGAGAGAGCCGCAGGCAGAGGCAGGTCTGGAGGTCCTGAGCGCCCTCTGTCCCACTGCCAGGGCCCAGCTGGGCTAGGGTCTCGTTCGACATCTTGAGGGTGGGGAGGGGAGAGGGGCCTGGAGAAGAGCCCTTGGGGGGGCTCTGTGCCTGGGGGCAGGGAAGGCGGGTGCAGCTCCAGGCTGCGGGCTCTGGGCTGGAGCAGGGCAGGCCAGGCACAGCTGCACAGGGGCACCCCTTGTCCAGCCCGGGCCCTGGGCCTGGGGGTTGTCCTCACCAAACACTCCCCAATTCTCCAGGTCTGCTCTGTCTGCGTCAGGTGCTTGAGCTGCCTCCACTTCAGCAGCTTTGCAGCGACGACGAGGGCTTCCTGAGAGGCCTGCAGAGGGGGACAGGGATTGGGGGGATTGTGGACAGGGACTGGGGCTCAAAGCCCTGGCCTCCAACACCTGCAGGGGCAGGAGTGCGGGGAGCAGGGATGGGAGGGGACCCCACATCTCCGTCCTCTGCAGCAATGGTGGGCCTGGGGCAGGGAAGGAGGGCAGCTCTGCCCTGTCCTCTGACTCGGGCAGTTGGAGCCTGGGGTGAGACACACGCCAAGAGGCCAACTGCCAGCAGCCCTTGCCCCTCCCTGATACCCAGCCCACCCCTGGGCTGGCAGCACGCCCTTCCCTGCATCACTGGTCACGTTTGAAATCCGTACCTTGGCCACGCTCTCGCTCTGGTCACTCACGTGGAAGAAGAGTGGGAGCAGGCTTCTGCGCACGTTCTCCTTCACCTGCCGCTTGTCTCTCCCCACCACCATCTGTAGCACCTCTTTGAAGAGGCAGATGGAGAGCTCTCGCAGCTGGCTGGACTCCTGGGAGGGAGGAGGACAGGAGGACTTCAGCAACAGCCGCTCCCTGACCAAGGGCGTTAGCGGGGCTGATGTGAGGGGAGATGATTTGCAGTCAGGTTCTGCACACAGGAGCCGTGGGCCAGATCTGCAGCCGTGGCTGAATGGGCCCGGGCCCACAAAAGGCCACGCATGAGGTTTCCATCAGGCGGTGCCTGTGCCAGCCCCCAGCATTCACCACCAGCCACGCCAGCCACACCAGCGCAGAGCTCCCCAGGGACCGGGCTGGCCCTTGGCAATGCCTCCGGGGCACACATGGCCGCCTCAGCCTTAGCCCCTTGCCATGGTGCCTGGGGAGAACGTCTGGTCCTGCCTGGCAGCGCAGCTGGGGGAGGCCTCACGGAGCGGAGAGCAGCTCTTGGCCTGCAGGTGCTTTGCCCAGGGGCTGGGCCCCAGCACAGGGGGCTCAGGTCGCCCGGAGGCATCAGCCTGTCAGGGAGAAGCCGTGCTGGGCTGCAGAGCCCAGAAGCCATCCCCACGAGAGCCCAGGGGCGTGAGGAGGGGAACAGCCCTGCCCAAGTGCTGCCACAGGGCTGGGCTGATGGGCATTTGCCCTTGCAGAGGGCCCAGCAGTGGGGCTCAGGCTCCCACAGCAGCCTTACATCATCAAAGAGCAGCAGGAGCTTCTCCACCAGCTGCAGAGCGGTCAGGCTGGCCTCCTCCCTCGTCATATGACCCAGCACATTTCTGAAGACCAGCAGGGCCTTCATCTTGTTGTCCGTGTTGGCATTCTCCTGGGTCTCCATGATGTCCGGCAGCAGGACCAGCATTTTTCTTGCCTGTAGGAAGCACGGAATTTTCTTCTTGTGAAGCGGCGAAAGACCAGCCTGGCAGAAATGCTCTGGCCACTAAGCACCAGCCTCCCGTCCGCCTTCCTGGCAGGTGGCACAGGACTCCCAAACCAAAGGGGCAGAAGGCTTGGTAACTCTCTGGGCCTGGAAAGCTCCCCAGGCAGCCACCAGCAGGCCCCTCCATGGCAGCGCTCTGCGGACCCCCACGGCTCGTGCACCGCAGGGTGCGGGGCAAGGGCAGCCATCTCCAAGCTGGCAATGAGCAGGCTGTGACCCCTTCATGACAGAGGCCCACTGCCCCAGCCCCAGAGTCAGCCCATAGCATCAGGTGTACCCTGGGCTCCGGCTCATCCCCTCTCTCAGCAGAACGCTTCTTCTGGGGACAGTGCTCCCTCGACTGAGGCAGCTTGGTGCTGGCTGCCTCAGTGCGGAGCAGAAACTCCTGCCTGGCACCACAGGGATGTGCCAGGAGTGAGAGCTCCTGCAGGTGGGTGAGGGAGCCTTTCTCCTTGCACTGCAGCGGCAAGCTCCGAGCCTGAAGGAGCCTGGGGCCCGTGAAGGGGACAGCGAGGGCATTTGGAGCCGTCACCCCACCTCCTGACTCCCAGCCCAGGCCAAGCCACCGCGTTACCCACTGCCCCAGCCCCAGGCTGCCAACATGGCTTCACTTGACCAGGCCCCGCTCACCGTCTCGGGTCTCTGCGACAGCGTGATGAAGCCTCTGAGCACCAGTGAGAGCAACACCAGGCTTGGCCGCCTCAGGTACCTCTGGACTTTGTAGAGGCCAGCAAACTCCTCTGATTCAATGTCGCTGGAGGCCAGCAGCTGAAATAAAGGCAGCAGTGAGAGAATGGCAGAGCCCGCAGGGCTCACCTGCTCCGTGTGGCTCCTGGGTCCCACTGGCAGCTCAGGGCAAGGGCACCAGGGCCAGACAGCCCATCCCAGGGGCAGCTCTGCCCGTGGAGGGCCGCTTGGTGCCCCCGTGCCCTGCGCCTCGCCGCACAGCACACGGTCCTCTGTGCCGGCTCCTCCTGTCCTCTGAGCATCGGCAGCCTCTTGCTCTCACGCCTCTGAGGAGCGATCCAACAGCAAGAGCGGGCACAAGGGAGGCACGACAGGCGAGTGGTGACGAGTGTCTCCTGCCCCCAACCTTGCAGCCCGCTCAGCCTGTGCAGAGGCCATGTCTGTTCCAGTCTGCAGAGCAGGGCAGGGGGGTGCAGGCAGGGGGGAAGCAGAGCGCTGTCTGGGCAGGCAGGGGCTGCTTGGGCTGCATGTTGGTGCACCAGGGCCCAAGCCGCGTGCGGTGGCCCTGCATGGCTGGCATAGGGGCAGCTGGTGCTGGGCAGGTCCCTGTTGGCCCTAAGGGGCTGTGTCCCTATGTCCTGGAGAAGGCAACTGTTTGGGGCAGATGGGAGGGGACAGAGCCATGCCTGTTTTCCTGGAGAGGCAGGCACAGCCCTGAGGGTGAGCGAGGACTGCTCTGGTCACTCACAGCCAAGTGATGGATGCAGGTGTCCTCTGTGCTGGAGCTGAACACCCTGTGCAGCCGCTGGTCCTGGAGCTGGCTGAGCAGCTCCCTCAAGACCTTCTTCAGGGTGTGGGGCTGGGAAAGCATCACGTCCCACATGGCCAGAGCAGCACTGCAGGCCCAGAGCGCTCTGTCAGCAGGGCTGCCTCGGCCACCACACCGTGCCCAGGCCAGCCCTGCAGGACCCAGGCTGTCCTGCAGCCCTGGCCCTTCCCGAGCCCTTGCCTGGAGTGCCCGGGTCCCTGCCTGGGCAAGGAGGAGGGGGCTGAGGCAGTGTTCCCCATGGGGCAGTGAGGAACCTTGTGGTGGGGTTCTGGGCTGCCTTGGCCGGCTTTGGCTACTGCGCGCCTGGCCGATCCACCAGCGCTAGAAAGCGTAGTGGGGTGGAGAGCCCTGTTCCTCGGGGGTGTCCAGCAGTTGCCCATGGGTCTGGCAGCCAGAAAGTCTCCAGACCCTCTCCCCACATGGCACAAGCCCCCGGGGGCTGCTGGGCTCAGTACCTGTCACATGACGGAGAGAGCTTCAAGAGGCTCGTGACCACTTCCCCAGGGCACTGCTCTGTCATCAGGAGAAGCAGCAAGTCCAGGCTCTGCCGGGCGGACGCCGTGCTGATGCACACCATGTTTTCATAGATACACCTCACAATGTTTGGCACCTGGAGGGCACACAGGTGAGGATGGTGCTGCCACTGGAATGCAGCCATTTCCTCAGCTGCCTCTCAACCTGCTGCCCTTCCCATCCTGCTCTGCTGGCTTCAAATGGCTTCAGGGTGCCTGAGGCACCGGGGTTAGGGAGGGATGGAAGCGGGGGTGGAAGGGAGGGAGGAAGGAAGAACACCTGAAAGGGCTCAAGGGCAGGGCAGCCACAGGCCGCTTACCTCTGTCAGCCAGGAGGCAGGTTCCCTCATGGCCACATCCAGGATGCTGCTCGCCTCCTCCTTGTCATAGATGCTGGAGTCTCTCATGGCCTCAATGGCCACGAGGACAAGGTCTCTCTTCTCGGAAGGCTGCAGGTATTTTCCAAATGCCTACAGAGGAAGGAAGGCAGGGAAGACATGGCACACCAAGTGCCCTGATGGTGCTGCATAGCTGAGCAGTGAGAGCAGCTCTGGCGAGAGATGGCCCGGCAGTGCTGGCAGCGGTGCCCGCAGGAAAGCCGGAAGCAGGGGCTGCAGTCACTGCACGGTGGAGGATGAGAAGAGAGAGGGGGAGGGAGGAGGGTTGGGGTGGTGGGCACAGTGTGCCGGCCCTCTAGAGAACCTGGGCTTGCTGGTGGCCAGGAGGGCTGGAGCTGCTGCTGGGACACTGGAGTGCAGCCCCTTCTAGTCCCTGCTCGGGGACAGCAGCAACCCTCTCACCAGGGACAGTGAGGCCATGCCAGCCCCGCTGATTCTGGATCCCTTTGCTCACACAAGTCTCCTGCTGATGCCACGCACAAGAGGCCCAGCAAGGGAGGAGCTCATTACCATTGTAATGTTGCTGGTGCTGGGCGAAGAAAGCCAGGAGGTGTTCTCAGCTTCCTGTTCCCTTTGACGCTGCGGATGCTCTGGATTATCCTCTGGCAGCATCGTGCCTAAACAGGAGGGGATCACAGGCAAGTGGGTAGGACAAAGCGTCTTTGCCAACAAGCTTACCAAATGGTGAAAAAAGCTTTGCACTAGGAATGGCTGAGGAGGGAGGTTCCGACCCACAGTCAGGGGAGGAGGTGGTAGGCATGGGTATAAAGCAAAGGGTGACGACAGGCGAAGGGAACCAGAGGGACCTCAGGGATGATGAAGAAGGATGAGAGACACCTGCCTCATGCGTATGTGTGCAAATGCTCACGGCCTGGGAAGCTCAAAGGAACTAGACCTCTGCACACAGTAGTCACACAACTCACACTGTTGGAATAACTGAGATGCGAGGGACAGAGAAGCTGGCAGGCTTTCATGGACAGCCTCCAGCAAGCACAAGAACAGTCTGTTGCAACACTCAGGGAAACAAGCAGGCATATGAGAAGATGCCTGTGTGTGGAGCGACGCAGCCCACCACAGCTTCTCTTACGTTTTTGCCACAGGATGAACCTGAAGAGGTGATGAAGAGCATCCAAAGCCCCCCAGCTGATCTCCCAGTTCTGGCAAGTGCGGCAAAGGATGAGACGCCCCAGCAGCTGTCCCAGGATGGGGATATGGATCTCTGTGTGGCAGGCAGGGCTGTCATCGTCTCCTAAATGGGTTCTGCAGACCTGGGCGAGGGAGGCAGGACAGGTAGAAGGGCTGAGGGGCAGCAGCTGCGACCCAAGAGTCTGCCCGGGGAAGGATCCCGGCGGAGTCAGAGCTTTGGAGGGCCCTCTCAAAGCAGCCAGCTGGGCAGCAGGGCAGGGAGAGCTGCTGGGCCTGGGCTCCTGCCATGCTCCTTGGGCAGTCCTGTCCTGCACAGGACTGGGGGCCAAGATGGCTCCTGGCAGAGAGGGAACTGGGGAGAGAAGAGCATGGGGAAAAAGAAAGAAACCAAGCCCCTGGCTCCAGGGCAGAGCCTTGCTGAATGCCTCAGTCGCTGCCCAGGCTTGCCTCGCAGGCATCTCTGAGCTGCAGGCTGCTCTGGTGTGCAGGCAAGGGGAGACAGCCTGGCTGGAGGCTGCCTGGCTCCTTACCTTCACTGAGGAGCAGGTGGCCAGCAAATCGCTCAGCCTCCCAATCCTCCCCACAGCCCTCTCACACGCAGCTGCGCTCTGGCAGTTGACGAAGGTCAGCAGCATCTGGGAGGAGAGAAACTGCTCACGTGCCCTGGGAGCTGGTGCCCGCGCCAGCAGAAGCAGCACTGCTGAAGCCCTGGCTGGACTCGCGCAGTCCTTGTGGCCATGCAGGTGGGCGGATGGCACCCCCAGGGCAGCATCTGCTCCTTTCTGTGCCCTCCCCCACAACACAGCCCTGTGTCCCCTCTCCCATGAAGGCTGGGCTCTTGGGCAGGAGCCTTCCTGCGGGGTCTGCAATGGGGCAATGGGGATACGGCCCCCTGGGAAGCCAGGCGTACAGAGCTTCAGGGCTGGGCTCCCTGTGCAGGACAGGCAGGTCGCAGTGGCTCTCTGCCCCAGTCAGATCTGGGGAGGAAAGCACGAGGGACGGTGAAGCAGGGGAAGAGCAGCACCAGCTGCCACCGCTGCGGTGCCTAAGGAGAGGGGTCAAATGCCTCCCAGTGCTTTGGTGCAAGGAAAGTTCTGGGGACGGAGCTGGCCCAGAATTGCCATGGGCAAGGCTTTGCCGTGACACAGGAGCAGGCGGCAGAGGGGAAGTGACATTGAGTGCAGCCAGGGGACACGGGGCTCCCAGAAGAACAGCCCCTGCGAACCCCACTCTTTGCCAATGCCACACCTCTAAGATTGTCTGCAGCTCCGTGAAGCCGGAGGCAGGAGAGCTAAGCACCAAGGTCTGCAGCATGGTGTCCATGGCATCCAGGGTCTGCAAGGAGGACAAAGGGTTGTGGCAGTCTTTCTGCAGTCCCTCTCAGCCCTGGAGATGGATCTGAACTCCCCACGCCAAGGACTGGGGGTGAAGGGATGAGGGTGGGAAAGCAAGGCCGAGACCCTGCCCTGCCTTGGCTCGCCGCGTGTCTCTCAGCACACGGCGGCCAGGGAGCAACCCAGAGGGACTAGGGACTCGGGCCGCTCAGCCAGCACTTACCTTAAAGTAGAGAGTAGTGTCCAGGCCCTGCGTGTCCGTTTTGGGAGGAAGCAAGAAGACGCTCCTGAAGCAGGCCTCTAAGAGGCTTTCCTTTTTGCCCTCCGGCACCATCTTCACTTTGCTGCAAAGAGAGAGGGGCCTGTCGGACGCTGGTGCTGGGAGCGGTGCCTCGATGCCTTGGGCAGGTGGCCACGCACCTCTGGAGCAGGGGTCCCCGAGAGGGATGGAGGGTGTGCAGGGAGCCCTGCCAGGAGGCACCTCCTCCCTCCCCTACATGGCCTGGGCCAAAGGACAGTCGTGGCAGCAAGCCTCCTGCCTCCCGCTTTGGGGAAGAGCCCAGGCATGGCGGGGAGCTGCAGGATCCTTCTGGCCTCCCCTGTGCCCTCCCAACAAGCCACGAGCAGCACAGAGCAGAGGCCCTCCGATGGCACCGCTGGACTCTGCCAGCATGGGGGATGTCCTGGGCCATGGGCTGTGGAGAGGGGCCAGCCAAACCAGCAGCTGGGCAGCTACCTCAAGGCGGCGATGGCAAGCATGGCTTGCTGCCGCACCGCTGTGTGCAGGTGGTCCCTGGGCTCCTCTTCCAGCAGCACCTGCAGAGCACAACCGGCATGGCACCTGGCAGCCACCAGCAGCCAGCGCCAGCAGACCCAGCACCAGGTGGAGGGGCTGGTGGAGACCCTCTGCCCCTGCCCCAGCACTGGCCCCCAGAGTGCCCCCTGCCACCCCCGGTGCTGGGGTCTCTGCTGGCAGGGCTTCTCAGCAGCACCCGAGTCCCCTCGGGACACCTCAGTGTCCACGCACGCTTGTCCCTGCCCTCCCCCTGCCCATGTGCTGTCCGCACAGTGTGCCGGTGCCCAGGCACCTTGCCCCCCTGCCCAGACCCTCACCTTGATATTCTCTGCCAGCTCAAATCTGTGGCAGAACGCATTCAGGCCCCGTGACAAACCCTTGCGCCTGGCAGCTTTGCACAGGGTGCCGATGGTGTCTAGGAACTGCATCTTCTGGGCCTCCTCCTGGCAGCGGGGGGACAGAGAGACAAACGGGGAGCGTGAGAAGGTAGACACATGGCCCTGGGGCTGCAGTGCTGTGCAGGAGACCTGGGGGGAGCAGCTCTGCCCAGCCACCAGCCCCCCAGCAGCCCCGGCAGCAGGCAGCAGAGCCGGCGGCCCCGTCAGGAGACGCAGGCACAGCTACCATGCAAATGGCTGCGCTTACCTTTTGTGAGCTCTTCAGAAAAGCCTGGATGAGCTCTACGGCTTCTGTTTCCTCTTGGTACAGAGACCACCAGCTGGACACACCAGCCCGGGCACCTAGTAAAGGAGGAGAGCAGGGAGGGCTGTAGAGTGGGGCTGAAGGCAAATGCAAGGAGACGAAGGAGCTCTGCCCTCCGTCCGGCTCCGTGCCCACTCCCCTGGCACAGTCTCCCTGGGGGTGTCTGGCCTGGAGGGGTTCCCGGCAGATGGGCTGCGATGTTGGAGCACAGCGTGGCACAGAAAGCCACGAGCACGCCAGGCTTAGAAACTCGCTTGCAGACAGGCTGGAAAGGTCCCCATCCCCCACCACCGCTGCCTCCTGCCAGGCCAGCTGCCTCTTGCTGCCCATAGCCCGGAGCAGGAGCCCAGTCCCCTCTGCTCTCTGCCGCCCTGGGGGAGGCTGTGCTGGGGCCAGCTCCCAGCCCTAAGCAGCATTCCACCAGTGCCGTGCTCCCCGCCCGTGGGACCCCCACTGCCGCTGTGCCCGGGAAACAGGACCCTGGTGTTGATCAGGGTGCAGTCACTGGCCCCAGCCCTGCCCAGCCCAGCGGGGCCCCTCACTTACTTCTCTGCAGCATCCCGGGCATGCGCACCTGCTGGGGCCTTGGTGGAGAGCTGCTCTCCTGGGGAGCCCGGTTCTCCTCCCAGGCCACCCTGGGGCGGCTGGGGGGTCTCTCCGCCATCCTGTGGGATGGAGGAAAGGGGTAGGAGTGGGGAAGGGGGAAGCTTTGGCGAAATGCCTGGGCACTGCGGGGCTGCCGGGGGTGGCGGGGAAAGACGTGGGCTGTGTTCAGGGGCTCCTCGCCAGCTCCACGCTCCCGCCCTGTCCCGTCGCCGTCCTGCCGGACACTGCGGGGTGGGGGCTGCAGCTGCCTTGACTATAGGCAGTGCCACAGGGTGTCACAGAGGCGGGTCACAAAGGGCACCACTGTGACCCGCCACCCAGCCTGGGAGGGGCAGGGTGTCCTCTGGGGGCGTCACGAGGCCCACTCGCCCCTGGGCACTTGGGTCCTCCTGGGGTGCCCCAAGCCCCACAGTTGCCCTCCTGCTCCCTGCAGACCTCCCTGTTGCTCTCCAGCTCTCCCAGAGCCCCGTCTTCACATGTCCCCAGGACCTTCCCTTCCCTTCCCTTCAGGGCACTCCGGAGCCCTGCCTCTCTCCCTTGGCAATGTTAGATGTCTGACATTTAGTCAAGCTTCACACAAGTCCGAGGTTTTTTCGCTTCAGCTCTTCTCTTCCTCCTACCAAACACAAGAGCTCATGCAGTGAAGAGGAAAAAGAAAACTCTTCCCCTGAGTTTGCCCTTTGAGGATGTGGGAACCTTTCAGAAATGGAGATTGCTGGGTTTTTCTTGGTCTGGTTTTGGACCGTGATCAAGAACCCCTCCTCATTGTGCTGGGGCTGGCTGACCACCATCTCCAGCCCTCCATGGCCATCTTCTGGGCCACTCCTCCTGCCTGACGGCCTGCTTGGTTTTTTGCAATACGGAAGCTTCTCCCCTGCAGCACAGCAGGAAATAGCACTTTCTGCTTTCAGAACAGCGGGAAGCCCATTTCTGCACGGGCTGCACAGAAGTTTTACAATTGGAGTGTTTTGGCCTGTGGGGAATGTTATCTCCAGGCAGGGGTGGCTTATGCCTGGGTTTTTTGCAATACGGAAGCTTCTCCCCTGCAGCACAGCAGGAAACAGCACTTTCTGCTTTAAGCTCAGAGCTGGATAACAAAAGGGAAGGCTAGTATCCTGACCGAGTGTTTCTAGCCCAACTGACTTTTGACGTTGCTAATGACATTTACCAGTTCTTTGGCAATCTCATGCTAATCTTTCATCATTCCTGTGAGGATGCTACACTGGCCACAGGGCGGAGTTCACCACAGATGTGACAAGATGCTCTCTTCACATTTCTGCAATTTCTGGCACCTTACAATTCACACCCTTCCCTCCGTTCTGAAAATCTCTTTCAGCAAAAAGATGTTTACACCTGCTCCTCTCCTCTGATCGTAGTCGGGTGTTACAACTGTCGACGGAACATTAAGATAGAAGCATAGAATCATAGCATCACTGAGGCTGGTGTCCTGGTTTCAGCTGGGACAGAGTGAATTTTCTTCTCAGTAGCTGCTATAGTGCTGTGTTTTGGATTTAGGATGAGAATAATGTCGATAACACACTGATGTTTTCGTTGTTGCTGAGTAGAGTTTACACCAGTCAAGGACTTTTCAGCTTCCCACACTCTGCCAGGTGCACAAGAAGCTGGGAGGGGGCACAGCCAGGAGAGCTGACCCAGACTGGCCAAAGGGCCATTCCATACCCTATGACGTCATGCCCAGTATATAAAGCTGAGGGAAGAAGAAGGGGGGGACATTCGGCGTGATGGCGTTTGTCTTCCCAAGTAACCATTGCGCGTGATGGAGCCCTGCTTTCCTGGGGATGGCTGAACACCTGCCTGCCGATGGGAAGTAGTGAATGAATCCCTTGCTTTGCTTTGCTTTGCTTGTGTGCGCAGCTTTTGCTTTCCCTATTAAACTGTCTTTATCTCAACCCATGAGTTTGACTCTTCCCATTCTCTCCCCCCTCCCATTGTGGAGTGGCTGTGTGGGGCTTAGTTGCTGGCTGGGGTTAAACCACGACACAGATGCTATCGGAATAGGAAACCTGAGCAAAATGTGCTCTCTTCTCTAAACTGTCTTGACATTTTGAATCCGTCCCCTCATCTACAGTCCAAGAGGCAGAGAGCTTGAAGGGTGGTTCAGAAAGGCCTTCTTTAAACATATGGATCTCACTGGCATCCAAATAAAAGTTTGCTCATTTGAACAGCATCTAAGCGGCTCCTTATCTGTGCCCTGAGAGATTTCTAGAGGTTTCTAAGGTGGGCAGCAGAGAGCTATTTGATGATGTCTCCACTCACAGATCACCGAACCACAGAATGGTTCAGGTTGGAAGGGCTCAGTCACCCACACAGTCAAAAAAGTGTTTTCTGATGTTCAGAGGGAACCTCCTGTGTTTTGGTTTGTGCCCATTGCCTCTGGTCCTGCACTGGGGAGCACTGGAAAGAGCCCGTCTCCATCCGCTTTGCACCCCCCCCTTTGGGTGTTGAGATGCACTGAGGAGGTCCCCCTCTCCAAGAGCCTCCTCTTCTCCAGGCTGAGCAGTCCCAGCTCTCTCAGCCTGTCCTCATTGGACAGATGCTCCAGTCCCTTCATCATCTTTGGGGCCCTTTGATGGACTCTCCCTACTAGGCAGGTGGAGCCCAGAACCAGACCCAGTGCTCAAGAGTTCACATCAGCCCAGTGCACGCAGCAGCGGACCCCCACCCTTCACCTCCTGGCTGAAGCCTGCCTGGCCAGCAAAGACTGAAGTATCTCCTTCGGGGAGCATGATAACACCTCACAGAACATCTTGCTACTCTGTCCTAGCTTTTGTGTTTGCTGGAAGTGTAAAGCAGTTCTTTGGGGCAATTGCGTAGATCCTGCTTGCAAAGCCTCTGCCCGTGGCACAAGACACAACAAAGGCACCCAGCAAGGGCAAGTGACATCAGGCAGCTAAAGGGATTTTTTGAAGAAGGCGAAAATGCCAAACAGCTTTTTCATACTGAGCCAAATCTCCATGCTCTTGCACAGTTTTTGCTTGGATTCCCTTCAGCCCAAGCTCAGGGGGAGCTCACTCATTCAAGTCTCTCACCATTTCTTTGCTGGAAGTCTTACTAGGAATAGCACTAGACTGACTGCACTGTTTCTCCTCTGGATTCCCTCTATCAAATTGGACTTTTAGCTGACACTGTGCACAAACAAAGACTATAAAACCTCCAAAACCAGCAACAATCACAACAAAAATACATATCCATGCCGGTCCCTCTGAAAAGCCCCAATGCTCTCCATGGCACTAGAAAAAGTTGGAACCTCTTATTTCAGTTTACCCGCTAACAGCTTTCAATATTCTTGCTAAAAAGTTTTTTAAAATGGTAAAAAATTGTAAAAAAAGATCTTCAAGCTACAGAGGAATGGTGAAAATGCTTTTAAAATCCCTGCTCTCACTATAGAATTCCTCAAAAGCCATCTTCTTAACAGACACTATAAAATTTCCTGAGAAGATTGTAGTTCATGAAGGGTCAACTTTCGATATATTCCTTACTTGCTTAAATTCACCTAACAGAATGCAAGCCGTTCTTTTTCACCACTTGTCAACCTTACGCATGGTTGTTTTCAATCTTTACTTCCAGCAAACAGGATGTAAAATGTGGTGGCTCATCTGTGCCAGAGGAAGCACAAAGAGAAGCTACCATCTTGGCAAAAGACAGAGAGAGAGTGGGACCACTTGAAAAACCAGTGCCCATAAAGTCTGAGAACACCACTTGAAGGAAAGACCAAGTTAACCATCAGGAGAGAGAGCATTTGGAGACAGAGCTGGGGGGAAAGCCTAGGCAGCACCAAAACCTGGCAGAAGTAGTGACCAAACAGCAGAAAAGGTGTGAGGCCCAGGACGCACAGGAGTTGGAGACCGACAGTGACCAGGCCTCTGCATGCTCCGCACATCTCCGCCACAGAGAGTGCTGGGACAAACACTGGCGCTCTGCGCTTGCCTCACCTCCTAAAGCTCCCAGCAACCTCTCTCACTCTTGCCAGAGCCCAGCTCCCAGATTAGAAATGTCCAGTGACTTCTCGCACACTGAAGGTGCCAGGACTGAAAGCTGGTACTGGTGCTCACCTTCCCTGGGCAGCCCTTCAACAGCCCATCAAACACTGTGGCTCTGCGCTTGCCTGGCCTCCCTCAGGGTGTTAACACTCTCACTCTCGCCAGAGCTCAGCTCCCAAATTGGAAACGTCCAGCGATTTCTCCCACAACATAGGTGCCAGGCCTAATTGCAGAGAATTAATTCGAGCTCAATGAAATGATGATTGAAAATGAAACACACAGAACAGCATCCACCATCAAAACACTTTCAGCGGGAGTTTTAACTGCTGCAGAGCTGCAGGCTGATGACCATCACTCTCACAGGACTCCAAAAGAAAGAAGAACTGGCAAACTGTAACTCTACCCGTAGCCCATATCTATCTAGCCTTTAAAGGGAGAATAGCTCAGCCTACAGCTCTGAAGGTACAGACCAGCCTATATGTCTATCATGTGTCTACCTACTCGATGATCTCTCCAGAAAGTCAAATCATAATTACCTTTGAAAGAGGATGGAACTGGGGGTGAGGGGGTGCGGGGGGAGAAAGAAAGGAATTGCTGGAAGAAGAGGGAAAGTGCAGGCACACAGTTAAAAAGAAAGGAGCCCAGTTATCCCAAAGGCCAGCTCAGCCCAACTCCCTCTCACTGATGAAAAGCTGTGCAGCTTGCAGGAGAAAACCTGGCTTTGGCGCTGGGATGCACACAGATGTCAGAGTTCAGATGTGAAACAGCAGAAAAACCTTGACAAGGCTCCTTTTCACTATCCTCATACCTGTGTGCGTGCTGTGACTTTCTTGTTTCCTTGAAGTCCTCCCAGACTAACAGGGAAGTGGCTTCTGCCCAGTCCATGTGCCATGAAGAGAACAGTTTTGGCCACTAAGTGGGTAGCAAACAACTGCATCTGCAGAAGGGGCGGCCGCACCTCAGCTTCCGAGATGCCCAAAGCTGCCCTGAGCCCCAGAAGCCCCTGGCGCCCCGCAATTTGCTTGGCCCCGAGGCCCCGTGGGGCCTGCTGGCACGGGGGAGCTGCAGGGACAGAAGGGAAGGACGGTGGTCAGCCCCCGTGGAGAGACGGACAGGCTCTGTCCTTCCTTCTGGCCGCAGGAGGATGCCCTGGGCCCCGCCAGCACAGGGCGTCTCTCCTCCTCAGCGCCCGGGGGGAGGCGAGGCCTGAGGGAGGCCCTGGGTGCTGGGCTCAGCACGGGCGCTGGGACTGGGGGCAGAGCCCCGTCTCCTGCCAGCTGCCGGCCTGGCCGATGCGAGTGGCTCCTGTCACGCAGCTCCTCCTGCCCAGGGCGGTGGCTGGCGCACAGCCAGAGCCGCAGTTTGGGAAAGCCTTGCCGGGGCTCAGCAACCCCCGGGCAGCTCTGCTCCGGCCCTGCCCCCGCCCCGGCCCCTCGCCCTGCCCCTCCCCTCCCGCCCTGCGCAGGCCCGGCCCCCCAGCCACGCCATTGGCCACGGCTGAGCCAATCAGCGGAGCCGGAGGCGGCCTGTCAGTCACAGCCGGGTGGGGCGGGGCCGGAGGGGGCCGAGGCCCAGGGGCCTGAGGAGAAAGGGGCGAGAGCCGGGCCGGGGGCAGCCGGGGCCCGGGGGGAGCAGGGCCAGGGCCGGGGGAGCTGCAGGAGCAGGAGCAGGAGCAGGAGCAGGAGCAGGAGCAGGAGCAGGTATCTGCCAGTGCGGATGGGCCTGGGGGGAGGGACCTGGAGGCCTCACCGCCCGCAGGCCCCGCCATGGCCCAGTCCCCAGCCCTGGGCCCGAGGGCTCAGCCCCAGGGCCAGCCCCAGCAGCAGGGTGGGAGCGGTTCCTGCTGCTGCCCCAAGGGTCGCCAGCCCCAGCCCTGACAGCTGGAGGTGAGTGTTTGATGTCCGCAGGCCAGGGGAAGGCAGAGCGGCCTCCTCTCTCCCGGCGGCTCCAGGCTTTGGGGCAGGCATGCTGTGGTGGGGACAGGCCAGGGGCCTTTGCTGTCCCCTCCTGTGGGTCTGGTGCTCATGGACAGCCCCATCTGTGCCGACAGCCTTTGATAAATGGGGATTTCCAGACACGGAGCTGTTTCTGCCTCCTGGTGGGAGCACGCACCGGGGCGTTGTTGTCAGAGCAGCCGATGGGGAGCGCTCCTGGTTGGAGGCAGCTCCCGTGGCAGCTGCTTGTGCTACCGCCAACCGGTCCCAAAACTTTCTAACGCCAATTTGGCATTCAGAAAGCAGGCGTTCTTTATTGCAGCGCTGGATGCTCGGGCGATATCTCCACCTAGCGTGCATGCTGTAGGTCACGCCAGCAAAGTATTTATCAAACTTAAAACGTACACATTCCTTATTTTTCCGAGGAAAGTCATTAATATTACAATTATTTCCCAGAAATCGTTAACATATTTCCCCTCCCACCGGAGCATGCGCTGTTTAATTCTGGGGATTCTTTTGGGGGTCCCTGGTGGTCGTTCTCCTCAAATTCCAGCTGTCGCTTGTTGACCTTGTCTTTTTCCACCTCAGCGTGCTGATTTGGCTGTTTCCTTTTGTTAAGAACACAACTGGCACTCCCCAACGTTCAGGGAGTTTCTTGGTTTATGTTCAGACTGCCCATTATCTGTGTTCTGAGCTCACTCTTTCATTCAGAGATTCCTTCTTACCTTACAGGCCTCTCCTCTGTCCTTGGTTTCTGCCGGCATGCTGATTAACTTCCTTCCAAGCTCTACTCTGTCCTTGGTAGCTGTCAGTTGTTGGTGACCAACTTCTAAGCAGGCCTTGATGATGAACGTTTTGAAGCAGCCCTTGGTAATTAACGTCTTTTCTGAATCCCACATGTAACACTTGTGCCCCTCTCTCGGCCCCAAGGTCTGATACCTGCCTTTGCCCCCACCCAAGCTGTGCTGCGGGCTTTTGGGAAATGGGGGTACCGAGGGCGGATGGTTTTACCACAGCTGGGAAGGTCCAGTAACCTGTCAGGGACTTTCTGCTTCCTGGTGCTTGCAGTAGCAGGTTATTTTTTTTTTTGCAAATGTATTTTTTCCGAGGAGACTTCACCAAGGAAAGCGCAGCGTTTAGCTCTGGTTGCTCTCTGTGTGGACTGTGTCTGTCCTCATCCAGGCACACGACAGCTTTCAGATGAGGAATGAGACTACTCCAGGGTGAGGTGAGCAGTGGGGATCCCAGGCGTGTTGTGTTTAAGGCAATCAGGGGAAAATGCACGGTTAGAGCTGCCTGTGTTGCTTACCCCTTTGATTGCAGTGCTCCCCTCTAGTTCTCTGTGATCCTCACTCCTACGAGTCGGCTGCATCGGGTTTAAAATTCTGTAAGTTGATGCAACACTTTGCAACTGTTTTGACTTGGTTCTTCACAGGTTTGAAAATTCCCTGCTCAGGTCTCTCTGCTTTCTTCTCCCCTCTGTCCCACAGAACCCTATGTGACTGCAGGGGCTGCAGAGTCTGTGTTTCCTCCCCGTGGTGAGGAAAATATGGACATGAAAAAGAAATAGATAGTGATTCTGAAAAGACCCCTTTCTTTGTGCTCATTTTCACATTCAGTTGCCTGTTGTGGGTTCTTAAATGATGCGAGTTACTCTGAGTCTTATCAATCCCTTGTTTGCCTGCCTGTGCTCAGGAGGTGCCTCAGAAACTCTGTTTGGGCCTTGCTTCTGTCAGACAAGTAACCATAGCCCTTTCCAGAAAAATATCTCCTGGGTGAGTTAGTTCCTCAGCCATAACGGCAGGGTTTCTGTTTGCATCTGCAAGAGCTCAGGAGCAAACCCTGCTGATGAAAACCCTCAGGAGAAAACGAAGGCTGGAGAGAGCAGAACAGATCTGTAGAGCTGCGCTGCTTTACCCCCGATGGTGTCACACCTCCTGGCTCGGTGACTGGGTAAGGGTGCTCTCAGGGTGTTTTCTCAGCTTTTCCAGTGCTCACCACCAGAGAGCCAACAGTCCCGGGGGAAGGGCAGTACCCCCTTCTTTGTGCACCCCAGGATCTTGTCACGCTGCATAAGCTCCTGCGCAAGCAGAAGTGGCCGATAGTGGACTTGTTGAGGGAGGCTGGGGTGGGCACGAGGAAGATGCCGGGAGCAGACTTCCTTCAAGTCATCAAGGGGGGATGTAGGGAGCAGAACGGGAGCGACCTGCTGCCACTGCCATATGTCCTTGCATGCAGAGCCAGGGTGGTTCCAGTGTAGGCAATGGTGGCGGTTCAGCAAGGGGCACTTTCTTATGTCCTACCCTCAGAGGACGACTGCCACAGTCTGGAAAGGTGGAGGGGAAAGGGAGGGCAAGGATGCAAGAAGTGGGATGTCATCTAGAGCGGGTTGTAGGAGTGAGGGTACCCGTTGCCTCATGGTCTCCAAAGGGGAGTCGCTGCTCAGCTCTGTGGCTGCCTGGATCCTGCTGCAGACACTGAACTGGCATCACGCTTCCCAGTGTCAATACTCGACCTTTCCCCCACCAGTCTTGTGTCTGTATTCCCATTGCGCTGCCTTCCAGCACATATCTGTGCAGCACAGCTCACCCTGAGCCTCACTTCCCACAAGGCACAGCGGTACGGAGCTGTGAGGAGCACGCTCAGGTCTATGAGGGTTCAGCAGTGCAGGTGTTAACTGGTACTCTAGTCCAAGCCAAAACAAGCCTTCTCAAAACTCAGGGGGCTGGGAAGTTTGGCATGTTAACCGTCAAGAAGTCTGCAGAAGGCAGCAAAAGCCCAGTAAAGCCCAATAAAGTTGTTAATGCTCAGACCTCAGCAGGTTTTCCTTGTGCTGTGCTTCCCTGCAGAACACCAGCAAATCTCATCCCACCTACCTGTGGGGCAAGCCTTGATGTTTTGGTGATCCCACTGCCATTTTCTGTATTGGTTGCCAGAGCAAAGTTCCCATGGGAGGCAAGGATCAGGAGGGCGTGGTTATCTTGTTGATTTCCTTGAAACGGGAGAATTTTACAAGCAGCGGCGATCTGGCTGAAGGTCAAAACCAGTGTCTGGAGATGAGGAAAGGACAATGCCGAGAGACCAGAAGAGGTGAGAGGAGCCCAGTGTGCTGGGAGAGCATCTCTGTATCCTCATTGACGGGAGATGCCAGCGTGGATCCAGAATATGGTTCCCTGAGACCATATAGCGGCCTGTAGCAGAGTGGCCGGGAGGAGACTGCTGGGGAAGAGCTGGAGAAGCCAGGGGATGTGCAATACTGCCGTCAGCCCAATGGCAGGAGGGAGGTTATTGAGTCCTTGGGGTTGGGCTGGAAATCTGAAGCCTGCAGTATAACGTCCGGTACTGGGATTTGGTAGTTAGCACTGATCATCCAGCTGATCAAAGCCAGACCCTTTCTGCAGCTGTTGGCAGCAGCTGGAAAAGAGAGGCTGGGAAGACCTTGCTGTTTAAAACCTAAGCCAGAGCAGAAGCCTTGTCCTGGTACCTGTGTTGTCTTTCACTGCAGTTTTCACATCTTTGAGAGAAGAGGCATTTGGCTGAGGGTTTGTAGGACTGCCTCTTTTGCAGATTACACATACCTTGTAAGCATGGAAGAGAACTGGACATGGACAAGCAAACGCTTGGGGCAACTGCAGTCTAGAGCTGGAGGCAGTCTGTAATATTTCTGTCAGGCTCAAAAGCTAAAGGATGTTTCCATTGCAAGAGGCGAGTCTGTTGGGAGCTCCAGTCTCCCAAATTCCAAACCCCGTGTGTGAAACAGTGCTGAGCCCCGTTGTTTCTTTCTGCTGCTCTCTAACAGAGTTTCTCTGGCTTTTTCTTTGGTTGGTTTTTAATCCCTGGTAGGTGTCCAAGCTCTGTTCCATCAAGCCACTTGCAAACCTGCCACTTGCCCACCTTCTGCTGGGGGTCAAGCCAAAGGGATGAAGCCTCGTGCCCGTAGCAAGCCCGAAGCAAAGTTAAAGCGCTGAGAAGTTCCCCCAGTCAGCCCGGAGCCAGCGTGCAGCTGCGATGAAATGGAAGAGCCTGGGAAACCATTCGCTGGCAGGAGGCGATGGAAGAAGGTACAATGTGTGTGGCACCTGGGACTAAGCGATACGCTCAGTTTCGTGTATGGATCAGTACTGTACTTGCCCTTTGACTAAGCCCCAGTTCAGAGCAGAAATTCTTGTTACTCATTGTGGGTGCCAGTGCTGTTCCTGCTCTCTCCTCCCCGGTGCATTAATTTAATCTTTTGTGTGTAGGCAGGGCCTTGATAATGCTCCTGTGTGGGCACTGTGTATGTGAATGGGAGGTTTTCTGCGTAGTTGTGACTGATCTTTCTTGCTTCTTTTCATGAGGAAAATCTTGATATGTACTGCGCAGGAATGATAGAAACACAAAGAAGTGATGAAGAAAGAGGTGCCAGTCAAGGAGGGAGTGCAGGTTAGTTCTGGTTTTCAATTTTCTTGACTGTGTTCTAGCCAAAAGCCTTGTCTTAAACAATTGAAATGAGCTGAACCACTGGGTATTTCAGTAGCTTTCAGATGACCACCTTCAGTCCTTGCCCCAGCAGGTGGAAACGCGGGATGGAGGTCAGCACATGCGCCCTCAGGTCGTAGCGGGGCTTCCTCAGCCCCGGGCTGGGGATGCTGTTCCTGGGGACGCTGGTTGCAGCTCGCGGTGGGGATGCTGTTCCTGGGGACGCTGGTTGCAGCCCGTGGTGGGGATGCCGGCGGTGGGGCTGTCAGCAGCAGGCCGGGGCGGAGCTGGCGGTAGCAGGGGTGTTGGTACCAGGCCGGGGTGGGGATGCTGGTTCGGGGGCAGTTCTTCCTTTAGGAACGGCGAGGTGGCACCACGGCTGCAGTCTCTGCCAGGCAGGGGCGCGGTGTGAAGGCAGCAGAAGTAGAAGTGGCGCTGGGTGGGCCCGGGTCCGGCAGTGTGATGGCGGGCAGAGGGGGCTCCCGCATACCAGAGCGGTGAGGGTGTCTGCCCTGCCTTGCCCCTGCCCCCACCGCTCTGCAGCTTCCTCCCGGCCCAGGGGCTCCTGGGGGCTGCCCCGGGGGGCTGCAGCGGCGTCCGGCCCACTGCTGCCAGGAGCCACGGGGCGCGGCCTGGCCGTGACACTGGTGGCGCCGGTGGCCGGCAGCACCGTGTCACCTGTTCCATTGAATGTGTCGCAGCCCCCGGGCAGTGGGGAGCCGTGGCTTAAAGCGCGTGGGGCCAGGGGACCGGGGCAGGCAAGGGTCCCCGGGCCGGGGCAGGGCTCAGGGCCAGAGCCCCGGGCCAGAAGTTTAAGGCCTCCGTGCTGCGGGGTTTCAGTAGACCGGCTGCACGAAACCTGTCCCCTCTGGTGTGTGAAGGGCCTTTGCCCCCTGGCATCCCTCTGGCTTCTAGATGGCTTGGCAGGCACGTTGTTGCTGTTGGATGCTCTCCGCTTGCTGCGTCCTGCCTGCTGCCCACCGCCACCCACACCGTGCCATGCCCGTCCAGCTTCCCCTCCGACAGCGTTTTTGAGTTATTGGGCACCTGGCACATCCACCGTCTTCTTCTTTTTCTTTGGTGGGATGCTGTTGCGCAGGGAGATCTCTTGCGTCTTGGGGGCGCTGGCTGGTGTGGGGCGCTTGGCCTTCTTGCCGCCCATCTCTCCTGGTCTGGGCACCATCTGGCAGGAGGCGGCACCTGGCGGCAGCGGCAAGCGGGTCAAAAGCACCCGGGGCTGCCTCCGCAGCGCCTCCTGCACCAGTTGGGCCGTGTGGGGCGGGTGACGCTGGAGGGCAGCCGGGGGGCTGTCCAGGGGACTCAGCAGCGGCATCCGCAGGGGGCTCAGCAGGGGAGTCTCCGCAAGAGCCTTCAGGGGATCCTTGCGGGGACGCTCCACAGGACTGTCCTCTGAAGTCTCCGGAGAGCTCTCCTCAGAAGTCTCCGAGGGGCTCAGTGGCAGCCAGGTGGGGAGGTCTGCAGCCACCGCGCCCTGCTTCCCCTCGGGGTCCTGCAGGGGGGAGGCCGGCCCCCCCCAGAAGGGGTCGGCGTCTCCCAGCATTGCTGCTGCCAGGCGGTCCTCGGAGCAGTTGCCCTCCAGCCCATTGTCCCAGAAGTCGGGGACTTCGCTGAAGGAGGCGGTGCTGGCAAGGCTGTCGGGGATATCAGGGGAGGTGTTTTCGCCGTCCACCAGCATCACCACTGCCACTTGCTCCTTGTTGCAGCCACCCTCTGCCCTGTACTCCAAGAGGTGGGGAGCTTGTTGAGGGAGGTGGTCAAGCTGGGGATGACGGGGACATTGGGGACGGTGTCCTCACCATCCCCCAGCTGCGCCACCACCGCTCGTTCATTGGGGCAGCCACCCTCTGCCACGTACTCGGAGAGGTCGGGGAGCTCATTGAGGATGTCGGCGGTCAAGCTGGGGATGTTGATTATCAAGATGGTGTCCTCGCTGTCCCTTAGCCGCGCCACCACGGCTTGGTCCTGGGGGCAGTCGCCGTCCACCAGGTACTCCAAGAAGTCGTGGAGGTCATTGAGGAAAGCAGTGCTGGTGAGGCTGTTGGGGAAATCAAGGCCATCAGGGACAGCGTCCTCGCTGTCCCCCAGCCCCGCCACCGCCACTCGTTCACTGGGGCAGCTGCCCTCTGCCACATACTCGGAGAAGTCAGGGAGGTGGCTGAGGAAGTTGGTAGAGTCAGGGACATTGTTGACAGTGACCTCGCCGTCCCCCAGCCCCGCCACTGCCGCTCTCTCTTTGGGGCTGCCGCTGTATGCCCTGTACTCCAAGAAATCGGGGAGCTTGTTGAGGTAGGTGCTCAAGTTGGGGACATCGGGGACGGTGTCCTCGCTGTCCCCCAGCCCCGCTGCCACTGCTTGCTCTTTGGGGTAGCCATCGTCCGCCACGTACTTGGGGAGGTTGGGGAGCTCATTGAGGAAGGCAGTAAAGTGGAGGACATCAGGGACGGTGCCCTTGCTGTCCCCCAGCCGCGCCGCCACCACTCGCTCCTTGGGGCAGCCGCCCTCCGCCACAAACTCGGGAGAGGTTGGGGAGCTCGTGGAGGAAGGCTGTCAAGCTGGGGCTGTCGGGGACATCGGGGGCGCTGTCCTCGCTGTCCGTGGTGTCGAGCCAGGCGAGCACACGGCTGACGGTGGTGTCCTCTGCCTGCTCAGGAAAGGCCTCGGTGAAGGCGTCTGGCCCCTGCTCGGGCAGATCCACAGGCTTCCCTGGGGCCCCCGGGGTGGTCGCTGCTGCCGAAAAAGGAAAGGAAACCAATCGAACCCCAGGGTGATGCCAGCTTTCCTAAGCTTGGCCACCCGACCATGGGCTCTGCCACCCCCCAAACCTCACCTCTGGGCTTCGTCATGGTTCTGCTGGTCGGCAGAGCGAGGGCGGTCTGGCGGGAGCTGGCAGCAGGGACACTGTCCTCGATGGCCGCCCCGTCCTTGTTGGAGGCCTCTGATGGATTCTGGGCGCTGCCGGGCAGGGTGAGGAGCACAGGGGGCCTGTGGGGTCCAGGGTCTCCCCCTGGCCCACGGCCCACGGCCCCAGGCCCATCGGCTGGTGGGGCACCAGTGTCCCCATCGCCACCTGCTGTCCCCAGCCATAGGCAGGGGGACAAGGAGCGGCCACGGTGGGGAGCTGCACCCCGCAGGGGAGCTGCACGACAGGGGGGAGCTGCACAACAGGGGCGAGCTCCACCATTGGAGGGAGCTGCACCCCGCTGTGAAGCTGCAGCATGGGGGGGAAGCTGCACCCCAGGAGGGAGCTGCACCCTGCAAGGGAGCTGCATGACAGGGGGGAGCCGCGCCATCGGGGGGAGCTGCACCACGGGAGGAAGCGGTACCATGCCGGGGAGCTGCACCACCTGGCCTGGGGCCCCCAGGGGCTCCGGCACCCCCTGCCAGACGGTGGCCTGGGCCAGCTGGGCGGTGACGGTGTGCACCTGAGCAGGCCTGCGGGACACCGGCAGCCCTGGGCCAGAAGAGCGCAGCACGCCGGCGGTGACCGGTGGCGGCATGGACGGGGCGGTGACGCTCACGCTGGGCACCTCCGATGCCCTCGGCAGCCGGAGAGGGAACCACTCTGTTGGGGGAAGCGCAGAGGAGCAATGGGGTGAGAGATTGGTGGGCAGAGCCATCTGGGGGCTACCTGGAGGGCAGGAGCACCAGGAGGAGCGGGAGCCTGCTGCTGTACCTGCCATGGCGCTTGGTCAGGGTGGGGTTTGTTGGGGGCAAGGAGCCCTCGTCCCCATGGCGATCATTCCGCCAGCACCTTCTGCAGCCAGCCTTGCGCTGGTTTGACTTTTCCTACCACAACAGCTTCCCATCTCAAGGATTTCCCATCCTGCTGAGGTTTCCTGTCCTGAATGATGGGTTCCCACCCGCACAATGGCTTTTAAACCGCATGATGGTTTCCCAAGCTAAGGAGGATTTCTCAGCCCCATCATGGTTTCCTAACCCAAGGGTCTCCCATCCCCACGATTTCCCATCCCAAGCATGATTTTGGGGGGGGAGGTGAATTTCCTGTCCAAGGGGAAGGGATGGGGCTGGCACTGGTGTCCCTGCAATGCCGACATGTGTGTGCTGCCCCATCCCGCCCCGGTGGTGAGGATGGGGGGCTTGGGGCGCTTTTAGGTCGTTTTTGTACTCCCCCTCTCTGCCGCGGCAGGGGGGGAACCGCTGCTCCCAGCTGTGGTGGAACCGGTGCCTATGCCAGTTCCGTGCGGCCGGGATGGGGAGCTGTCAGGAAAATTTGGCAACTGGCCTGTGCCAACCGAGGAGAGAGGCCGGGATGCAAAGTATAGCATTACAAGAGGCATTCTTGCATTTGTGTGCATGAGCTGTCCCATTAAAACGGGGGCACCCCGAATGCGGTCTTACACATGGTTCTTACACCTTTCAAGCATTCAGGTGCAATGTGATTTGACCAAGCGCTACTTAACACACACACACAGGCTGCTGCTTTGCAAAGCGACTCTCATTCTGTGGCAGCGTCATCCATCTGCTTCTTTCTTGATCCAGATGTCCCTGCGGTCGGTCTTGCTGCAGTTCCGTATCTCTGATGGCAGATAAGGGGAGGGTTCCCCAGAGGTGTCGGAGGGGCTGGGATGCTGGCGTGATCTGGGTAGTCCAGGGGTATCCTTTCTTCTTCAGGGTTGGGGCTGTCCTTCTCCTCCTTGCAATGAGCTGGGGTCCTTCAGTCATGCTGACTGAACCATGACTGAGCAGTATACAACGTAAACTAGATGTGTCTTAAGAAATGTCATACAAGTTCCTACTCTCAAGACTAATTGCTACAATAGTTTTTCCTAGCAATGGGCTTTTCCTAGCAGTCCCTCCTTTTCTTTTGACCATCAGGGTCACACTATACTCTTCCTTCTTTAAGTCGTATGTTGGGCATATAAGGTAGGAGAACACTGTAAACGCACACCTCGATAATTACAAAGCCAAACAAGATGGTGAATACAGCAACCCAAATCCTTTTAGTTCACAGTCCTCTACCTAAGTCTTGGAGCCAAGAGGTTAGCCACCCAAACAGATTCAGGAGAGATCCCAGCCTTACTTCATGTAGTATTTTTAAATGAGTCTTTGTTTTGTTTCTATCAGTTTCATTTTTCTGGTCTTGACTTACATAAAAACCCAGCAGCTGTTATTCGACAATGCACATTCTCTGTCCTGTGCTGCTGAAAGGTGCTCTAGGGCTAATCCATTTGTGCGGAGGCTCCAGAAAGAGAGAGCGCCAGCGTTTGTGGGGCTGTGAATGGGGTTACCTGGCTACTTGAAGAGCAGCAAGAGCTTTTGGTCCTGGCCCCTTTGAGGTGGGAGGAATCCCTGGACGTTTGCCCTTTCCAGGCTGGGCTCTGGCTGTAATCAGCGGGCCAGGGAGAGGGACTCTCGGGAACTTTTCTTTCTGCCTGCTTCTCCCCAGTTCCAATCTCTATTAGAGGTAATGATGATTTGGCTTCCTGGACACATCCTAGAGAAGGTAGATACAGGATGGAAGTGTAGGCTGGTCTATACCTTCAGAGCTGTAGGCTAGGGTTGGAGTTACTATTCGCTCATTCTAACTTCTTTTCCGTAGTCTACACTAGCTAAGCATGGGGACAGCAGTGTAGTCCTCCTACTGAGAAGTTGGGCTCAGTGTAGAATGACAAGAAGCCCACCCTGAGTGATACGGTGGGAAGCAAGAGGGCAAAGGAGCACAGGCAAGAGAGCCGTTAAGGTAGTGGCTGAAAGCCATTCACTCCTGGATAGAAAGTGGGAAAGTGTGGGCTGGAGAGCCAGAGGGCTCTGCTGCTAACGCTGGCACCAGGTAAGCAGTAACGGCTTCACCAGCAGGCTGGGATTTAGTGAATGCCCAAAGGTGACGGACGTGGCTGGTGCTCATCCCTGAATGTTGGTGTGCTGACAATCTCTGTGAGGATTGTGCCTGTCCTCAGTAGCTTTTGGACAAGGAGTGGGACTGTTCCAGGGTGAAGTGAGCAGTCAGGATCCAAAGTCTGCTTTGTTTAAGGCAATCAGGTGGAAATGTGCGGTTGGAGCCGCCTTGGTCGCTTACCCTTTTGATTTCAGTGCCCTCCTCTAGTCCGGATGGGCAGTGTTGAAGTGGAGAAAGCAGATCTTCCTCAGCCACATGCGCACCTTCCCCCCAGCTCAAGGTGAACAGACAAAAATCTCTGAGGGTATGTTGTTTTCTTAACCGTGCATCAGCTATCCAGCATCAGAGGAGTTGTATACAGTGAATGGCTGCAGGTGCCTGGAGCTTGACCAGCATCAGGTGGGAGGCGAAAAGGAGAAAAAGGTGACTGTGGGGAGCTGTTATCAGTTTGTTGGCTGGGAAACCCCTTGGCAGAATGTTGAGGCAGGGGCACCCGAGTCGCCGTAGGGAGCGGTCGGGCCTGGGAGCGCTGCGTGCGAGAGAGGGAGCGGAGGCTGAGCCAGGGCCGTGGGGGCTTCTCCCCGTCATCCGCCCGCCCACCTGGGCTGCAAGGTGGAGCCGGGCGGGTGCTGCCACCGCGGCCCAGCTCCATCACTGAGGGTCGCAGGCCAGAGTTGTTGCGGTAGACGCCATCGTGGAGCAGGCACTGCCTGGCCCCGACCATGTCGTGCATCCACTACAAGTTCTCCTCCAAGCTGACCTATGATACGGTCACCTTCAATGGCCTCCACATCTCCCTGTGTGACCTCAAGCGCCAGATCATGGGCCGTGAGAAGCTGAAGGCGGCCAACTGCGACCTGCAGATCACCAATGCCCAGACCGAAGAAGGTGCGTGGGGACGGCGGGCGCGGGTCCTCGGGGACCGCCCGGCTGGAGGCGTCGCAGACCTCCCCCGCAGCGGCCATGGCCCGCGGGAGCCACGCTCTGCTCTTTGTGTCTCGTCCTCACGTAGCGTGAGTCAGCCTGGGGCCCATCCCGCCGGCGTGCGGGGGGACCGGGAGGGCAAGCAGCGCCGGGCCTGAAGCGGGCTGGGAAGCGGTGGTGGGATTCGGCCACGATCGGTAGCTGTGACTTGTGTTGGGGGGGCCTCAGAGAGCTCTTCTTTTGTAGTTGTAGTAGAGCTGCTTCTTTTTGTAGTTGCTGATCTGTGTTTTGGACGCGGAGCTAGGCGTAGAAGAATACGTGGTTGATGTGCGACATAGAGTGCTTACAAAAGGCCTGGTTTCCTGGAATTCTTCTAGGTCAAATGATAAGGAAATGTGGGAGGATATCTCGTAATAACAAACCTGCCAGAATTCTCTGAAATGTGCCCGAGAAAGCTGAAAGTGATCGAAATAGAAGAGATGGCTGATTTGAAGAAGAGAAGTGGGTTTGGTGACGTAATTTTGTCTTCCACTTGGCTTACTCCACTGCATTGGAAAACTGCTTTTGTGGCTCTTGCAGAAGCTGCTCACTAGCAACATTTTGGATCAAGAATGTGTCTGTGAGTTATAATCTAGGCAGACCCTTTCAAGCCGTCTTGCACGTGAGTGTTCTCTGTATCTAAATTATACTTTGGAAGTTCTTGTTACTAGAAAACTTCTTTTCTACACCAAAGACATTGTCATTCAGATGCCATTGAGCATCAGTTCATTTCTAACCGTGGGTTTTTTCCCTGGTACTATGTGCTAACCGTATCAGGGCAGCCCTGAAGTTTTATGGCAGAACATTTATGGGGAATATACGTAAGAAATGTTCTTAGAGAAGTCCTAAATGCTTTTAAATCTAAGACTTGGTGCGTGATTCTCAGAGATGATCATGGTTTCATATTACTTAGTAGGATCTTTCAGTTTGGTAATCTGCCATCTTGCTAAGTTTGAATGTGATTAAAGACTTTGGGATGTGAGTTTTCAGAAACACAAAGACTTGTAAAGTGTTTTCCTTCCTTAAACTGTAAATTTCTTTCTTTTTTCCCCTGTGGTTCTGTGACACTCTTACAACAGGTTTTTCTTTAACATGTGTAGTGTTGTTTGTTTCCCTCTTCCCATTCGATGTATTAAAACGTAAACAGAATAATAGGTACGCTGCAGGAACTGTAAGTTCAGCCCTAGCCTTTGAAGTGGTTGGCCCTAAAGCTCCCTGCCCAGGGCAGGCCTTTCTCGACAGGTGGCTGTGTCATGGTTAGACTTTCCTTTTGAGAAGAGAGCTCTAGGGGTTGGTTTCAGGATATGACATCTGTAAAAGCTTCTGTTTTCGTTACTAGTAGCCCTTTCTAGGAATAATACACGGAAGCATTTATGGAGCATAAATTGTGAACTATTCCTATTTTGTTTGTGATCGCTGAGCAAAAGCACCCTGAGAGAGCTTGGCTAGATAGGCAGCATCTTTGGTTTTCAGACCATGGCTCTGATTCGGTCTGCAAAGGTAAGGGCTTTTAATATTTAAAACTGTAGGCAGATTACAGGGAATGGCTGCTGACAGTGCCTGAAAATAGTTAGTCGTAGCCGGCTTGTGTAAGTACAAAGTCAAAACCATTCTCATGGAGCGATCTTTGCATTTTAAGCTTACTCGCTCCAAGTGCGTCGGGTAGTCGGCTTTCTTTGTTGGGGCCCATATGTAAAAGGTCAGAAGGCTTTCCTCCTCTTCAGAAGACTGACGTGGTGTAAGCCAAGGCAAAGCACGGGGAGCTTCAGGCACACGCTGTTTTCAAGAGGCTTTCCGAGGCTGTCTTCGTAAGGAATTTCCTGTGAGGGTCTCTGCTCTGCAAGCAGTGAATGGAGAGAATTCACGTCCCTTTGGTGAAGTCAAACGAGATGATGAGCTTGAGAGGGGAGCTAGCAGGTTAGTTGGAGCCCATTCTGCCCCACTTGTGAAGGCAAGCTCAACAAACGCCCAACATTTCTGCGATCCAACTTCTAGCCCTGCCAGTGTCGTTTCCACTGAAATGTAAAGCACTGGGCAGCTGAGAAGTGTGGCTGTTGATGGCCTGAGCTCCAAGAAATAGGCAGCGATGGCAGGCTCTCTTCTGTGTTCTGTCCGTCCGGAGCACCGGCAGCGTAGGTGAATCGGTTTTAGTTAACAGCTACTGAAGCAATGGCGCAGGGTTTTCATGCTTTGGCGCAGTGCCTGTTCTGTTGCAGGCCAAGCTAGTCAGACTTTAGAGTCTGGCTTATGCAGGTGAGACTTTGCTGCGGTTCGTTTTTCTCCAAAGAGCTCCTGGGTTTGTAGCCTAACAGAAGCAAAAGCAACTCCAGCTAGATCAGGAAAGAAGCTCATGCATTAGCAGCGTCTCCTTTAGTGCCCCTTGAGAGCATTTTGCTCTTGGCATTCAAACTGTTTTAAAAAAATGAGACCAATTTTGCTGCTTGTGTTTGATTATCAAACCTGCAGGTTTCTTGAACTGTACTGTTAGGGTGTTGAGATGATAGAAGCTCGATGTTAGATATCAAATTTGGCTTTTTTATCTCAAAGGGATTCTCTGAAGTGCTATGTAATTAGATATCAAAATACGTTCTTACAAATTGACTAATGTGTTTTCTGTGCTTATGTTGTTTTCAGAATACACCGCTGATAATGCCCTGATTCCTAAGCACTCCTCGGTCGTTGTTAGAAGAATCCCTGTTGGAGGAGTTAAAGCTCCCAGCAGAACATACGCTGTGTAAGTATCCAACAAGCATTGTAGTCTTTGTCAGGGGTTTCCATGTGTTAACTTTTTTAATGGGTATTAGTTTACAGAGGCATTCCGATTGTATCTTTCTTGTTAAAGCTGCTGATAATTTTTGTTGTCCTGGGATAGATTTTAATGTATCCGTTTGACTCTTTCTTGCATTTGGGGAAGGGGGGGGGGGGGGGGGGGGGCGGGATGTGGCAGGTATTCTTATGCCCCAAATCGGGGTCTTTTGCATGCTAGCTCTAGAGGAGAGACCAAGGGTTGCCAGCTGGCGAACCATGCAAACAAGAAGTTCCACTCCTAAGGGATTCCTGCTAGTTTCCTAAAGACAATGTCCATTTCAGGCAAGATAAAAACAACACTATCCTAAAGCGTACTTCCTTTTGTGTGAGTACGATGAAGGAATAGTTAATCCTTTCCAAACTTGAAACTCAGTAAGCGGTTTCACATGTTACCAAATGTTGCTAGTTCTCTTTCTAAGTCTGTTTTTACCCTAAGCTGGTCTCTGTGCTCCAGGTTTTAACTCTATATTGCTGAGATTGATGGAGGACAGGGAATTGGGTGTCCTGATTAAAATGACAGATATGCAAATGCAATCCTGACTAGCGGATTAATGCTGTCATTTAGGTATTCATGCAGTCCAGTTCTCTCTCAGCTACATTACCATTGTTTGACTGGTCATGTTTTCCAGCTGCTTTTAAGATATGCCTCTCCACCGCAATTAGTAGATATTATTCGCTTGTGGCTTTGCCCTGTCTTTCTGATGTTGGTCCTCAAGAAATAAAGTAGCCTGATGAGTTACAGGGAGTCTCAAAAAGACAGTACAGCAGCATCCTGGTACCCAGGAAGCATTTGCAAGCAAAAAACCCCGAATTTCTGTGGCTCTGCATGTAAACTTTGGGCATATTACTGCAGGAGTTGTCGCAGTGCTTTCAGGCACTACCGAGTAATTCTGGACACCACAGCGTCGTGCTTATAAACGTGGCCTTGTTTTGGGGTTAATTTCAATGCGTATGCTTAGTGCTGTCGTGTCAATGCATCCTCCGTTTCTGGTTGGATGGCGCCCTCTCCTGGTATTGTAATGCTGCCCTGAAAGGAGAGGAGAGATGCTGCTGGCATCAAAGCTCAAAGCAATACCTGTTTGTGGGGATAAAGAAAGAATGGCACTGCTGTTCTCCCGTTGAAAATTAACCGGGCAGCTTAGCTTTCTGTTCCTTCAGCAGGAAACATTGCAGAAAGAACCGGTAGAGTGGTTCCTGTTTGGGAATGATGAATGCATGCTGTCAGGGTGGAGAGGCCTTCAGCAATGCGTTACTCGCCTTGTAGTATGTTCTTCAAGGGACATGGATGAAGAAATCCTTGCGTGGTAATCTAAAGTATTTCCCTGTACTTCCTCATCTGCCGGAGGTGCGTGGCTGTAATTGCCAGCCCGGTGGTGTTCTAGCAGTGGCAGGGAGCACGAGCCTTTCCATTTGTACAGAAATTCCAGAGCAGCCTTTGCATTGCCTCTGCTCATGGGACACTTTGGGTGATGTATGAATTGTTTGCTAACGACATCAACGCTTGCATGTCTGAGTCATGGTGAGCAGCATGCAGGTACAGATGAATGAGTGTGTGGAATCTCAGCAAGTTTTCAAACTTAATAAATATCGCCTATTATATTGTAGCATTTTCAAGGTTATCTTCAAGCAAGACTTTTTTTTTTGTCACAGGGCTCCTAAATCACCCAAAAGCCTCGGAACTGCTTTCAGGTGACATATCTACTGCTATTTTTAGTCAATGTAGCGTATGGAACACATGTAGTATTTTGGCCCTTTCCTGGCCAAGTATGGTAGACATCTGAACACAGGGCTCAGGCTCCCACAAAGAAACACTGTTCTAAAGACTCTGCTGCTGACATTTCTGTTATTTCTTTGTCAGATGAGTGATTTTTTTTCACTGAAGTAGACTTGCACTTGGACGTGTCTAGGCTATGACTGTTCTTTCTCAGACACTCAAGTACTCTACCTGGTACCTATTTGGAATACTAGGGGTACAGAGATTGGCTAAAGTGACCTTTGTGTTTTGATGGTTGATGATTGGAGAACACAAAGCTGTAGGACAGACTTCATCTTTTTGATACTGATGTAGCAGAGACAAAATACCTGAGGGCTTCCTCTTGCACTGTTGTGTTCTCTATCTGTAAGTCTTCGAGTAATTTGTGACAAAGTAGAAGTGTGATTGTTGGGGGTTTTTTTAGCTGCACTGCATGGACCAAGAGAGAACAGTTTCTGTGTACGAATAAATGTCCACATTCACTAGACTATCAGAACATAATGTTTGGATGTTCAGGTTTTAGAATCTGTTTTCACCGCTTTATGTTGGGTACCAGTGCTGTGTTTTAAGTTCTGATCCCCTGTATTTCTTCTTCCAGAAGTCCAACTGAGCCAGTGAGCGGAACATCAAAAGCAGTGTGTAAAACACAATCTCAGACTTTTTGCTAGACGCTGCACTTCATTCTAAACAATGTAGCCTTGTATTAATATATTTATATATTTTCCAGGAAAACGCAGTATATGTTGTGAATAGAATGGATTTGATTCAGCATCATGAAGACTGAGTAATGCCATCGTTTGCACAGTCCTAATGGGAATCCTGGTATTTGTGCCTAGGAGTGCATTGTATTTCATATTGAATCTGCTGGAACACTTCCTGAATGACTTGGAGTTGTACAGATAATGTACGATCATTTTGAGATCACGTAGGTGCGAGGCTTGCCCAACTGAACATGGTGCCCTGTTCTACATCTGTCTGTCTCTAGCTAGCAATATGTATGTTTGTATAGGGTGTCGTGTGCTTTTTGTTTCTTGCAATAAAAATGGTTTGGAGTGTATTTTTTGCCGTTTTCACTGTGTATCACTTAGCTTTTGGTTTTAAATCCGTTTTGGCCTCACGGTTTTTGAAAATGTTCTCAAAACCCACTGAGAAACCGTGATTGTTAAAGTTGGGACTGTTTCTTACTTTTGCCTTGGGGGTTCAAACAAATACCAAAACCAACGTATCCCTTATGTTTGGAGGGCAGTTCTGTGCAGCTGAATGAGTCCTTTTCGTGTCCTTAAATACCTGGGTATTTGTTCCTAGAGCTGTGAAATTGAAGTGCTATTGTTTGGGCCCCTCTGGGTACATAAGTGTTTTGAATACCTTGCCGTGAATGTCAATAGCGTTGCTACGCAAAGTGGTATTGTAGAGCTCTGCATTTGATCTTTCCGCTTTACCTGATGAAGCAGTTTAGTTTAACAGTTCGTCTGCAAACGAAAATACCTGAAACCCAGTGTACAGGCTTTGGCACAAGGTTAGAGCCTGGTGCATTTGTGGGTAAAATGCCTGGCATTTTTCCTGCCTTCTGCCTGCAGTACATGTTTGGAGCTCGGTGACTTCAGGGTCGCCTGCTGCTTTACTTTCCCAAAGGCGAAGCCTTTCTTCAGTCTACCACCACTTTGAATGTACCTTTGGAAAAGGGGCAGCATTTTTCTTCAGGTTTGAAAACACTGTCCTGCTGCTGGTAAAATATAAATAAGTAACCCAAGGAAATACTTATTTTGCCAGGCAACTATGCTGTGTTTGTAAAAGCATAACCATGTGCATTTATACATGATGAGACATGAGCTGATTAATTGACAAACTACACTGAAAAGAAGTCTCCTGTAGTGATGCTTCCTTCTCAAATAAACTCCAGGGGTTTTTTTAAGTCCTTTTTAGCTGCAACTTGACAGCTTCCTTACCCCTTTGACTTTTCAGCAGTTGTGAGCATTTGACAAGGGTCCCTCTCTGAGATTCTGTGGAGCAAGAAGTTGATCTCAGGCGGGTTTGGCTGGTTGAGTTTCTTCTCGTTAACCACATCGGCACTCTGAAGCTGTCGTAGGCGTGGACTTTGTTTTGAACAAGCGCCAGTGACACTAGGTTGGAAATGCCTCTTTCAGTGACACTCGGAGGTTATCGGGCCGCCTTTCAGAGTACAGTAGAGGTTAAGTATTGCTATGTTTGGATTGTAGAACTTGAATCTGTGTTTAATTTTTTGGGAACAGATTGATGACTCTTCTGCATCCATTTCTCTGGCCCAGCTTATTAAGGTATATATATATATCTTCTGGTGAAATACTTAAAAAAAACCCCAAACCTGTTTGCTTTGTAGTTTTAAATCTTATACTGTGATCCATAGCTGGAGAACTGTTGTAATGTGAACACAGCTTTAATTTACTTTTTAATAATGATGTAAAGTATTTATTTTCACTTTAAACTGCGTGTATATTTTGATACTGTCCTGTAAAGAGGAGTTGCCAGTTTGGGAAGATAGAAGGGGAGTACCTTCTCAGCCTCAACGTAATGTTGCAGTATAACTCATCTTCAAGACACAAGGAAGCAGCATTTCAGCAGCTGTTTACCGTTTTTCGAACGTTTTGTTGATTTTGCGTTGGAAAGAAACTAACACAGTTTTTACATAAGAATTTAACTGGCTGTAAGTTATGGACATTTCAGGGGGGGTTGCAGCAGCCAAAATGGAAGCGTTTCTGGAGCATGGAGAATTGCATGGCTGTTTTTGAATTTCTAGTCGTTATAGTTCTAGATCCATTCTGTGAATGTTGCACAATTTCATAAATTGTGGTATATATACAGTGGACAACACAATCTAATTTGTTTGAAAGCAGACTGTGTAAATTGTGTAAATGTGCCTAATTGTTGATAGGAATATGCCAACGTGTGTATGTGTGGCATGGTAGCAGATGTGACCTTCTGAAACTGTTGTAATGCCATGTTTTGCTATGGAACTGTGCGCATTTTGTGCTCAACCATGTGTAACTTTGTCTGGGAAAGCACTTTGTGAAAGGCGCAGTGCTAGGCAATGAACTTACTAGTCTTTAAAGTTAGAAAGGTTAGAGAAGGCAGGGCCTAATGCAGAGGAGCTGCTTCTTTCTTCTGAAAGTAAAGCTTGGAGTTCTTTGCCAAGAAAGAGAAATCTCTTCCTACTGGTAACTTCTTCCTTCTCTCACTGCAGAAATTAAATGGTGTACATTTGGAAAAACAAACAAAGAAAAAAAAACCCGAAAACCCCGAATACATTGTTTGGAAGGCAGCCACCAAAAGAAACTGGGTCTCCATTAGTGCTGTCCCTAAACGTGTGCTTGGTTCTGTAAACCGTTTGGGTTCAAACAAGTTAGTCAAGGATCGGTAAAGTTTTCTGTAAATGTTAATGGAAATGATTTCATAGCGGTCGATCTGGATGATGTTACAGTTGAGAAAAAACCGTGCATAGGAAACAACCATTGAATCAAATGTTGAAACTAGTTGGTTGCTTTTGTGCAGGAATGCATCTCACACCAAAACCATGAGTGGCTGATGTGAGTGGTAGGTGCTTGAAGGTCCAAATCAGTTACAGTCACTCCCTTAGACCCTGCTGGTATCTGGAGCAGTGTGGAATAAAAACGTGTGAACAAATAGTACTTAAAAAGAATCAGCTGGCTCCAATAATTTGAAGATCTAGTTCTGCATAAGGTTTATATTGCAATTTGTCTGTTAAAAGGACACAATCAGCTGGAAAAAAACCTGCAGGTTTTGCTTGCTGTAGTTATTATAACTTCATCTGAAGAAGTTAGTGGTGGGGAACGTGCACTTTGGAGTGCCTACAGCACACGATGGTCAGATTTCTACTGGAAAGAATCTTTTGTCTTGCTAGGGGATTAGAAAAAGCTTGATTTCTTTTAATGCTGCTGTGTCTGAAGCTGAATTTCAGCAAGCAGAAACAACTTCCCCGACTCTTAAGCTGTGTGTCCTTTTAGTGCTGCACAACGTAAATAACGGTGCCGGCATACATCTTTCTCAAAGCAACGTACAGTGGGTATCTTCTCCTTCAAATAGTCTGGGGCTTAAAAATCAGCCTAAAAGTACTGGACAGTGTAATTTTTTCTACACAGAGCTTCAGTCCACTTGGAAGCAAATGGGATTGGTTACCGGAGTCTTTATGTAAGGTACAAAGAGAGCCCCAGGTTTTGAGTGCCCAAGAAGGCTCTTTTCAAGGAGGTTCCCAGGCCCATAAACCCCATGCAATGGCGTAAGGACTCCCCAGAACATGTTCAGCACGGCTCTGTTTTCTATCAGCAGCTGTTTCCATGCAGCCTCAGCCAGCGTTGTGCTGCTCTTTGCAGGATCGGGGGAGTGGCGTTGTCTTCGGCTGTGTGGGCTGAAATGTGTTTCTAATGCGCGTGTCAAATAATTGCCTGTTGAACAGACTGCCAATCTGGCTGAAGCCAGTGCCTCCAAAGAAGATAAAATCAAAGCCATGATGATACAGTCTTGCCATGAATATGACCCAATCAAGTAAGTGCTGATAATGCCAAATCTGTTCTTTGCAGACTATGGAAAAATTGTAGAGATGTTTGTTTTAACAAGAGAGACACGGGCATACCTTTTTCTTTTTTTCCCAAAAAACGTCTAGTTACATGAAGGAACCCTTGGGTCCACCTCCACCATCATAGACTTGCTTTTCAGAAAACCTGGCCACTATATAAAGAACTGCCCAACAAATGGGGTAAGACTGCGAGGGACTTCTGGTGTTACTTAGGTTTTAATTTTTTTTCCCTTGGCAGTTACGTAACAGAGAGATGAATACTCATATGAGGAATTGTTTCTCTTGGGGTGAAATACAGAGGTTATATGGCAATGTTGCAAAGCCCTTCAAAACTCAAGGGAAACCTGGAAGTATAAATGAAAATATTCTTTTTTTCTAGGTCATGGATGTTAAGTATGTCCATAGATCTCCCTCTGTGAACTTTCATGCATATCGTTATATATTGCAATGTTACTGGAAATGTTTCTGGTTTTACCTCTTTTTAATGAGAGTTGGCAGTTTTTAGTGTTTCCTATGAAGCCCAGATGTTTCTGTTGACCCCATCTGTTGAATGTTTGCGTGGTTTAATTACACAAGCCTCTGGCTGAGTATTCATGCCACTGAAGGTTAGTCACTGAGTGTATATGCAGGAGGCAGGAATTCACCCTTCCCATAGAGATGGTGAATATAAGTTTCTCCAGTGACTGATTCGGAGCACCGAATTAAGCTCTCCCTCTGAATTGCGCTGTGGAGGAGGAGTGGGTTTGTGCCTCTTCGCTGAGTGGAGGGTGAGCTAAGGGATAGTTCACCCTTAAGGAACCTGAAGTTAAGGCAAAGAATGTCAAATGAGTTCAAAATGCTGCTCAAGCCTTTGGAACATCCTGGCTATATTCAGTTAGGAAATTATTTCAGTCGAGCAGCCCTTACGCTAGGTGAAAGGAGAGGATTAAAGGCTTTTGCTGCCTAAAATAATCATTGAAATGTCATTGTGTGAAGTGTGGGTCTTAAGGTGAGATATGTCTGCATTTCTTTTCTCAACAGGACAAAAATTTTGCGTCTGTTCCCAGAATTATAAAGAGCACAGGAATCCCGAGGAGTTTCACGATGGAGGTGAAAGGTCCCCATACAAAGGGCGCTATGCTGACCAACACGGGAAGATACGCAATACCAACTATTAATGCGTGAGTATGGAATTAATTGGACGGACCAAAAAGCGAATGAGACAAACCATGCCGAAATGTCTGAGTGGCAATGCAACTTTCTAAGATTAAAATAGAGTGGCCCTACCGTTCATGCCCCCGGGGGCTGGTTAAACTTGTGCTGTGCTAAGAATCATGTGAATTTTTTTTTCTGCAAAACATTTCAGTCGTGTTCACAGTGGAGTCATTCTCTTTGAAAGCTCGTGTGGCTTCTGGTTTGTGTTTCAAAGGCTTCTTGCCAAATTTGACAAGTCGCCGCTGGACTGAGATTTCCTCCCCCTCTGACTGTTATCAGATCCCATGGGTGAAACAGACCGATGTTTTCCTGTTGCTGTAAACTAAGAAAATGCTACCGTGTGCTGACAAGAGGGGCTGCTTTAAAATGCACTTGGTAGCACTTCTGTCCTTCTGCCATGGCTCTCCTTTTGTAGAAGCTGTAAGATAGACTTCTTCCATCTCTAAACTGTAATTCCTCGGAGACTTACTTTATCCTGAGCCTGCAATTTACATTTAGCCTCTGGCAAAGGAGAGGTGGGATTCATTTCACCCGTTTTCTAGCTGTCAAAATCATTATTGTTCTAGTCGGAGTTAATTTCTTAGCTGATCCAATGAATGGGAGAGTTCTGCAAGAAGGAAAGTTGTTCCCGTCTCCCTCTTCTACTCTTGTGGCTATAAAAAAGTAGTTTAAACTGAATGCCTACCTTTTAGAAGGCTATTGTGGAGGGAGAGGAATTCCATCTTTTATCTTCCTTTGATAAAATCCAAAGCTTGGAAAAGTGTTCCTTTACCCATCTCTAACTTTTTTCTTTGTCCTTTCCCATGCCCCCTCCAGGGAAACGTATGCCAGAGACAAGAAGCAAAACCTTCCCTTTTTACTAGAGGAGCCGTCCTCCTCCTCAGATGATCCTGTTCCAGAGGAGTTGTTATGTCTCATTTGTAAAGAGATAATGACTGACGCAGTTGTTATTCCCTGCTGTGGAGACAGTTATTGTGACGAATGTAAGTGTTACTCCCATGTCTGCTAGCTCAAAACATCACAGCTGATCTTCTGAAAGCAGAATTAGGAGAAAACGAAATTACTTTGTTACCAGTTCTGTGTCATACTTAAGTATACCCTGAATGGGAAAGGACTCTTCTCATATTAAGGAAAAAAGAAGGCAGAAAGCTTTTTTCCCTTTAGTTACATCGTCTTGACGTGCAGAAGGAAGAGTCTGAGAAAAGTGCATCAGTGCACAGGTGATTACAGTATTCGATATTGAAGGCATTTAATTTGTCCACAGCCCGTTCTCTCATACAAAACTACAGAGCCAACCCTGGTGCCTTACTGTGGCCTACAAGAAATGGGTAGTTAGGCGTTTAATCCACATTCTTCTGCACGGAAGAGCTGGTTAAAACCTTCAGAACTCAAACCCACTAATGGTTTTTTGAGATGTGTTTTCTTCATTAGCCTTGAGGTTGGTGACTTCTCACCGTACTAGATAGTGGAAAAAAGACTAGTGGAAACATCGAGACACAGCCTACTCTGCATCCTCAAATGTTACAGCAGTGAAATACCAAAACTGTGGAGTTATTTACTACCTACAATGAATTTTTTACACTATAGGACATTTCTAGCTTCAGGCTCTCAATTCAAGACCGTCTTCACCCATTAATCATCGACGTGGTTTTATAACTGATTAAAATGTCCTTACTTTGGCTAAACCCTATTTTGATGGTTCTAATTATACACAGGTGTTAGAACAGCATTACTGGACTCTGAGGAGCATACCTGCCCAACGTGTCGTCAGGCAGCTGTTTCTGCTGATGCTTTAATTGCCAACAAGTTCCTACGCCAGGTAACACGATGACTTTTATGTAAACTGTAAGAAAAATCTATTTGTACAAAGCTGAAAGGGAAGAAAATATTAATTTACATCGCCTTAAACAAGGCTAAATTGAGTAAGGCTAAATGTACTTTTCAAATACATTATCTGTTGTGACAGAAGCTTACAATTCTTGAGAGACAATCTGGGAAATTCAGGTCACCCTTTTGTTCAACAGGCTTGCCTCACTGTCAGGTTTGGTGTTAACACTGAGGTACTTGAAATACAGATACTCTGAGTTACCCATCATTAATATCAGCATTTAACGTGATGTGCTCATAGAATCATAGAATCATTACGGTTGGAAAAGACCGTTCAGATCATCGAGCCCAACCGTTAACCGATCACTGCCAAGTCCACCACTAAACCATGTCCTCAAGCACCACGCCTACCCGTCTTTTAAATACCTCCAGGGATGGAGACTCCACCACTGCCCTGGGCAGCCTGTTCCAATGCCTGACTGCTGACTTCTTTCGGTGAAGAAGATATGTATCTGTTTGCTGGTTTCTTTTAGGATTGAGAGCATTTACAGGAATACATGAGTAATTTTACTCCGTGGAGGCTGTTGTTGCTGCATCTACGGAAGTTTCATATTACCTTTTTGCAAATGCTTTTCTGCCTCCAGGCTGTGAACACCTTCAGAAATGGAGCTGGCTACACAAAAGGGCTCCGTAAGCAAGTTCGGCAGCAACAGCAGCAGCAGCCGCCACCACCTGCACCAGCTCTCATGACCGTTACACCTCCTGCTGCTCTGGTGACTGCTGCTGAACTTTCTAAATCTTCCTCTCTGTCAGTCAGCAGTTTGTTGGAAGAGAAGGTAAGTGTTATTTCAACATCTGCAGTGATCCTCGTACATTAGTAGAGCTTATTTTCCAACGGTTTGTTTGCATTGATTGACAAGGGCTGTCAGGTTCCTGTACTAAGGCAACCAGCATTACCAAGTCTTCTGGGCCCCCAAGGGCAATCAATACCCACAGCTGGTAAGTAATTATAACTTCAGTATTTCTTTAAAAGAATAATCTTCAGATAAACTGAATGGGATTTTTTTCTTTTTCGTCTCCCCTCTCCAATAGGTCATGCCACAAGAGCCGGTACAGTTCGCTCAGCAGGTGGCAGACCAGGCTGCGAACTCTAAGTATTCTACAGAAATTCAATATATTGCTACTTGTAACCTGTTAAACAAGGCCATAACACAGAATTTATCCCACAGCTGATTCAGAATGAAATGGGTATGCCTTTTGCATTTGCATTTGCATACTTTTTCTCCTGTTGGCCATGTTTTGTTTCTTGGTGTCTTTTTGTAATAAAGGTCAAACTTATTTTACAGGGAAAAGAAAAAGTCCATTCTCAATGAGTTTACGGATGATTTTGCTACGGAATGGACGTAGATTCAAAAGGAGCATAGACGTTCGTTTTCCAGGTCACTGCTTTACACGCCCGTAATGGAGGAGCAGGTTGTCTAGAAGAATCAGGAGCATTTGCACTCCACCTCTCTGTCGTTAGATGGATTGGATGAGTCAAGGGATTAGCAGTGACAGGAGCTTCCTATGTAGGTTCCTCGCTCCACTGTGGCAGAGATTACAGTTGACTGACAGTTATAATTTGGCAGCAGTTGTGAAGAACAAGGTGTCTCTGTTCCTAAAGCTTCTCTGCAATGACATCCTTCGCCTCCTGACAGCCGCGAGAGGCTAGAAACGGAATGGGTGCAGCTGCTGGATGTTCTCTGTGCATGGGATAGTATTTCTGCCACAGTCTAAAAGTTGTTTTCCCTACCACATTCTCACTTCTCTACCACCCCTGTGTCACAGGTTGGTTGTATGTAAAACAGCTAAATGTGTCACGAGTTTCTCCCTCCAATAGCCTCATCAAGAGAGCTGGGTATGTAACTGGTTTTTCTCTCCTCTAACCTTTTTTTAACCACGTCAGGACATTTTTGCTCCAAACTTAGGATAGAGAGTTTAAATCCTGATGAGAAAAAAATCCCAATGTTTCATTCAGACATCTCTGATATCTTGTGGCTTAATTTATAAAGCCAAAAATTACAGTGAAATATCAACTGGCATAAAACTACGTTTCGAAAAATGTCAAAACGTAACCTTTCGATCGTCTGCCATTTTTCCCCCATTTTCTCCCAGCAAAATTTGTCGTATTCAATTACTTCACAAATATTCAGGTTTTTGATAAATTTCCTGTCTATGAGGAATATAGTTCATGTACAAACTCGAACCACTTGTACTCAGCATGAAAATCAGGTGTCAGGAGTACAGCCTGAAAATTAGCCCAGGTGAGAGCCAGCTAACTGCAGTGCTAGAAAAATTTTCCTTTGACTTCACGCTTTTCCCGTATAACAGTCAAGTCAGAAAGTATCCGTTCCTGAGCTTGTCGTAGCATTGCTGTTGCTTAAGAATGTATTGCGCATGGTAATCCACCCTTGGTGGATTTGGGCTGTTCAGATGAGCCACTTCCAACCTTTCTCTTTGTCTCGGAACAGCTGAATTTTTCTTCTCAAGGGTAATAGGACTGTGTTGAGGGAGGCTGCTGAATTTCTTTGCAAATTCTTGTTCCGCTTTTGCTAAGCTAAAGGGGAAACAAAACCAATCCCATTAAATGTAACTCCGTTTCTGGAGAAAAAAAAAATACCTGCATGTCTGCATCTATACATACCTATCTACATAGAGCGAGGGGGAGGGAGAGTAGCGCACACACAGTATATGTCAAACTAGTGCATCTTAAACCCACTTTGGGCTGAGAATGTACGTGCCAGCTTCTGCATTTGTAACTCAGTACAAATGGATTACTTTAGGTGCATATATTAAAATCAGAAAAAATAAATCAGTCGCTGTCACGCTGGCGACATTTAGCTGTGCTTGCTGCACAGATTCGTACAGGAGATGTGTCTGTTCTATGAGGGGAATGAAAAAAGACAATAAACCCAATAACTAAACAAACCCAGCAAATAACTTCCCATAAAAGTCCTTACACCAGAATGAAAACAACGACAATTCAACCCAGGAGAAAAATGGCAAACTATTGCATCTGTTGGGGATATTCTAAAACCTGATGCTTTGGGGTGGCAATTAGCTTTGTGTTTGTTCTGGGGATTATATTTCCGCCCCTCAAATTTTACGTGTTGCGAGATGAAAAACGCAACTAGCTCGTGCTTTCATGAAACCCAACATCCCTCATACTTCAGCCCAATCTGAAGGACTGAATTAGCTTTCCCTAGTGCTCAAGAAATCCCCAGACATGGTATTGTTGCTCCCAGCAGCCAGAGGAAAACAAACCCCTTACATCGGATGGTATGGCGTGGCGTTTGTGGCTGTAATGATTACGCTGCCTTGTATAAGCACTCTGATCCACCAAATTTTGGCAGCCAGGAGCACAGGAAGGAATTGTATTTTAATAAAAAGCGATGGGCACATCTCGGTGGAATGTAAACGTAATTTCTTTAATTCTGTTTGCTACAGAAAACCTGAACTTGACAGTAGTTGGCATGACTGTTGGAGGGATGGCCCTTACACCCTGCACCCTTGGAAGTTCCACAAGAAACATGACGTTTCTCTCTGCTATCTGAAGAGCACTTCAAACAAATTGCATTCCGAAAGCTTTGCTACGCGGAATGATACTTCATTTTATTGCCGTCATCAAGGTGAACATTACTTCCCTATATTAACAGGAGCACCACACAGGGAATCTCTCTGGCATCTTAGTTCAGGAAAGCAAACCATGCTCAAGGACAGTACAGAAAAAACACGCTGAAGCCCTACGGAAACGGATGCGACGTGATGATGGCTAAGTGCTAGAATAAGTCTGGTCGGTTCTACTGCTCTAAAAGGGAAAGACTCCAACTGATCTCAGTGGTGTTTCCGTGATCCTTTCAGTTCCTTGTAGATAACCTGGAAACCCACTGCCGGATCGATTTTCAGAATACCCTACATGCAACGGAACAATACAACATCACTCACTATTGCCACGGACAAGTTAGTTACTTGAAATCTCACATCCATACCCCCGCAGCTCCCAAATGTCCCCACATGCAATTCTTCCCTCCATTTTCCAAATGGCCCTGAACGACAGGGAAAAAAATAATGTAAATTGAATCTCAGTAAGCAAGATGATTTTCTTTTACTTAAACATGCAAAATCATTTGGAAGGTAGTAAAAAAGCCTTCCAAATCTTTCTTCTCATGTCACAGACTCCTATTGCATAGAACTGCAAAGCAACAGTGGTTCCATGCTTATCTCCTCCTGGAAATAGCATTAATGGAAACCAAAGCTCTCATCCTGTCTGAGGAATAGTGATATTCAAAAGAAGAGCTGTAACAAGGTCCTCAAAGTGCCATGTTCCTGCAGCACCCACCTGGGAGATCCTCTTGGTTTTGCCTCACCTGTAAGCTACGCTGACACTGCACCAGAGGGTCGTCCTTCACAGCACCAAGCAGTCATCCTCAGGAAGACATGCTTTTTTTCTTCTCTCTCTCCCTCTCAATTGACCATTAGGTCAATTTTTGCTTTCTCAAATCGGCAAGGCATTTTTTCCTTGCAAACTGCAAATCCTCTTCCACTAAGATATGTATGAGCATAACAGCAGGCCCGAGCCAACACCTCCCACACAGCCCCGGTGACAGCGGCCTCTGCAGAGCTCAGTCCGGGGACCCCAGCAAGTCCAGCAGCTGGAGGATGGGTGGGTCAAAGGACCCTGGTGGGAGCCCTACAGGGCCTCATACATGGGACCAACGGGAACCTTCCCTTGTCACGCAGAGCATCTCCTGGGCTGGAGCAGGGATGCTCTGGAAAGTCGCTGGCAAATCTCGGGAGAAGAGCTTCTCCCCCCACCTCTTCCAGGGGCTTTCTCAGCTCTGGCGCCTTCCCAAGGACAGCCCCACCGGGGCGGAGGGGGCAGGAAAGAACAGGCAGCAACCACAACAGTCAACACCGCGGGAAAGCTGGGGCCCCAGAGACCCGCCCAGGCCCGCCAAGCCCAGCCTCAACCAGCCTGTGTGAGAGACAGTGCCCAGGAGTGAGGTTTCTTCCCCTTTTCCCAAAGTGTTAAATGTCCCTTAAAGCATTAGCCACTGGACCCTCAATGTTTCTCACTGCAGTGTAAAGTATTCAGAGGAGATTTTTGTAATTGTCTGTGATTTCCTGCATTTTTCCTGAAAAAGGCACGGTTTTGACTCTCTTAATCGCTTCTATTTTAATCCAGGCACTGCTCCGTATCAACATTTAAACCAGACACATGACATCAGAAGCTGACTTTGGATCCTTCTTTGGCCACCAGGATGGCCTGGCACACAAACTTGTTCCTGGCTTTGTCGACCGCTTGGTGGGGGAATGTCACAGGTAACGGGGCAGGACTCCTTTCTGGCTCTCCTCCAGCCGCGTATGCCAAAAATAAATGCTTGACAACGAAGTGTAATAAAGCCTTAACACCCAAGCGTGCTGCTCTGTGGACATGAGTATTCCTGCCTAAGCTCACCACCGATTTCATTTCCCTGTGGCTCTTGGCAGGATATGAACAGCTCTTCACCGCTGGGGGTTCCTCCCCTCTTTCAGTCAAAACGGCAAGTTTTATTCCTGTCAGACCTGCCTTAATTCCAGTGCCTTTGGGATTGAAAATTGGAATAGCGTGTGTGCCAGAGCCATTCCCACAGCTTGGCTGGTGTCCACCAAGAGGAGTCTGTCTTTAGCCGTAGTGGTCATTTCCAGGGAAAGAGCTTGTTTGATTTACCAGGACCCTACAGGGAGAACAGAATAGCAGGGATGCAGACACAACATTTGCCACAACATTTGAGATCTTACTCATGGCTAAAGGAAGATTGTGGCCTTGGAGGGTGGCTGAGGCTTGGGGCTGGCATTGCCTATGCCCAGCTATGCCCACAGCGTGACAGAGGAAAGAGTGGCGCTGGGAGGAGGCAAGGTCTGGCCGAGCAGCGCTGCCCCGGCACCGGCACCCCACTTCCCAGCCTCGCTCACACCATCTGGCTTGGTTCCTTTGCGCGATCCCTGAAAGGGCTCAATTCTTCTCATGCCGCTGCTTTGTCCAGCTAGCTCGACTGGTGCAGCCTGCAGGGGGAATGGGTAAAAAGAAACACCTGCCATTTTTAACCAGCAGCTCCCCAGTCTTCGAGATCCCAGGCCCTGCTGCTTTCCCAAAGACGGAACTGGATGCTCACAATAGCATCTGGAGCTCCCAGGTACTCTTATGGGAACCTGAACTAACCTTGGAGGAGACAAGACTGTAAAAGCAGGGCTGGCAGACCCTGAGCAGGAAGGGTAAGGCAGCCTGCCATCTGCTCCTTCGCTCCTTTTCCAAAGCCATCCGTTAAGCATCTCCCCCTTCTGCTGGGGCTCCTGAGGAGTAAAGAGTGTCTGCTGCAGGACAGCAGGCCTGCTCCCTTCCCTTGTCCCAAACGTGAGCAGAGGAAAGGCAAGGAACACATCTTTTCCTTCCCACTGTCTCAGCCATTAAATGTTACGGGCTCGTACATTGCAAGCTCTTCAGGAGGACGCTCCTCAGAAGGGGACAGCAGACGCAGGTCCCTGCCTTCGTAATGCTGGGAAGATGAACTTGGAGGGGAATGTAGCAAAGTCTGGCTGGAGCTAGACGTCCTCTGGACTTGCTGGGAGTTCCAGCTCAGCTCCAGCTGAGCTTTTCACTCCACCTGTAAGGGGTCTTTCAGTCTTTTTTCCTGTTGAAAACAAGATTTTTGTTTTACTGTTCTTAAAAACAAACAAACAAAAAAACCCCAAACAACTTAAGGGGTGTCTCTTTTGTTAAGCCTTTCCCTCCCCACGAGGAGCTGGGGAGGCTTTTGTGGCCGGTGCAGAACACAGGGAGCCCCCACGTTCCCTCCTGGGAGACCCCTGAACAGAAACGGCCAGAGCCAGCAACCCCCGAGAGTCCTTAGCATCCAACAGACAGAAGGGACCATGGAGCTGCCGGCCCTGTGGCTCCCACTGTGCGGCCCCCAGGCCTCCCCAGCACCCCGGCTGCCTCAGCCCTTTGTCCTGCCCAAAACCTTCTGCCCCAGAGGGACCGACCCCGACCCCTGCAGCCCAGGGACACTCTCTGAGGAAGGAGCAGAGGTGACCACTGGCCATCGCTCCCGGCTCTCTTTCAGGTATTTACAGTCCTCCTCACTGATCTTTATTTCCCCACACTCTCCATGCTACCTTTTTACCAATCTAACTCAGGAAACCATCTGGCACAGAGCTCTAGACGGTTTTCTCTCAAAGTCAGCTTTGTGACTCTGGTTTAAGCATGCCAAGAGGCCCACATCTTCACAGCATTGCTCAACTCCGCTTGCAGAAATAGCCCTGCGGTTCTGCATGTGCTACTGCCATGCGGAAAGCTAACCATGAAAACATCTGTTTGCAGGACTGCACGGGAGCTGCAGAACCTCATTTCATTTCTAGACAGCCTTCTCCTGAAAAGCAGCTGAGCTTTTCATGGGACAGCTCTTGAACACAGGACTGGGAGGAAACAGAAGGGCTATGAAAGGAATTAACGATATTATTAAAGACAAAGAGAGGGAATTAAACTTGTTTAGCCCTCTCCTTTTTGCACAGCAGAACCAAGGCCTGGTTTGGAGCATCCGTATGGATGTACCTTTGTCAGCAGGAGCAATGGGGTGCTGTTCGTCTTGAAGGAGGTCCAGGAGGAGCACTGTTAGCACCGAGCTGAGCGATGCGGTTGTTGAAGCGTGGACTCCTTTCTCCCCTGGAGTTCAGTGCAAAGGGTCTTGTGGGTGAAGCCTTTGTACACTTGCCTCCAGGTCAGGTTTTATGTCAGCTTGAATAATAATCCGTAAAGGAGGCAATGGAATGATTTCTCATGCTAATGTCCACTGAGACTGCTAGAGAAGAAAAAAGAAGCTCTTCCCTTCAACACCCACCCTCCACGCTTCAGCCCCCCCCCAAAATACTCATATTCACCCTTAACCCTTCGTTCTTCAAAGCTGTATGGCACCATTGTTACGATGAAGTGATGAAGAGTGAGCTTTGGAGCTAGAGGAGGAAAAAACCAGAGCGGACTATCAAGTCTCATTTCAAGGACTGAGAAACCTTAAAGCATGAAGAGGGAATAGACTTGCTGCATCCTGAGTTTGTCAGCCACCTTCTGCTCTTAGTCAAACACACCAATATGGTATAATCCTGCAATTAGTCTGTTGCACATTTTCTTAGGTTCGTGTCTCTAATAACTATTGCCGCTTTTTATTTTTGCCTTTCAAGATTTTTTTCTGACCTTTAATTTCTTGAGCTTTTTCATACATGCAACATGAGAAAGAAACCAAAAGTAAAAGGGACCTGTCTGTGGTATCGACCAACTGAGTTAATTTCCAGTGACATCAGATGGCTTGTAATATACAACACATCTCATTAAAAACACACCAAATCAGGTTTCTTTCTATTATATGTTGTTTATTGTTTGAAATCATGTCTTAATATTTTTATTAAATGCAAAAAAAGTGACTTGTATTACTAAGATTCAAGCCATTATAAACTCAGTCAGACTAGAATTAAACAGCACTGTCCATGTATTTTCTAATTAGAGCATACCCCAAACCAGTATTAACAAACAGTGATGGACTAAACCCAAACCCTTAAATTAACAAATAACCAGCGCTTATGAATTCCCAAATAAGAAATCTAGAGAGAAACCAGCCCATTTAATTGTACATTCAATTAAGGTTTTGGTCTCAGTCAGTGCATAAGCTTATCTGAACATCTCACTGTTAGCCGAGTTACTCGAAAGTCGCATTTGCAGTCATTGGCACTTCCACTGTTGAGTCTGTTTAATTTTGCACATACCTCTAGCTCTAAGCAAGGGTAGTGACTGCATGTCAGGAAAAATCATATTTAAAGATGCTCAACTCAGCCTCTAGTAATTGGAGTCAATGCCATTACTCTAGGAAAGATACCGACAGCGTTACTAACAGACAGCTCTTCATACCCCTGCCCAAGTGATTTTTGGGGGATAGAAAACATCAGCTATGCTGACTGTTTTCTTTGCAAGTTTTTCTTTTATTGTTTTTTAAAGAACCATTTCACATTATTCTGCTAATTCAGTCCTTCAGATTGGGCTGAAGTATGAGGGATGTTGGGTTTCATGAAAGCACGAGCTAGTTGCGTTTTTCATCTCGCAACACGTAAAATTTGAGGGGCGGAAATATAATCCCCAGAACAAACACAAAGCTAATTGCCACCCCAAAGCATCAGGTTTTAGAATATCCCCAACAGATGCAATAGTTTGCCATTTTTCTCCTGGGTTGAATTGTCGTTGTTTTCATTCTGGTGTAAGGACTTTTATGGGAAGTTATTTGCTGGGTTTGTTTAGTTATTGGGTTTATTGTCTTTTTTCATTCCCCTCATAGAACAGACACATCTCCTGTACGAATCTGTGCAGCAAGCACAGCTAAATGTCGCCAGCGTGACAGCGACTGATTTATTTTTTCTGATTTTAATATATGCACCTAAAGTAATCCATTTGTACTGAGTTACAAATGCAGAAGCTGGCACGTACATTCTCAGCCCAAAGTGGGTTTAAGATGCACTAGTTTGACATATACTGTGTGTGCGCTACTCTCCCTCCCCCTCGCTCTATGTAGATAGGTATGTATAGATGCAGACATGCAGGTATTTTTTTTTTCTCCAGAAACGGAGTTACATTTAATGGGATTGGTTTTGTTTCCCCTTTAGCTTAGCAAAAGCGGAACAAGAATTTGCAAAGAAATTCAGCAGCCTCCCTCAACACAGTCCTATTACCCTTGAGAAGAAAAATTCAGCTGTTCCGAGACAAAGAGAAAGGTTGGAAGTGGCTCATCTGAACAGCCCAAATCCACCAAGGGTGGATTACCATGCGCAATACATTCTTAAGCAACAGCAATGCTACGACAAGCTCAGGAACGGATACTTTCTGACTTGACTGTTATACGGGAAAAGCGTGAAGTCAAAGGAAAATTTTTCTAGCACTGCAGTTAGCTGGCTCTCACCTGGGCTAATTTTCAGGCTGTACTCCTGACACCTGATTTTCATGCTGAGTACAAGTGGTTCGAGTTTGTACATGAACTATATTCCTCATAGACAGGAAATTTATCAAAAACCTGAATATTTGTGAAGTAATTGAATACGACAAATTTTGCTGGGAGAAAATGGGGGAAAAATGGCAGACGATCGAAAGGTTACGTTTTGACATTTTTCGAAACGTAGTTTTATGCCAGTTGATATTTCACTGTAATTTTTGGCTTTATAAATTAAGCCACAAGATATCAGAGATGTCTGAATGAAACATTGGGATTTTTTTCTCATCAGGATTTAAACTCTCTATCCTAAGTTTGGAGCAAAAATGTCCTGACGTGGTTAAAAAAAGGTTAGAGGAGAGAAAAACCAGTTACATACCCAGCTCTCTTGATGAGGCTATTGGAGGGAGAAACTCGTGACACATTTAGCTGTTTTACATACAACCAACCTGTGACACAGGGGTGGTAGAGAAGTGAGAATGTGGTAGGGAAAACAACTTTTAGACTGTGGCAGAAATACTATCCCATGCACAGAGAACATCCAGCAGCTGCACCCATTCCGTTTCTAGCCTCTCGCGGCTGTCAGGAGGCGAAGGATGTCATTGCAGAGAAGCTTTAGGAACAGAGACACCTTGTTCTTCACAACTGCTGCCAAATTATAACTGTCAGTCAACTGTAATCTCTGCCACAGTGGAGCGAGGAACCTACATAGGAAGCTCCTGTCACTGCTAATCCCTTGACTCATCCAATCCATCTAACGACAGAGAGGTGGAGTGCAAATGCTCCTGATTCTTCTAGACAACCTGCTCCTCCATTACGGGCGTGTAAAGCAGTGACCTGGAAAACGAACGTCTATGCTCCTTTTGAATCTACGTCCATTCCGTAGCAAAATCATCCGTAAACTCATTGAGAATGGACTTTTTCTTTTCCCTGTAAAATAAGTTTGACCTTTATTACAAAAAGACACCAAGAAACAAAACATGGCCAACAGGAGAAAAAGTATGCAAATGCAAATGCAAAAGGCATACCCATTTCATTCTGAATCAGCTGTGGGATAAATTCTGTGTTATGGCCTTGTTTAACAGGTTACAAGTAGCAATATATTGAATTTCTGTAGAATACTTAGAGTTCGCAGCCTGGTCTGCCACCTGCTGAGCGAACTGTACCGGCTCTTGTGGCATGACCTATTGGAGAGGGGAGACGAAAAAGAAAAAAATCCCATTCAGTTTATCTGAAGATTATTCTTTTAAAGAAATACTGAAGTTATAATTACTTACCAGCTGTGGGTATTGATTGCCCTTGGGGGCCCAGAAGACTTGGTAATGCTGGTTGCCTTAGTACAGGAACCTGACAGCCCTTGTCAATCAATGCAAACAAACCGTTGGAAAATAAGCTCTACTAATGTACGAGGATCACTGCAGATGTTGAAATAACACTTACCTTCTCTTCCAACAAACTGCTGACTGACAGAGAGGAAGATTTAGAAAGTTCAGCAGCAGTCACCAGAGCAGCAGGAGGTGTAACGGTCATGAGAGCTGGTGCAGGTGGTGGCGGCTGCTGCTGCTGTTGCTGCCGAACTTGCTTACGGAGCCCTTTTGTGTAGCCAGCTCCATTTCTGAAGGTGTTCACAGCCTGGAGGCAGAAAAGCATTTGCAAAAAGGTAATATGAAACTTCCGTAGATGCAGCAACAACAGCCTCCACGGAGTAAAATTACTCATGTATTCCTGTAAATGCTCTCAATCCTAAAAGAAACCAGCAAACAGATACATATCTTCTTCACCGAAAGAAGTCAGCAGTCAGGCATTGGAACAGGCTGCCCAGGGCAGTGGTGGAGTCTCCATCCCTGGAGGTATTTAAAAGACGGGTAGGCGTGGTGCTTGAGGACATGGTTTAGTGGTGGACTTGGCAGTGATCGGTTAACGGTTGGGCTCGATGATCTGAACGGTCTTTTCCAACCGTAATGATTCTATGATTCTATGAGCACATCACGTTAAATGCTGATATTAATGATGGGTAACTCAGAGTATCTGTATTTCAAGTACCTCAGTGTTAACACCAAACCTGACAGTGAGGCAAGCCTGTTGAACAAAAGGGTGACCTGAATTTCCCAGATTGTCTCTCAAGAATTGTAAGCTTCTGTCACAACAGATAATGTATTTGAAAAGTACATTTAGCCTTACTCAATTTAGCCTTGTTTAAGGCGATGTAAATTAATATTTTCTTCCCTTTCAGCTTTGTACAAATAGATTTTTCTTACAGTTTACATAAAAGTCATCGTGTTACCTGGCGTAGGAACTTGTTGGCAATTAAAGCATCAGCAGAAACAGCTGCCTGACGACACGTTGGGCAGGTATGCTCCTCAGAGTCCAGTAATGCTGTTCTAACACCTGTGTATAATTAGAACCATCAAAATAGGGTTTAGCCAAAGTAAGGACATTTTAATCAGTTATAAAACCACGTCGATGATTAATGGGTGAAGACGGTCTTGAATTGAGAGCCTGAAGCTAGAAATGTCCTATAGTGTAAAAAATTCATTGTAGGTAGTAAATAACTCCACAGTTTTGGTATTTCACTGCTGTAACATTTGAGGATGCAGAGTAGGCTGTGTCTCGATGTTTCCACTAGTCTTTTTTCCACTATCTAGTACGGTGAGAAGTCACCAACCTCAAGGCTAATGAAGAAAACACATCTCAAAAAACCATTAGTGGGTTTGAGTTCTGAAGGTTTTAACCAGCTCTTCCGTGCAGAAGAATGTGGATTAAACGCCTAACTACCCATTTCTTGTAGGCCACAGTAAGGCACCAGGGTTGGCTCTGTAGTTTTGTATGAGAGAACGGGCTGTGGACAAATTAAATGCCTTCAATATCGAATACTGTAATCACCTGTGCACTGATGCACTTTTCTCAGACTCTTCCTTCTGCACGTCAAGACGATGTAACTAAAGGGAAAAAAGCTTTCTGCCTTCTTTTTTCCTTAATATGAGAAGAGTCCTTTCCCATTCAGGGTATACTTAAGTATGACACAGAACTGGTAACAAAGTAATTTCGTTTTCTCCTAATTCTGCTTTCAGAAGATCAGCTGTGATGTTTTGAGCTAGCAGACATGGGAGTAACACTTACATTCGTCACAATAACTGTCTCCACAGCAGGGAATAACAACTGCGTCAGTCATTATCTCTTTACAAATGAGACATAACAACTCCTCTGGAACAGGATCATCTGAGGAGGAGGACGGCTCCTCTAGTAAAAAGGGAAGGTTTTGCTTCTTGTCTCTGGCATACGTTTCCCTGGAGGGGGCATGGGAAAGGACAAAGAAAAAAGTTAGAGATGGGTAAAGGAACACTTTTCCAAGCTTTGGATTTTATCAAAGGAAGATAAAAGATGGAATTCCTCTCCCTCCACAATAGCCTTCTAAAAGGTAGGCATTCAGTTTAAACTACTTTTTTATAGCCACAAGAGTAGAAGAGGGAGACGGGAACAACTTTCCTTCTTGCAGAACTCTCCCATTCATTGGATCAGCTAAGAAATTAACTCCGACTAGAACAATAATGATTTTGACAGCTAGAAAACGGGTGAAATGAATCCCACCTCTCCTTTGCCAGAGGCTAAATGTAAATTGCAGGCTCAGGATAAAGTAAGTCTCCGAGGAATTACAGTTTAGAGATGGAAGAAGTCTATCTTACAGCTTCTACAAAAGGAGAGCCATGGCAGAAGGACAGAAGTGCTACCAAGTGCATTTTAAAGCAGCCCCTCTTGTCAGCACACGGTAGCATTTTCTTAGTTTACAGCAACAGGAAAACATCGGTCTGTTTCACCCATGGGATCTGATAACAGTCAGAGGGGGAGGAAATCTCAGTCCAGCGGCGACTTGTCAAATTTGGCAAGAAGCCTTTGAAACACAAACCAGAAGCCACACGAGCTTTCAAAGAGAATGACTCCACTGTGAACACGACTGAAATGTTTTGCAGAAAAAAAAATTCACATGATTCTTAGCACAGCACAAGTTTAACCAGCCCCCGGGGGCATGAACGGTAGGGCCACTCTATTTTAATCTTAGAAAGTTGCATTGCCACTCAGACATTTCGGCATGGTTTGTCTCATTCGCTTTTTGGTCCGTCCAATTAATTCCATACTCACGCATTAATAGTTGGTATTGCGTATCTTCCCGTGTTGGTCAGCATAGCGCCCTTTGTATGGGGACCTTTCACCTCCATCGTGAAACTCCTCGGGATTCCTGTGCTCTTTATAATTCTGGGAACAGACGCAAAATTTTTGTCCTGTTGAGAAAAGAAATGCAGACATATCTCACCTTAAGACCCACACTTCACACAATGACATTTCAATGATTATTTTAGGCAGCAAAAGCCTTTAATCCTCTCCTTTCACCTAGCGTAAGGGCTGCTCGACTGAAATAATTTCCTAACTGAATATAGCCAGGATGTTCCAAAGGCTTGAGCAGCATTTTGAACTCATTTGACATTCTTTGCCTTAACTTCAGGTTCCTTAAGGGTGAACTATCCCTTAGCTCACCCTCCACTCAGCGAAGAGGCACAAACCCACTCCTCCTCCACAGCGCAATTCAGAGGGAGAGCTTAATTCGGTGCTCCGAATCAGTCACTGGAGAAACTTATATTCACCATCTCTATGGGAAGGGTGAATTCCTGCCTCCTGCATATACACTCAGTGACTAACCTTCAGTGGCATGAATACTCAGCCAGAGGCTTGTGTAATTAAACCACGCAAACATTCAACAGATGGGGTCAACAGAAACATCTGGGCTTCATAGGAAACACTAAAAACTGCCAACTCTCATTAAAAAGAGGTAAAACCAGAAACATTTCCAGTAACATTGCAATATATAACGATATGCATGAAAGTTCACAGAGGGAGATCTATGGACATACTTAACATCCATGACCTAGAAAAAAAGAATATTTTCATTTATACTTCCAGGTTTCCCTTGAGTTTTGAAGGGCTTTGCAACATTGCCATATAACCTCTGTATTTCACCCCAAGAGAAACAATTCCTCATATGAGTATTCATCTCTCTGTTACGTAACTGCCAAGGGAAAAAAAATTAAAACCTAAGTAACACCAGAAGTCCCTCGCAGTCTTACCCCATTTGTTGGGCAGTTCTTTATATAGTGGCCAGGTTTTCTGAAAAGCAAGTCTATGATGGTGGAGGTGGACCCAAGGGTTCCTTCATGTAACTAGACGTTTTTTGGGAAAAAAAGAAAAAGGTATGCCCGTGTCTCTCTTGTTAAAACAAACATCTCTACAATTTTTCCATAGTCTGCAAAGAACAGATTTGGCATTATCAGCACTTACTTGATTGGGTCATATTCATGGCAAGACTGTATCATCATGGCTTTGATTTTATCTTCTTTGGAGGCACTGGCTTCAGCCAGATTGGCAGTCTGTTCAACAGGCAATTATTTGACACGCGCATTAGAAACACATTTCAGCCCACACAGCCGAAGACAACGCCACTCCCCCGATCCTGCAAAGAGCAGCACAACGCTGGCTGAGGCTGCATGGAAACAGCTGCTGATAGAAAACAGAGCCGTGCTGAACATGTTCTGGGGAGTCCTTACGCCATTGCATGGGGTTTATGGGCCTGGGAACCTCCTTGAAAAGAGCCTTCTTGGGCACTCAAAACCTGGGGCTCTCTTTGTACCTTACATAAAGACTCCGGTAACCAATCCCATTTGCTTCCAAGTGGACTGAAGCTCTGTGTAGAAAAAATTACACTGTCCAGTACTTTTAGGCTGATTTTTAAGCCCCAGACTATTTGAAGGAGAAGATACCCACTGTACGTTGCTTTGAGAAAGATGTATGCCGGCACCGTTATTTACGTTGTGCAGCACTAAAAGGACACACAGCTTAAGAGTCGGGGAAGTTGTTTCTGCTTGCTGAAATTCAGCTTCAGACACAGCAGCATTAAAAGAAATCAAGCTTTTTCTAATCCCCTAGCAAGACAAAAGATTCTTTCCAGTAGAAATCTGACCATCGTGTGCTGTAGGCACTCCAAAGTGCACGTTCCCCACCACTAACTTCTTCAGATGAAGTTATAATAACTACAGCAAGCAAAACCTGCAGGTTTTTTTCCAGCTGATTGTGTCCTTTTAACAGACAAATTGCAATATAAACCTTATGCAGAACTAGATCTTCAAATTATTGGAGCCAGCTGATTCTTTTTAAGTACTATTTGTTCACACGTTTTTATTCCACACTGCTCCAGATACCAGCAGGGTCTAAGGGAGTGACTGTAACTGATTTGGACCTTCAAGCACCTACCACTCACATCAGCCACTCATGGTTTTGGTGTGAGATGCATTCCTGCACAAAAGCAACCAACTAGTTTCAACATTTGATTCAATGGTTGTTTCCTATGCACGGTTTTTTCTCAACTGTAACATCATCCAGATCGACCGCTATGAAATCATTTCCATTAACATTTACAGAAAACTTTACCGATCCTTGACTAACTTGTTTGAACCCAAACGGTTTACAGAACCAAGCACACGTTTAGGGACAGCACTAATGGAGACCCAGTTTCTTTTGGTGGCTGCCTTCCAAACAATGTATTCGGGGTTTTCGGGTTTTTTTTTCTTTGTTTGTTTTTCCAAATGTACACCATTTAATTTCTGCAGTGAGAGAAGGAAGAAGTTACCAGTAGGAAGAGATTTCTCTTTCTTGGCAAAGAACTCCAAGCTTTACTTTCAGAAGAAAGAAGCAGCTCCTCTGCATTAGGCCCTGCCTTCTCTAACCTTTCTAACTTTAAAGACTAGTAAGTTCATTGCCTAGCACTGCGCCTTTCACAAAGTGCTTTCCCAGACAAAGTTACACATGGTTGAGCACAAAATGCGCACAGTTCCATAGCAAAACATGGCATTACAACAGTTTCAGAAGGTCACATCTGCTACCATGCCACACATACACACGTTGGCATATTCCTATCAACAATTAGGCACATTTACACAATTTACACAGTCTGCTTTCAAACAAATTAGATTGTGTTGTCCACTGTATATATACCACAATTTATGAAATTGTGCAACATTCACAGAATGGATCTAGAACTATAACGACTAGAAATTCAAAAACAGCCATGCAATTCTCCATGCTCCAGAAACGCTTCCATTTTGGCTGCTGCAACCCCCCCTGAAATGTCCATAACTTACAGCCAGTTAAATTCTTATGTAAAAACTGTGTTAGTTTCTTTCCAACGCAAAATCAACAAAACGTTCGAAAAACGGTAAACAGCTGCTGAAATGCTGCTTCCTTGTGTCTTGAAGATGAGTTATACTGCAACATTACGTTGAGGCTGAGAAGGTACTCCCCTTCTATCTTCCCAAACTGGCAACTCCTCTTTACAGGACAGTATCAAAATATACACGCAGTTTAAAGTGAAAATAAATACTTTACATCATTATTAAAAAGTAAATTAAAGCTGTGTTCACATTACAACAGTTCTCCAGCTATGGATCACAGTATAAGATTTAAAACTACAAAGCAAACAGGTTTGGGGTTTTTTTTAAGTATTTCACCAGAAGATATATATATATACCTTAATAAGCTGGGCCAGAGAAATGGATGCAGAAGAGTCATCAATCTGTTCCCAAAAAATTAAACACAGATTCAAGTTCTACAATCCAAACATAGCAATACTTAACCTCTACTGTACTCTGAAAGGCGGCCCGATAACCTCCGAGTGTCACTGAAAGAGGCATTTCCAACCTAGTGTCACTGGCGCTTGTTCAAAACAAAGTCCACGCCTACGACAGCTTCAGAGTGCCGATGTGGTTAACGAGAAGAAACTCAACCAGCCAAACCCGCCTGAGATCAACTTCTTGCTCCACAGAATCTCAGAGAGGGACCCTTGTCAAATGCTCACAACTGCTGAAAAGTCAAAGGGGTAAGGAAGCTGTCAAGTTGCAGCTAAAAAGGACTTAAAAAAACCCCTGGAGTTTATTTGAGAAGGAAGCATCACTACAGGAGACTTCTTTTCAGTGTAGTTTGTCAATTAATCAGCTAATGTCTCATCATGTATAAATGCACATGGTTATGCTTTTACAAACACAGCATAGTTGCCTGGCAAAATAAGTATTTCCTTGGGTTACTTATTTATATTTTACCAGCAGCAGGACAGTGTTTTCAAACCTGAAGAAAAATGCTGCCCCTTTTCCAAAGGTACATTCAAAGTGGTGGTAGACTGAAGAAAGGCTTCGCCTTTGGGAAAGTAAAGCAGCAGGCGACCCTGAAGTCACCGAGCTCCAAACATGTACTGCAGGCAGAAGGCAGGAAAAATGCCAGGCATTTTACCCACAAATGCACCAGGCTCTAACCTTGTGCCAAAGCCTGTACACTGGGTTTCAGGTATTTTCGTTTGCAGACGAACTGTTAAACTAAACTGCTTCATCAGGTAAAGCGGAAAGATCAAATGCAGAGCTCTACAATACCACTTTGCGTAGCAACGCTATTGACATTCACGGCAAGGTATTCAAAACACTTATGTACCCAGAGGGGCCCAAACAATAGCACTTCAATTTCACAGCTCTAGGAACAAATACCCAGGTATTTAAGGACACGAAAAGGACTCATTCAGCTGCACAGAACTGCCCTCCAAACATAAGGGATACGTTGGTTTTGGTATTTGTTTGAACCCCCAAGGCAAAAGTAAGAAACAGTCCCAACTTTAACAATCACGGTTTCTCAGTGGGTTTTGAGAACATTTTCAAAAACCGTGAGGCCAAAACGGATTTAAAACCAAAAGCTAAGTGATACACAGTGAAAACGGCAAAAAATACACTCCAAACCATTTTTATTGCAAGAAACAAAAAGCACACGACACCCTATACAAACATACATATTGCTAGCTAGAGACAGACAGATGTAGAACAGGGCACCATGTTCAGTTGGGCAAGCCTCGCACCTACGTGATCTCAAAATGATCGTACATTATCTGTACAACTCCAAGTCATTCAGGAAGTGTTCCAGCAGATTCAATATGAAATACAATGCACTCCTAGGCACAAATACCAGGATTCCCATTAGGACTGTGCAAACGATGGCATTACTCAGTCTTCATGATGCTGAATCAAATCCATTCTATTCACAACATATACTGCGTTTTCCTGGAAAATATATAAATATATTAATACAAGGCTACATTGTTTAGAATGAAGTGCAGCGTCTAGCAAAAAGTCTGAGATTGTGTTTTACACGCTGCTTTTGATGTTCCGCTCACTGGCTCAGTTGGACTTCTGGAAGAAGAAATACAGGGGATCAGAACTTAAAACACAGCACTGGTACCCAACATAAAGCGGTGAAAACAGATTCTAAAACCTGAACATCCAAACATTATGTTCTGATAGTCTAGTGAATGTGGACATTTATTCGTACACAGAAACTGTTCTCTCTTGGTCCATGCAGTGCAGCTAAAAAAACCCCCAACAATCACACTTCTACTTTGTCACAAATTACTCGAAGACTTACAGATAGAGAACACAACAGTGCAAGAGGAAGCCCTCAGGTATTTTGTCTCTGCTACATCAGTATCAAAAAGATGAAGTCTGTCCTACAGCTTTGTGTTCTCCAATCATCAACCATCAAAACACAAAGGTCACTTTAGCCAATCTCTGTACCCCTAGTATTCCAAATAGGTACCAGGTAGAGTACTTGAGTGTCTGAGAAAGAACAGTCATAGCCTAGACACGTCCAAGTGCAAGTCTACTTCAGTGAAAAAAAATCACTCATCTGACAAAGAAATAACAGAAATGTCAGCAGCAGAGTCTTTAGAACAGTGTTTCTTTGTGGGAGCCTGAGCCCTGTGTTCAGATGTCTACCATACTTGGCCAGGAAAGGGCCAAAATACTACATGTGTTCCATACGCTACATTGACTAAAAATAGCAGTAGATATGTCACCTGAAAGCAGTTCCGAGGCTTTTGGGTGATTTAGGAGCCCTGTGACAAAAAAAAAAGTCTTGCTTGAAGATAACCTTGAAAATGCTACAATATAATAGGCGATATTTATTAAGTTTGAAAACTTGCTGAGATTCCACACACTCATTCATCTGTACCTGCATGCTGCTCACCATGACTCAGACATGCAAGCGTTGATGTCGTTAGCAAACAATTCATACATCACCCAAAGTGTCCCATGAGCAGAGGCAATGCAAAGGCTGCTCTGGAATTTCTGTACAAATGGAAAGGCTCGTGCTCCCTGCCACTGCTAGAACACCACCGGGCTGGCAATTACAGCCACGCACCTCCGGCAGATGAGGAAGTACAGGGAAATACTTTAGATTACCACGCAAGGATTTCTTCATCCATGTCCCTTGAAGAACATACTACAAGGCGAGTAACGCATTGCTGAAGGCCTCTCCACCCTGACAGCATGCATTCATCATTCCCAAACAGGAACCACTCTACCGGTTCTTTCTGCAATGTTTCCTGCTGAAGGAACAGAAAGCTAAGCTGCCCGGTTAATTTTCAACGGGAGAACAGCAGTGCCATTCTTTCTTTATCCCCACAAACAGGTATTGCTTTGAGCTTTGATGCCAGCAGCATCTCTCCTCTCCTTTCAGGGCAGCATTACAATACCAGGAGAGGGCGCCATCCAACCAGAAACGGAGGATGCATTGACACGACAGCACTAAGCATACGCATTGAAATTAACCCCAAAACAAGGCCACGTTTATAAGCACGACGCTGTGGTGTCCAGAATTACTCGGTAGTGCCTGAAAGCACTGCGACAACTCCTGCAGTAATATGCCCAAAGTTTACATGCAGAGCCACAGAAATTCGGGGTTTTTTGCTTGCAAATGCTTCCTGGGTACCAGGATGCTGCTGTACTGTCTTTTTGAGACTCCCTGTAACTCATCAGGCTACTTTATTTCTTGAGGACCAACATCAGAAAGACAGGGCAAAGCCACAAGCGAATAATATCTACTAATTGCGGTGGAGAGGCATATCTTAAAAGCAGCTGGAAAACATGACCAGTCAAACAATGGTAATGTAGCTGAGAGAGAACTGGACTGCATGAATACCTAAATGACAGCATTAATCCGCTAGTCAGGATTGCATTTGCATATCTGTCATTTTAATCAGGACACCCAATTCCCTGTCCTCCATCAATCTCAGCAATATAGAGTTAAAACCTGGAGCACAGAGACCAGCTTAGGGTAAAAACAGACTTAGAAAGAGAACTAGCAACATTTGGTAACATGTGAAACCGCTTACTGAGTTTCAAGTTTGGAAAGGATTAACTATTCCTTCATCGTACTCACACAAAAGGAAGTACGCTTTAGGATAGTGTTGTTTTTATCTTGCCTGAAATGGACATTGTCTTTAGGAAACTAGCAGGAATCCCTTAGGAGTGGAACTTCTTGTTTGCATGGTTCGCCAGCTGGCAACCCTTGGTCTCTCCTCTAGAGCTAGCATGCAAAAGACCCCGATTTGGGGCATAAGAATACCTGCCACATCCCGCCCCCCCCCCCCCCCCCCCCCCCTTCCCCAAATGCAAGAAAGAGTCAAACGGATACATTAAAATCTATCCCAGGACAACAAAAATTATCAGCAGCTTTAACAAGAAAGATACAATCGGAATGCCTCTGTAAACTAATACCCATTAAAAAAGTTAACACATGGAAACCCCTGACAAAGACTACAATGCTTGTTGGATACTTACACAGCGTATGTTCTGCTGGGAGCTTTAACTCCTCCAACAGGGATTCTTCTAACAACGACCGAGGAGTGCTTAGGAATCAGGGCATTATCAGCGGTGTATTCTGAAAACAACATAAGCACAGAAAACACATTAGTCAATTTGTAAGAACGTATTTTGATATCTAATTACATAGCACTTCAGAGAATCCCTTTGAGATAAAAAAGCCAAATTTGATATCTAACATCGAGCTTCTATCATCTCAACACCCTAACAGTACAGTTCAAGAAACCTGCAGGTTTGATAATCAAACACAAGCAGCAAAATTGGTCTCATTTTTTTAAAACAGTTTGAATGCCAAGAGCAAAATGCTCTCAAGGGGCACTAAAGGAGACGCTGCTAATGCATGAGCTTCTTTCCTGATCTAGCTGGAGTTGCTTTTGCTTCTGTTAGGCTACAAACCCAGGAGCTCTTTGGAGAAAAACGAACCGCAGCAAAGTCTCACCTGCATAAGCCAGACTCTAAAGTCTGACTAGCTTGGCCTGCAACAGAACAGGCACTGCGCCAAAGCATGAAAACCCTGCGCCATTGCTTCAGTAGCTGTTAACTAAAACCGATTCACCTACGCTGCCGGTGCTCCGGACGGACAGAACACAGAAGAGAGCCTGCCATCGCTGCCTATTTCTTGGAGCTCAGGCCATCAACAGCCACACTTCTCAGCTGCCCAGTGCTTTACATTTCAGTGGAAACGACACTGGCAGGGCTAGAAGTTGGATCGCAGAAATGTTGGGCGTTTGTTGAGCTTGCCTTCACAAGTGGGGCAGAATGGGCTCCAACTAACCTGCTAGCTCCCCTCTCAAGCTCATCATCTCGTTTGACTTCACCAAAGGGACGTGAATTCTCTCCATTCACTGCTTGCAGAGCAGAGACCCTCACAGGAAATTCCTTACGAAGACAGCCTCGGAAAGCCTCTTGAAAACAGCGTGTGCCTGAAGCTCCCCGTGCTTTGCCTTGGCTTACACCACGTCAGTCTTCTGAAGAGGAGGAAAGCCTTCTGACCTTTTACATATGGGCCCCAACAAAGAAAGCCGACTACCCGACGCACTTGGAGCGAGTAAGCTTAAAATGCAAAGATCTCTCCATGAGAATGGTTTTGACTTTGTACTTACACAAGCCGGCTACGACTAACTATTTTCAGGCACTGTCAGCAGCCATTCCCTGTAATCTGCCTACAGTTTTAAATATTAAAAGCCCTTACCTTTGCAGACCGAATCAGAGCCATGGTCTGAAAACCAAAGATGCTGCCTATCTAGCCAAGCTCTCTCAGGGTGCTTTTGCTCAGCGATCACAAACAAAATAGGAATAGTTCACAATTTATGCTCCATAAATGCTTCCGTGTATTATTCCTAGAAAGGGCTACTAGTAACGAAAACAGAAGCTTTTACAGATGTCATATCCTGAAACCAACCCCTAGAGCTCTCTTCTCAAAAGGAAAGTCTAACCATGACACAGCCACCTGTCGAGAAAGGCATGCCCTGGGCAGGGAGCTTTAGGGCCAACCACTTCAAAGGCTAGGGCTGAACTTACAGTTCCTGCAGCGTACCTATTATTCTGTTTACGTTTTAATACATCGAATGGGAAGAGGGAAACAAACAACACTACACATGTTAAAGAAAAACCTGTTGTAAGAGTGTCACAGAACCACAGGGGAAAAAAGAAAGAAATTTACAGTTTAAGGAAGGAAAACACTTTACAAGTCTTTGTGTTTCTGAAAACTCACATCCCAAAGTCTTTAATCACATTCAAACTTAGCAAGATGGCAGATTACCAAACTGAAAGATCCTACTAAGTAATATGAAACCATGATCATCTCTGAGAATCACGCACCAAGTCTTAGATTTAAAAGCATTTAGGACTTCTCTAAGAACATTTCTTACGTATATTCCCCATAAATGTTCTGCCATAAAACTTCAGGGCTGCCCTGATACGGTTAGCACATAGTACCAGGGAAAAAACCCACGGTTAGAAATGAACTGATGCTCAATGGCATCTGAATGACAATGTCTTTGGTGTAGAAAAGAAGTTTTCTAGTAACAAGAACTTCCAAAGTATAATTTAGATACAGAGAACACTCACGTGCAAGACGGCTTGAAAGGGTCTGCCTAGATTATAACTCACAGACACATTCTTGATCCAAAATGTTGCTAGTGAGCAGCTTCTGCAAGAGCCACAAAAGCAGTTTTCCAATGCAGTGGAGTAAGCCAAGTGGAAGACAAAATTACGTCACCAAACCCACTTCTCTTCTTCAAATCAGCCATCTCTTCTATTTCGATCACTTTCAGCTTTCTCGGGCACATTTCAGAGAATTCTGGCAGGTTTGTTATTACGAGATATCCTCCCACATTTCCTTATCATTTGACCTAGAAGAATTCCAGGAAACCAGGCCTTTTGTAAGCACTCTATGTCGCACATCAACCACGTATTCTTCTACGCCTAGCTCCGCGTCCAAAACACAGATCAGCAACTACAAAAAGAAGCAGCTCTACTACAACTACAAAAGAAGAGCTCTCTGAGGCCCCCCCAACACAAGTCACAGCTACCGATCGTGGCCGAATCCCACCACCGCTTCCCAGCCCGCTTCAGGCCCGGCGCTGCTTGCCCTCCCGGTCCCCCCGCACGCCGGCGGGATGGGCCCCAGGCTGACTCACGCTACGTGAGGACGAGACACAAAGAGCAGAGCGTGGCTCCCGCGGGCCATGGCCGCTGCGGGGGAGGTCTGCGACGCCTCCAGCCGGGCGGTCCCCGAGGACCCGCGCCCGCCGTCCCCACGCACCTTCTTCGGTCTGGGCATTGGTGATCTGCAGGTCGCAGTTGGCCGCCTTCAGCTTCTCACGGCCCATGATCTGGCGCTTGAGGTCACACAGGGAGATGTGGAGGCCATTGAAGGTGACCGTATCATAGGTCAGCTTGGAGGAGAACTTGTAGTGGATGCACGACATGGTCGGGGCCAGGCAGTGCCTGCTCCACGATGGCGTCTACCGCAACAACTCTGGCCTGCGACCCTCAGTGATGGAGCTGGGCCGCGGTGGCAGCACCCGCCCGGCTCCACCTTGCAGCCCAGGTGGGCGGGCGGATGACGGGGAGAAGCCCCCACGGCCCTGGCTCAGCCTCCGCTCCCTCTCTCGCACGCAGCGCTCCCAGGCCCGACCGCTCCCTACGGCGACTCGGGTGCCCCTGCCTCAACATTCTGCCAAGGGGTTTCCCAGCCAACAAACTGATAACAGCTCCCCACAGTCACCTTTTTCTCCTTTTCGCCTCCCACCTGATGCTGGTCAAGCTCCAGGCACCTGCAGCCATTCACTGTATACAACTCCTCTGATGCTGGATAGCTGATGCACGGTTAAGAAAACAACATACCCTCAGAGATTTTTGTCTGTTCACCTTGAGCTGGGGGGAAGGTGCGCATGTGGCTGAGGAAGATCTGCTTTCTCCACTTCAACACTGCCCATCCGGACTAGAGGAGGGCACTGAAATCAAAAGGGTAAGCGACCAAGGCGGCTCCAACCGCACATTTCCACCTGATTGCCTTAAACAAAGCAGACTTTGGATCCTGACTGCTCACTTCACCCTGGAACAGTCCCACTCCTTGTCCAAAAGCTACTGAGGACAGGCACAATCCTCACAGAGATTGTCAGCACACCAACATTCAGGGATGAGCACCAGCCACGTCCGTCACCTTTGGGCATTCACTAAATCCCAGCCTGCTGGTGAAGCCGTTACTGCTTACCTGGTGCCAGCGTTAGCAGCAGAGCCCTCTGGCTCTCCAGCCCACACTTTCCCACTTTCTATCCAGGAGTGAATGGCTTTCAGCCACTACCTTAACGGCTCTCTTGCCTGTGCTCCTTTGCCCTCTTGCTTCCCACCGTATCACTCAGGGTGGGCTTCTTGTCATTCTACACTGAGCCCAACTTCTCAGTAGGAGGACTACACTGCTGTCCCCATGCTTAGCTAGTGTAGACTACGGAAAAGAAGTTAGAATGAGCGAATAGTAACTCCAACCCTAGCCTACAGCTCTGAAGGTATAGACCAGCCTACACTTCCATCCTGTATCTACCTTCTCTAGGATGTGTCCAGGAAGCCAAATCATCATTACCTCTAATAGAGATTGGAACTGGGGAGAAGCAGGCAGAAAGAAAAGTTCCCGAGAGTCCCTCTCCCTGGCCCGCTGATTACAGCCAGAGCCCAGCCTGGAAAGGGCAAACGTCCAGGGATTCCTCCCACCTCAAAGGGGCCAGGACCAAAAGCTCTTGCTGCTCTTCAAGTAGCCAGGTAACCCCATTCACAGCCCCACAAACGCTGGCGCTCTCTCTTTCTGGAGCCTCCGCACAAATGGATTAGCCCTAGAGCACCTTTCAGCAGCACAGGACAGAGAATGTGCATTGTCGAATAACAGCTGCTGGGTTTTTATGTAAGTCAAGACCAGAAAAATGAAACTGATAGAAACAAAACAAAGACTCATTTAAAAATACTACATGAAGTAAGGCTGGGATCTCTCCTGAATCTGTTTGGGTGGCTAACCTCTTGGCTCCAAGACTTAGGTAGAGGACTGTGAACTAAAAGGATTTGGGTTGCTGTATTCACCATCTTGTTTGGCTTTGTAATTATCGAGGTGTGCGTTTACAGTGTTCTCCTACCTTATATGCCCAACATACGACTTAAAGAAGGAAGAGTATAGTGTGACCCTGATGGTCAAAAGAAAAGGAGGGACTGCTAGGAAAAGCCCATTGCTAGGAAAAACTATTGTAGCAATTAGTCTTGAGAGTAGGAACTTGTATGACATTTCTTAAGACACATCTAGTTTACGTTGTATACTGCTCAGTCATGGTTCAGTCAGCATGACTGAAGGACCCCAGCTCATTGCAAGGAGGAGAAGGACAGCCCCAACCCTGAAGAAGAAAGGATACCCCTGGACTACCCAGATCACGCCAGCATCCCAGCCCCTCCGACACCTCTGGGGAACCCTCCCCTTATCTGCCATCAGAGATACGGAACTGCAGCAAGACCGACCGCAGGGACATCTGGATCAAGAAAGAAGCAGATGGATGACGCTGCCACAGAATGAGAGTCGCTTTGCAAAGCAGCAGCCTGTGTGTGTGTGTTAAGTAGCGCTTGGTCAAATCGCATTGCACCTGAATGCTTGAAAGGTGTAAGAACCATGTGTAAGACCGCATTCGGGGTGCCCCCGTTTTAATGGGACAGCTCATGCACACAAATGCAAGAATGCCTCTTGTAATGCTATACTTTGCATCCCGGCCTCTCTCCTCGGTTGGCACAGGCCAGTTGCCAAATTTTCCTGACAGCTCCCCATCCCGGCCGCACGGAACTGGCATAGGCACCGGTTCCACCACAGCTGGGAGCAGCGGTTCCCCCCCTGCCGCGGCAGAGAGGGGGAGTACAAAAACGACCTAAAAGCGCCCCAAGCCCCCCATCCTCACCACCGGGGCGGGATGGGGCAGCACACACATGTCGGCATTGCAGGGACACCAGTGCCAGCCCCATCCCTTCCCCTTGGACAGGAAATTCACCTCCCCCCCCAAAATCATGCTTGGGATGGGAAATCGTGGGGATGGGAGACCCTTGGGTTAGGAAACCATGATGGGGCTGAGAAATCCTCCTTAGCTTGGGAAACCATCATGCGGTTTAAAAGCCATTGTGCGGGTGGGAACCCATCATTCAGGACAGGAAACCTCAGCAGGATGGGAAATCCTTGAGATGGGAAGCTGTTGTGGTAGGAAAAGTCAAACCAGCGCAAGGCTGGCTGCAGAAGGTGCTGGCGGAATGATCGCCATGGGGACGAGGGCTCCTTGCCCCCAACAAACCCCACCCTGACCAAGCGCCATGGCAGGTACAGCAGCAGGCTCCCGCTCCTCCTGGTGCTCCTGCCCTCCAGGTAGCCCCCAGATGGCTCTGCCCACCAATCTCTCACCCCATTGCTCCTCTGCGCTTCCCCCAACAGAGTGGTTCCCTCTCCGGCTGCCGAGGGCATCGGAGGTGCCCAGCGTGAGCGTCACCGCCCCGTCCATGCCGCCACCGGTCACCGCCGGCGTGCTGCGCTCTTCTGGCCCAGGGCTGCCGGTGTCCCGCAGGCCTGCTCAGGTGCACACCGTCACCGCCCAGCTGGCCCAGGCCACCGTCTGGCAGGGGGTGCCGGAGCCCCTGGGGGCCCCAGGCCAGGTGGTGCAGCTCCCCGGCATGGTACCGCTTCCTCCCGTGGTGCAGCTCCCCCCGATGGCGCGGCTCCCCCCTGTCATGCAGCTCCCTTGCAGGGTGCAGCTCCCTCCTGGGGTGCAGCTTCCCCCCCATGCTGCAGCTTCACAGCGGGGTGCAGCTCCCTCCAATGGTGGAGCTCGCCCCTGTTGTGCAGCTCCCCCCTGTCGTGCAGCTCCCCTGCGGGGTGCAGCTCCCCACCGTGGCCGCTCCTTGTCCCCCTGCCTATGGCTGGGGACAGCAGGTGGCGATGGGGACACTGGTGCCCCACCAGCCGATGGGCCTGGGGCCGTGGGCCGTGGGCCAGGGGGAGACCCTGGACCCCACAGGCCCCCTGTGCTCCTCACCCTGCCCGGCAGCGCCCAGAATCCATCAGAGGCCTCCAACAAGGACGGGGCGGCCATCGAGGACAGTGTCCCTGCTGCCAGCTCCCGCCAGACCGCCCTCGCTCTGCCGACCAGCAGAACCATGACGAAGCCCAGAGGTGAGGTTTGGGGGGTGGCAGAGCCCATGGTCGGGTGGCCAAGCTTAGGAAAGCTGGCATCACCCTGGGGTTCGATTGGTTTCCTTTCCTTTTTCGGCAGCAGCGACCACCCCGGGGGCCCCAGGGAAGCCTGTGGATCTGCCCGAGCAGGGGCCAGACGCCTTCACCGAGGCCTTTCCTGAGCAGGCAGAGGACACCACCGTCAGCCGTGTGCTCGCCTGGCTCGACACCACGGACAGCGAGGACAGTGCCCCCGATGTCCCCGACAGCCCCAGCTTGACAGCCTTCCTCCACGAGCTCCCCAACCTCTCCCGAGTTTGTGGCGGAGGGCGGCTGCCCCAAGGAGCGAGTGGTGGCGGCGCGGCTGGGGGACAGCAAGGGCACCGTCCCTGATGTCCTCCACTTTACTGCCTTCCTCAATGAGCTCCCCAACCTCCCCAAGTACGTGGCGGACGATGGCTACCCCAAAGAGCAAGCAGTGGCAGCGGGGCTGGGGGACAGCGAGGACACCGTCCCCGATGTCCCCAACTTGAGCACCTACCTCAACAAGCTCCCCGATTTCTTGGAGTACAGGGCATACAGCGGCAGCCCCAAAGAGAGAGCGGCAGTGGCGGGGCTGGGGGACGGCGAGGTCACTGTCAACAATGTCCCTGACTCTACCAACTTCCTCAGCCACCTCCCTGACTTCTCCGAGTATGTGGCAGAGGGCAGCTGCCCCAGTGAACGAGTGGCGGTGGCGGGGCTGGGGGACAGCGAGGACGCTGTCCCTGATGGCCTTGATTTCCCCAACAGCCTCACCAGCACTGCTTTCCTCAATGACCTCCACGACTTCTTGGAGTACCTGGTGGACGGCGACTGCCCCCAGGACCAAGCCGTGGTGGCGCGGCTAAGGGACAGCGAGGACACCATCTTGATAATCAACATCCCCAGCTTGACCGCCGACATCCTCAATGAGCTCCCCGACCTCTCCGAGTACGTGGCAGAGGGTGGCTGCCCCAATGAACGAGCGGTGGTGGCGCAGCTGGGGGATGGTGAGGACACCGTCCCCAATGTCCCCGTCATCCCCAGCTTGACCACCTCCCTCAACAAGCTCCCCACCTCTTGGAGTACAGGGCAGAGGGTGGCTGCAACAAGGAGCAAGTGGCAGTGGTGATGCTGGTGGACGGCGAAAACACCTCCCCTGATATCCCCGACAGCCTTGCCAGCACCGCCTCCTTCAGCGAAGTCCCCGACTTCTGGGACAATGGGCTGGAGGGCAACTGCTCCGAGGACCGCCTGGCAGCAGCAATGCTGGGAGACGCCGACCCCTTCTGGGGGGGGCCGGCCTCCCCCCTGCAGGACCCCGAGGGGAAGCAGGGCGCGGTGGCTGCAGACCTCCCCACCTGGCTGCCACTGAGCCCCTCGGAGACTTCTGAGGAGAGCTCTCCGGAGACTTCAGAGGACAGTCCTGTGGAGCGTCCCCGCAAGGATCCCCTGAAGGCTCTTGCGGAGACTCCCCTGCTGAGCCCCCTGCGGATGCCGCTGCTGAGTCCCCTGGACAGCCCCCCGGCTGCCCTCCAGCGTCACCCGCCCCACACGGCCCAACTGGTGCAGGAGGCGCTGCGGAGGCAGCCCCGGGTGCTTTTGACCCGCTTGCCGCTGCCGCCAGGTGCCGCCTCCTGCCAGATGGTGCCCAGACCAGGAGAGATGGGCGGCAAGAAGGCCAAGCGCCCCACACCAGCCAGCGCCCCCAAGACGCAAGAGATCTCCCTGCGCAACAGCATCCCACCAAAGAAAAAGAAGAAGACGGTGGATGTGCCAGGTGCCCAATAACTCAAAAACGCTGTCGGAGGGGAAGCTGGACGGGCATGGCACGGTGTGGGTGGCGGTGGGCAGCAGGCAGGACGCAGCAAGCGGAGAGCATCCAACAGCAACAACGTGCCTGCCAAGCCATCTAGAAGCCAGAGGGATGCCAGGGGGCAAAGGCCCTTCACACACCAGAGGGGACAGGTTTCGTGCAGCCGGTCTACTGAAACCCCGCAGCACGGAGGCCTTAAACTTCTGGCCCGGGGCTCTGGCCCTGAGCCCTGCCCCGGCCCGGGGACCCTTGCCTGCCCCGGTCCCCTGGCCCCACGCGCTTTAAGCCACGGCTCCCCACTGCCCGGGGGCTGCGACACATTCAATGGAACAGGTGACACGGTGCTGCCGGCCACCGGCGCCACCAGTGTCACGGCCAGGCCGCGCCCCGTGGCTCCTGGCAGCAGTGGGCCGGACGCCGCTGCAGCCCCCCGGGGCAGCCCCCAGGAGCCCCTGGGCCGGGAGGAAGCTGCAGAGCGGTGGGGGCAGGGGCAAGGCAGGGCAGACACCCTCACCGCTCTGGTATGCGGGAGCCCCCTCTGCCCGCCATCACACTGCCGGACCCGGGCCCACCCAGCGCCACTTCTACTTCTGCTGCCTTCACACCGCGCCCCTGCCTGGCAGAGACTGCAGCCGTGGTGCCACCTCGCCGTTCCTAAAGGAAGAACTGCCCCCGAACCAGCATCCCCACCCCGGCCTGGTACCAACACCCCTGCTACCGCCAGCTCCGCCCCGGCCTGCTGCTGACAGCCCCACCGCCGGCATCCCCACCACGGGCTGCAACCAGCGTCCCCAGGAACAGCATCCCCACCGCGAGCTGCAACCAGCGTCCCCAGGAACAGCATCCCCAGCCCGGGGCTGAGGAAGCCCCGCTACGACCTGAGGGCGCATGTGCTGACCTCCATCCCGCGTTTCCACCTGCTGGGGCAAGGACTGAAGGTGGTCATCTGAAAGCTACTGAAATACCCAGTGGTTCAGCTCATTTCAATTGTTTAAGACAAGGCTTTTGGCTAGAACACAGTCAAGAAAATTGAAAACCAGAACTAACCTGCACTCCCTCCTTGACTGGCACCTCTTTCTTCATCACTTCTTTGTGTTTCTATCATTCCTGCGCAGTACATATCAAGATTTTCCTCATGAAAAGAAGCAAGAAAGATCAGTCACAACTACGCAGAAAACCTCCCATTCACATACACAGTGCCCACACAGGAGCATTATCAAGGCCCTGCCTACACACAAAAGATTAAATTAATGCACCGGGGAGGAGAGAGCAGGAACAGCACTGGCACCCACAATGAGTAACAAGAATTTCTGCTCTGAACTGGGGCTTAGTCAAAGGGCAAGTACAGTACTGATCCATACACGAAACTGAGCGTATCGCTTAGTCCCAGGTGCCACACACATTGTACCTTCTTCCATCGCCTCCTGCCAGCGAATGGTTTCCCAGGCTCTTCCATTTCATCGCAGCTGCACGCTGGCTCTGGGCTGACTGGGGGAACTTCTCAGCGCTTTAACTTTGCTTCGGGCTTGCTACGGGCACGAGGCTTCATCCCTTTGGCCTGACCCCCAGCAGAAGGTGGGCAAGTGGCAGGTTTGCAAGTGGCTTGATGGAACAGAGCTTGGACACCTACCAGGGATTAAAAACCAACCAAAGAAAAAGCCAGAGAAACTCTGTTAGAGAGCAGCAGAAAGAAACAACGGGGCTCAGCACTGTTTCACACACGGGGTTTGGAATTTGGGAGACTGGAGCTCCCAACAGACTCGCCTCTTGCAATGGAAACATCCTTTAGCTTTTGAGCCTGACAGAAATATTACAGACTGCCTCCAGCTCTAGACTGCAGTTGCCCCAAGCGTTTGCTTGTCCATGTCCAGTTCTCTTCCATGCTTACAAGGTATGTGTAATCTGCAAAAGAGGCAGTCCTACAAACCCTCAGCCAAATGCCTCTTCTCTCAAAGATGTGAAAACTGCAGTGAAAGACAACACAGGTACCAGGACAAGGCTTCTGCTCTGGCTTAGGTTTTAAACAGCAAGGTCTTCCCAACCTCTCTTTTCCAGCTGCTGCCAACAGCTGCAGAAAGGGTCTGGCTTTGATCAGCCGGATGATCAGTGCTAACTACCAAATCCCAGTACAGGACGTTATACTGCAGGCTTCAGATTTCCAGCCCAACCCCAAGGACTCAATAACCTCCCTCCTGCCATTGGGCTGACGGCAGTATTGCACATCCCCTGGCTTCTCCAGCTCTTCCCCAGCAGTCTCCTCCCGGCCACTCTGCTACAGGCCGCTATATGGTCTCAGGGAACCATATTCTGGATCCACGCTGGCATCTCCCGTCAATGAGGATACAGAGATGCTCTCCCAGCACACTGGGCTCCTCTCACCTCTTCTGGTCTCTCGGCATTGTCCTTTCCTCATCTCCAGACACTGGTTTTGACCTTCAGCCAGATCGCCGCTGCTTGTAAAATTCTCCCGTTTCAAGGAAATAAACAAGATAACCACGCCCTCCTGATCCTTGCCTCCCATGGGAACTTTGCTCTGGCAACCAATACAGAAAATGGCAGTGGGATCACCAAAACATCAAGGCTTGCCCCACAGGTAGGTGGGATGAGATTTGCTGGTGTTCTGCAGGGAAGCACAGCACAAGGAAAACCTGCTGAGGTCTGAGCATTAACAACTTTATTGGGCTTTACTGGGCTTTTGCTGCCTTCTGCAGACTTCTTGACGGTTAACATGCCAAACTTCCCAGCCCCCTGAGTTTTGAGAAGGCTTGTTTTGGCTTGGACTAGAGTACCAGTTAACACCTGCACTGCTGAACCCTCATAGACCTGAGCGTGCTCCTCACAGCTCCGTACCGCTGTGCCTTGTGGGAAGTGAGGCTCAGGGTGAGCTGTGCTGCACAGATATGTGCTGGAAGGCAGCGCAATGGGAATACAGACACAAGACTGGTGGGGGAAAGGTCGAGTATTGACACTGGGAAGCGTGATGCCAGTTCAGTGTCTGCAGCAGGATCCAGGCAGCCACAGAGCTGAGCAGCGACTCCCCTTTGGAGACCATGAGGCAACGGGTACCCTCACTCCTACAACCCGCTCTAGATGACATCCCACTTCTTGCATCCTTGCCCTCCCTTTCCCCTCCACCTTTCCAGACTGTGGCAGTCGTCCTCTGAGGGTAGGACATAAGAAAGTGCCCCTTGCTGAACCGCCACCATTGCCTACACTGGAACCACCCTGGCTCTGCATGCAAGGACATACGGCAGTGGCAGCAGGTCGCTCCCGTTCTGCTCCCTACATCCCCCCTTGATGACTTGAAGGAAGTCTGCTCCCGGCATCTTCCTCGTGCCCACCCCAGCCTCCCTCAACAAGTCCACTATCGGCCACTTCTGCTTGCGCAGGAGCTTATGCAGCGTGACAAGATCCTGGGGTGCACAAAGAAGGGGGTACTGCCCTTCCCCCGGGACTGTTGGCTCTCTGGTGGTGAGCACTGGAAAAGCTGAGAAAACACCCTGAGAGCACCCTTACCCAGTCACCGAGCCAGGAGGTGTGACACCATCGGGGGTAAAGCAGCGCAGCTCTACAGATCTGTTCTGCTCTCTCCAGTCTTCCTTTTCTCCTGAGGGTTTTCATCAGCAGGGTTTGCTCCTGAGCTCTTGCAGATGCAAACAGAAACCCTGCCGTTATGGCTGAGGAACTAACTCACCCAGGAGATATTTTCCAGAAAGGGCTAGGGTTACTTGTCTGGCATAAGCAATGCCCAGAGTTTCTGATGCACCTCCTGAGCATGCAAACAAGGGATTGATAAGACTCAGAGTAACTCATATCATATAAGAACCCACAATAGGCAACTGACTGTGAAAATGAGCACAAAGAAAGGGGTCTTTTCAGAATCACTATCTATTTCTTTTTCATGTCCGTATTTTCCTCACCATGGGGAGGTGACTGCAGCCCCTGCAGTCAAATCCGGTTCTGTGGGACAGAGGAGAGAAGAAAGTAGAGAGACCTGAGCAGGGAATTCTCAAACCTGTGAAGAATCAAGTCAAAAGAGTTGCAAAGCATAGCATCAATTTACAGAACTTTAAACGTGACAGAGCCGAGTAGTAGAAGTGAGTATTACAGAGAACTAGAAGGGAGCACTGCAATCAAAAGGGTGAGCAACGCAGAGAGCTCTAACTGCACATTTTCACCTGATTGCCTTAAACAAAACAGGCTTGGGATCCCCACTGCTCACTTCACCCTGGAAGAGTCCCATTCCTCATCTGAAAGCTACCGTGTGCTTGGCTGAGGACAGACACAATCCACACAGAACGCAATCAGAGCTAAACCCTGACCTTGCCTTGGTGAAGTTTCCTTGGAAAAAATACATTTAAAGAAAAAACCCCAACTGTTACTGCCAGAACCAGGCAGAAAAAAATCCCTGACAGGTTGACTGGAACTTCCCAGCTGTGGTAAAACCATCCGCCCTCAGTACCCCCATTTCCCAAAAGCCAGCAGCACAGCTTGGGTTCAGGGAAAGGCAGGTATCCAACCTTGGGGCCCAGAGCGGGGCACAAGCATCTGCCAAGGGAGCTGCATCCAACCAGGAGCGCTCCCCACTGGCTTCTCTGACAACAAAACCCCGGTGTGTGCTCTCACCTGGAGAAAGCAACAACTTCCATGTCTTATCAAAGGCTGTCAACAGAGATGTGGCTCTCCATCAGCATGAGACCCACATGAAGGCCTGGGGACAGCAAAGGCCCCTGGCCTGTCCCCACCACAGCATGCCTGCTCCAAAGCCTGCAGCCGCCTGTTGGAGAGGAGGCCACTCTGCCCTCCCCTGGCCTGCGGACATGAAACACTGACCTCCAGCTGGCAGGGCTGGGGCTGGCGACCCTCGGGGCAGCAGCAGGAACCGCCCTGACCCTGCTGCTGGGGCTGGCCCTGGGCTGAGCACTCGGGCCCAGGGCTGGGGACTGGGCCGTGGCGGGGCTGTTGGCAGTGAGGCCTCCAGGTCCCTCCCCCCAGGCCCATCCGCACTGGCAGATACCTGCTCCTGCTCCTGCTCCTGCTCCTGCAGCTCCCCCGGCCCTGGCCCTGCTCCCCCCGGGCCCCGGCTGCCCCCGGCCCGGCTCTCGCCCCTTTCTCCTCAGGCCCCTGGGCCTTGGCCCCCTCCGGCCCCGCCCCACCCGGCTGTGACAGACAGGCCGCCTCCGGCTCCGCTGATTGGCTCAGCCGTGGCCAATGGCGCGGCCGTTGCCGGGCAGGCTCAGGCAGCCCGGGCCTCTCCTCCCAGAGCCGCCCTGCGCCCGCTGCCCCCCGCAGCGCAGCGGCTCCTCAGCCCGCCGGGACACGGGGCCTGCGGAGAGACGGCCTCCAGAAGGGCCATGGCGCCGGGAGCTGCTCTCTCAGCAGCACAAGGTGTGTGTGTGCACAGCTCTGACGTCCCTCGGTCCGCTGGTGGGGTCTGGGCCTGCGCAGGGAGGGGGGGGAGGCAAAGCGGGGGAAGGGCAGGGAAGAGGAAGGAAGGGGAGCTGCCCTGGATTTGCTCTGGATGGGCAAGTCTTTCCGAAATTGTGGGTCTGTCTGTGCTGGCAGCCACAGCCCTGGGCAGGAGGAGCTGCGTGACAGGAGCCACTCGCATCGGCCAGGCCGGCAGCTGGCAGGAGACGGGGCTCTGCCCCCGGTCCCACCTCCTGTGCTGAGCCCAGCACCCAGGGCCTTCCCCAGGCCTCGCCTCCCCCTGGGCGGTGAGGAGGAGAGACGGCCTGCCCAGGGCATCCTCCTGGGGCCAGAAGGAAGGACAGAGCCCTGTCGCTCTCCCCACAGGGGCTGTCCACTGTCCTTGGCTTCTGTCCCCGGGACTCGCCAGTGCTGGCAGGCCCCGCAGGGCTTCAGGGCCAAGCAAGTGCCAGGGTGCCAGGGGCTCCTGCGGCTCAGGGCAGCTTTGGGCATCTCTGAAGCTGAGGTGTGGCTGCCCCTTTGCTTCTGCAGATGCAGTTGTTTTCTACCCCCTTAGTGGTCAAAACTGTTTCTCCTCGTGGCACATGGACTGGACGGATGCTACATCCCTGTTAGTCTGGGAGGACTTCAGGGAAACGAGGAATTCCCAGTATGCACACAGGTAGGAGGACAGTGAAAAGGAGACGTGTCAAGGTTTTTCTGCTGTTTCACGTCTGAACTCAGACACCTGTGTGCATCAAAGTCAGCTTTTTTTCCTCCAAGCTGCGCAACTTGTTGCCAGTAGAAGCACGGTGGGCTGAGCTGGTCTTTGGGATAACTCGGCACCTTTCTTTTTTAGTTGTGTGCCTACACTTTTCCTTTTCTCCACCTTTTCTTTCTTCCTCTTTCTCCCCCAGTTGCATTCTCTGTTAAAGATAATTATGATTTGGCTTTCTGGACACATCATAGAGTAAGTAGAGGCTGGCCTGTACCTTCAGAGCTGTAGGCTATAGACTAGATAGATGCGGGCTCCAGGTAGAATTACTATTTGCTAATTATAATTTCTTTTCCATATGCTACACTAGCTAAGCATGGGGACAGGAGTGTAGTCCTCCTACTGAGAAGTTGGGCTCAGTGTAGAATGACAAGAAGCCCACCCTGACTGATCCGGTGGGAAACAAGACGGAAGAAGAGCATGGCCAAGAGAGCCATTAAGGTAGCGGCTGAAAGCCAATCACTCCTGCATGCAAAGTGGGAAAGGGTGGGTTGTAGAGCCAGAGGGCTCTGCTGCTAACACTGGCAACAGGTAAGCAGCAGGTCCTTTTCAGAGAAGGTGACACGCATTTGAGCCTTTCCAAAGGGCCTTGGTAATTGCTGTGAACTGGGGCCACGTGACAGTGATGGTAAGGTCAAGGATGGTGGATGCTGTTCTGTTTTGTTTTGGGTACTCACTTCATTGAGCTAGAATTATTTCTTTGCAATTAGGTGGCGGGGATCTTCTTGCAGGGGTCTTGTCTTTCTGGAGCACGTCCTGACGTCCTTTGTCATCCAGAGCTTTCCCCTCTGTTCCTGCGAGGAGCGATGTCCGCAATGGGGAATGACTGCTATGAGTAAGGGCTTCACCAGCAGGCTTGGATTTTGGGAATGCCCCAAGGTGACGGATGGGGCTGGTGCTCATCCCTGAATGTTGATGTGCTGACAATCTAGAGTGAATGCTGGGGTGTTTCCTGATGGCACCCAGACTTACCCAGGTGTTTTCTATGAGACACAGAACTTAAAAATGACTTAAAAGTGTATAGTGCGAACACAAGAGAGCTTGGTGGTGGGTGGGAAGAGGAATGGACTGTGTCCTTCTATGGAGGCCATGGCAGTGGTCTCCTTGTAGGTGCTGGCTTTAAGGTGGACAAGCATGCGTTATCTTCTCCGCACCCTTGATGTCCTCTCATCCTTCTTCCTTTTGCCCTCCCTCCATACCCGTCTGACTCCTAGGCTGATGGGTTGTATTATTTTCCTTATGGATGACCCTGCACACCATGGGTAGTTGAACTGTGTGGTGCCACAGAAAGGTAGCTCTTGATGGTAGCTCTTTTCCTCAGCACGGGAAGGACGTGGAGCTGTTGGAGCGGGTGCAGAGGCGGTCCACAAAAATGATGGGAGGGATGGAACACCTCTGCTATGAGGAAAGGCTGAAAGAGCTGGGGTTGTTCAGCCTGGAGAAGAGAAGGCTGCGGAGAGACCTTATTGCAGCCTTTCAGTACTTAAAGGGGGCTTATAAGAAAGATGGGGACAGACTTTTTAGCAGGGACAGTAGCGATAGGACAAGGGGGAATGGTTCTAAACTAAGAGAGGGTAGATTCAGACTAGATCTAAGGAAGAAATTTTTTACAATGAGGGTGGTGAAACTGGGAAGGTTGCCCAGAGAGGTGGGAGATGCCCCATCCTTGGAAACGTTCAAGGCCAGGCTGGATGGGGCTCTAAGCAACCTGCTCTAGTTGTAGATGTCCCTGCCAGTTGCAGGGGGGATGGACTAGATGACCTTTAAAGGTCCCTTCCATCCCAAAGCATTCTATGATTCTATGGCCCTGGGAATCCCTGGGAAATGAGGGAAATGTTGGAAATTGTTTCTCCCTCCTGGTGGGAGCACGCACCAGGGCTTTGTTGCCAGAGAAGCCCATGGGGAGCGCTCTTGGTTGGATGCAGCTCCCTTGGCAGATGCTTGTGCCCCGCTCTCAGCCCCAAGGTCTGACACCTGCCTTTCCCCCCACCCAAGCTGTGCTGCTGGCTCTTGGGAAATGGCTGTACAGAGGGTGGATGGTTTCACCACAACTGGGAAGTTCCAGTCACCTCGTCAGAGGTGTTTTCTTGCAGTTACAGGTTTTAAAACAATCCAGGAAAGAAGTTTTGCAAGAAAACTTGACCAGGGAAAGTTCAGGGTTTAGCTCTGATTGCGTTCTGTATTACGTTTGTCCTCAGCCAGGCGCACAGTAGCTTTCAGACAAGGAGTGGGACTATTCCAGGGTGAAGTGAGCAGTGGGGATCCAAAGTCTGCTTTCTTTAAGGCAGTCAGGTGGAAATGTGCAGTTGGAGCCTTCTTGGTCGCTTACCCTTTTGATTTCAGTGCCATCCTCTAGTCCGAATCCTGCAGTGTTTAAATGGAGAAAGCAGATCTTCCTCACCCACGCACGCACCTTCCCCCTGTTGTCCCAAAAGCGGGGTCATTCGCCCGGTGTGCAGATGCCAATTAACACACAGAGCAGAGGTGTTTTATTTCATGTCTGCGCAGAGGTGGGTGCTAGGTGGTAAATCCACAAAGCTAGCACACCTTCGTACATAATTACAGCATATTTATATTACTACATGATTAGTGTAATCCCGCCTAATTTTACACTTACTGGTTAGTGATTAACATCTCATACACTATTGGTTGTATGAAAATTAGCCTCACTGGCTATGCAAATTAGTATGCATGCTCCTTTCAGGTGTTGGGGGGAAGTCTTTTCAGTCCTGAATTGAGTTGGTGGTCGCGATCTCCCCTCACCACATTTCCCTTTCACCCAATTACTGCAGTTTTATCAGAGTTCATGTTTGTCGGCCACCATCCAGTCTTTGGTGCCAAGATGTTCCCTTTTATCAGTCCAGTAGCTCTTCTTCAAGGGTATAGCCATGAGTTTTCCACGGTTCATTAATAAAACAAATACTCTTCTATCTTTTAGCTCCCTTGCGAATTCCTTTCCCAGAACACAGGTGGTTCATAGTTTTCCTCAGTGGAAAATTTTCACTTTCTGCAGGTGTCCTGGTTTCAGCTGGGATAGAGTTCATTTTCTTCTTAGTAGCTGGTATAGTGCTGCGTTTTGGGTTTAGGATGAGAATAATGTTGATAACACACTGATGGTTTAGTTGTCGCTAAGCAGTGCTTACACCAGTCAAGGACTTTTTAGCTTCCCATGCTGTGCCACGTGCACAAGAAGGTGGGAGGGGTCACAGCCAGGACAGCTGGCCCAGACTGGCCAAAGGGCCATTCCATCCCGTATGACGTCATGCTCAGTATATAAGCTGGGGGGAGTTGGCCGGGGGGCAGTGATCGCTGCTCGGGAGCGGGCTGGGCATCGGTCGGCGGGTGAGACACTGTATCGTGTATCACTTGCTTTGTATATTATTATTGTATTATTATTATTATTACTCCTCCTCCTCCTCCTGTTTCATTTTACTTCATTTATTAAACTGTTCTTATCTCAGTCCATGAGTTTTCTCCCTTTTACCCTTCTGATTCTCTCCCCCATCCCACCAAGGGGAGAGTGAGCAAGCGGCTGCGTGGTGCTTAGTTGCTGGCTGGGGTTAAAGCACGACAGCAGGATATCACCCCCAGCTCCAGGTGAACAGACCAAATCTGTGACGGTACATTGTTTTATTAAACGTGTATCAGATACCCAGCGTCAGAGGAGTTGTGTACAGTGAATGGTTGCAGGTGCCTGGAGCTTGAGCAGCGTCACCTGGGAGGCAAAAAGGAGAAAAAGGTGACCCTGGGGACTTGTTATCAGTTTGCCTGGGTCCCCGTTGCCCTGCACGCCCCCTGAGCCAAACGCCATTTCTGGGCAGTCACTCTGCATCTCTCTCTGTCCCGTTCTGGTCAGGGCTGGGCGTGGGTGCAGTGGAGGGTGAGCGTCCTGACCCAGCAGACTTGTCTTCAGCCATGGCCGTCCGTCAGAACAAGGGTGCTGATGGGCACTGGCTGTTCCCTGTAGCACACTGCCGGTGTGTGCCTTGCAGCTTCCAGCTTGCTGCATCTATTCCTCTGGCATGCTTAGTGGAAACCTCATGTATTAGCAGAGCATTTTAAATGTCCTGATGCTGTTACTCATTGGCTTTTTTTTTCTCTTTTGGGGGAGAAATGTGAAGAAAAGGGGAAAATAGTTTTGGAATAGACCAAACACATGCCTCAGGTTTTATGAGAACACTAAAACAAATGACTTGACCCATCCCCTGTACCCAAATTGTTTCCATTTTAAGGTCAGGATCTTTTAAAGATCCCTAGAAGGGCCTGAATTTATTAGGAAAAAGGAGAAAATCTTTGGTGTCATTGGATGAGGGACTTACCGAGTGTTTTCGGACGCAAGGACCTCATATGCCACTGCCAGTCACACTGGCTGACCCTGTGTTGTCCTGTCCTGCAGGATGGTGTGTGTTTGTCTAAGGACAGGAGCTTTGAAGGGTTGTCAGGTGTAATTACAGACTAAAAGCGTGATTATTACTGCGGTCGTCTGAAGTTATGAGGAAAACAAAGATTTGGTGGGGAGAGGATACTTTTTATTAGTTGTTTGATTTTTTTCCAATGCAGTGTTTGCGGGTCAGTGACAAGACGATCATGGCGGTGGTGGCTGGGATTCTGTAATGGAAATTCTTTTGTTCTGGAGCTGAAGCCCAAATCGCCCTCTAACAGTCTTAGTCGGACTACTGAATCTGGCAGTACACAGTTTCTTTTCTTAAAACTGAAGATAATTAAGTTAGAGGGCGAGCCTGTTTGGAATTTTTAGGAGTTTGGGGGCAGAGGCCAGTTGGGGGCTGGGGTGCTCGGGGGAGGGGGCTGTTTCTGCCCTGTGCCCTTGGCCTGGCGCTCCCAGCTGGGAATGGGCTTTCCAAACTCCTGCTGGAAGGAGCCAAATGTGGGACCTGTGGCCGAGCTGGGGAACAAGGAGCACGCCCGGACCAGGCTCAGGACCTGTGGCAAACCTGCCTCAAATCAGCTTTTCCCAGCTGGAAACTGCCCAGGAGTAACTGTGAGCGTTGCTGTTCTCCCTCCGGAAGCATGGCCCGCACCAAGCACAGCCAGAGCTGCGCCTGTGCCAGGAGACGCCTTCAAGCAGAGCAGGGGCTGATGGTGACAGCTCCCAGCAGCTGTGCAGGTCAGGGAGATGCAGGTAAGATGGCACAGAGGTGACCCTGACTGACTGTCACTTCTCTTGCAGGAGCAGGATTTAACAGCAGAAGGGAGGCAGGACGAAATGCCCTTTGAGGTCCAAAAGTGCATCAGGCACCTGGCGCACTTGTGATGACAGCAGAGGAGGAAGAGAAGGAGATGCAGGTGACCCGGCTGGGATACTGCTGCCGAGGTAAGATCTGCCACAGAGACACAGAGAGAGACACTGGGAGGTGGTGGAGTGGGTGAGAAAGGTGCCTGGGAGAGAGGAGAGCACGGGGAGATGAAAGACAGAGATGGAGATGGAGGTAAAAAAGCTGGGATGTTGGAAGTGAGGATGCTCCTGCTGTGCAGGTGCTTGTAGGGTCCCTGGTGCCTGAGGAGCTGATAGGGCAGGAGCAGGCAGGTGTGAGCAGCCATTAAATGTGAGTGGTTGGAAGGGGAAGTGACCTGGCAGAAGAACGTTCCTGCGAGCCCGGGAGCTGAGCCTAGCGACCAGCAGCATCCTTGAACCACGCAGCTGGCTGCTTTGAAGCACAGCTAAGTACTGAGAATCCAGACAGCTCCAGATGACCTGTGAAGTGAGACTCTGTCTGTCAGGTTATTGTTCCCCCTTTGGGCTGGCTTTTGGAGCTGGTTAGGTCTATCTGCCCACCTCTGGGATGGCTGTGTCCCCTCTGGGATCGGTTTGTCCTCCCCTCTGGGATGCTTTGGCCCTTTCTGAAATCTGTCTATCTCACTTTATACCGGTATTCTATCTCCATAGAAGGAATCTATCATCAGTATATCTGCTGCTATTTTGAGGATAAGTTCCCTCCCTAATGATAAGTCTGTAGTAACCTGCAATAGTATGCACCTACTTGGTTGTTGCTGTTCTGTTGCTGATTGCTAAAAGATTGGTCGTTGCTATAGGATTGATGGCTGCCCTTATTGACTGCTGCCATCCTCTTGGTTGCTACTGTGTCATTGATTCCTGATAGTGTTTTGTCCTGCTGTGGAGGGAGCTGAAGTCCTGGGTAGCAGCCCCAGACTGCACCAGGGTAGAGACGCAAAGAGTTTGGTATATGTTGGAGGCAAGTCCATGCCGGAGAGCTCTCTGGAACTCCTCCCAGGAATTTCCCAGAGTCTTTTGGTTTCCTGTTAAGGCAAGAGAATTCCCTGATAGCGGCCTCAGAATCTTCTAAGGTAGCTACCCAAAGAGCATTCTGTATGTTGGGGGCAGGTGCATTCCTGTTTTTGCGTGAGGACTTTTCCCATCCGTCTGCCAGAGTGTTTCCATTTTCCTTAGAGACAGCTCAAGTCCCCGGTAGCAGCACGACAATTTTCCTAGTTAGTTAGTTGAAGACTTTTCTTGGTGTTGCAGGCAGGTCCGTGCCTGGATGGTCCTCAGGAATCCTCAGAGGAATCTCCAGAATGTTTGGGCTCCCCTGGAGACAGCTGAATTTCACAGGTAGCAGCCCAGACTCCTCCAAGGAATCCACCTGAGGAGTTTTACCAGTGTTGGAGGCATGTCCATGCTCAGTACCTTGCTGGTAGTCCTCCAAGGCAGCATGGGAGTGTTTTGTGTGGTCGGTACCCATCCTTCTTCTTCAAGTTGTTCTGCACTGTTCAGAAAAGAGGGACTTCTTGGCCTGTATTCCTGCTGCTACTTTTTGTGGCTCTGTGGCTTTCCTTCGCCAGACTGCAAGGGATGACTTTTCAAGCTAAACTGAAGAACACATCAGCCTGCTCCTGGCTACGCATGCGCATTGTGTTGATGCTTGTGAGCATTGGCTCTGAAAGAGATTCAGCAAAATAGCATAAAATAGCATAAGATAAAATAAAATAAGATAAAATAAAACCCATAAACCAACGTAAAATAAAATAAGATAAAGCAACATAAAATAAAATAATAAAAAATAACCCCAAAGAAAATATAACAAAATAAAATACAATAACATGTAGGAGGTTCCTGGAGTGTGTGGAAGATAATTTCCTGATGCAGCTGGTAAGCGAGCCAACCAGGGGAGGTGCCCCGCTGGACCTGCTGTATACGAACAGAGAAGGCCTGGTGGGTGATGTGGTGGTCGGGGGCTGTCTTGGGCTCAGCGACCATGAAATGGTAGAGTTTTCAATTCTTGGAGAAGTAAGGAAGGGGGTCAGCAAGACCGCTACCCTGAACTTTAGAAGGGCAGCCTTTGGATTGTTTAGGAGTCTGGTTAACAGAGTCCCTTGGGAGGCAGTCGTGAAGGGCAAAGGAGTCCAGGAAGGCTGGACGTTATTCAAGAAGGAAGTCTTAAAGGCGCAGGAGCAGGCCGTCGCCATGTGCCGTAAGTCGAGCAGGCGGGGGAGAAGACTGGCCCGGCTGAACAGAGAGCTTTGGCTGGAACTCAGGAAAAAAAGGAGAGCTTACCACCTTTGGATGAAGGGGCAGGTGACTCAGGAGGACTACAAGGATGTTGTGAGGTTATGCAGGGAGAAGATTAGAAAGGCGAAGGCCCAGCTAGAACTTAAACTGGCCACCGCCGTTAAAGATAACAAAAAATGTTTTTACAAATATATCAGTGACAAAAGGAGGGCCAGGGAGAATCTCTCTCCTTTGTTGGATGCGGAGGGAAACATTGCCACGAAGGATGAAGAGAAGGCCGAGGTACTTAATGCCTTCTTTGCCTCAATCTTTAATAGTGAGACTGGTCATCCTCGGAGTTTTCAGGCCCCTGAGCTGGGAGATGGAGATAGGATGCAGAGTGAAGTCCCAGTTATCGAAGAGGCGGCAGTCACTGACCTGCTCCTCCACCTGAATGCTCACAAGTCAATGGGGCCAGATGGGATCCACCCGAGGATAGTGAGGGAGCTGGCAGAGGAGCTTGCCAAGCCACTCTCCATCATTTATCAGCAGTCCTGGTCAACCGGGGAGGTCCCAGATGACTGGAAGTCAGCAAATGTGATGCCCCTCTACAGGAAGGGTCGGAAGGAGGATCTGGGGAGCTACAGGCCTGTCAGCCTGACTTTGGTGCCAGGAAAGGTCATGGAGCAGGTCATCCTGAGTGCCATTATGCAGCAAGTGCAGGACAACCGAGGGATCAGGCCCAGCCAGCATGGGTTTATGAGCCCAGAGAGTGGCAGTGAATGGAGTCAAATCCAGTTGGTGGCGGGTCACAAGTGGTGTTCCCCAGGGCTCAGTGTTGGGGCTGGTCCTGTTCAATAGCTTCATTGATGATCTGGATGAGGGGATTGAGTGCACCCTCACTAAGTTTGCAGATAACACCAAGTTGGGTGGAAGCGTGGATCTGCTGGAGGGTAGGAGGGCCCTACAGAGGGACCTGGACAGGCGGGATTGTTCAGCTGCCTGAACATGAGCCAGCAGCGTGCTCAGGTGGCCAAGAAGGCCAATGGCATCCTGGCTTGTATCAAGAATAGTGTGGCCAGCAGGACCAGGAAGGTGATAGTGCCCCTGTACTCGGCACTCGTGAGGCCGCACTGTATTCAGTTTTGGGGCCCTCACTCCAAGAAGGACACCGAGGTGCTGGAGCGTGTCCAAAGAAGGGCAAGGAAGCTGGTGAAGGGTCTAGAGAACAAGTCTTATGAGGAGTGGCTGAGGGAGCTGGGGTTGTCTGGAGAAGAGGAGGCTGAGGGGAGACCTTATTGCTCTCTACAACTACCTGAAATGAGGTTGGAGCGAGATGGGGGTTGGTCTCTTCTCCCTAGTAACAAGCAATAGAATGAGAGGAAACGGCCTCAAGCTGCGCCAGGGAAAGTTTAGGTTGGATATTAGGAAAAACTTCTTCACTGAAAGGGTAGTCAGTCATTGGAAGAGGCTGCCCAGGGAAGTGGTTGAGTCTCCGTCCCTGGAGGTATTTAAAAGATGGGTAGATGTGGTGCTTGAGGACATGCTTTAGTGGTGGACTTGGCAGTGCTAGGTTAACGGTTGGACTCGATGATCTTGAGGGTCTTTTCCAATCTTAACGATTCTATGATTCTATAACATGAAACAAACTAAAGTAAACTAAACTAAACCACCATAACAATACAGGAAATAAAATAAAGTAAAATCAAATCCTGTTTCTACTTGTATCCTTTTTGATTTGTCTCCTTGAAAGTGTTTTTGGAGCTGAAAACCCCCTGGCATTTCAGGCAAATAGTGGTCTCCTTGTTATTCGCCTCATCGTGAGTGCAGGGAATAGAACACAAGTGAAGAGAAGAGAAGGGTTGAGTTGGAAGGGACCTACATCGATCACCTGGTCCAGCTGCCTGACCACTTCAGGGCTGACCAAAAGTTAAAGCATGGCATTAAGGTCGTTGTCCAAATGCCTCTTAAACACTGACAGGCAGGAGGTATCAACCCCCTCTCCAGGAAGCCTGTTCCAGGGTTTGACCACCCTCTCAGTAAAGAAATGTTTCCTCATGTCAAGTCTGTACTTCCCCTGACGGACGCAGGTTTGAGCCATTGCCACACGTCCTGGCACTGGGTACCAGGGAGAAGAGATCAGCACCTCCCTCTCCACTTCCCCTCCTCAGGAAGCTGTCGAGAGCCATGAGGTCGCCCCTCAGCCTCCTTCTCTCCAAAATAGATAATCCCAGTGTCCTCCTCCGCTCCTCATGGGACACACCTTCCAGCCCCTTCCTCAGCTTTGCTGCCCTTCTCGGGATGCGTTCACGTACCTTGACGTCCTTTTGAAATGGTGGGGCCCAGAACCGCACACGATCCTCAAGGTGAGGCCGCACCAGCACTAAATACAGTGGGATAATCACCTCTTCTGACCAGCTGGTTACGCTGTGTTTGATGCACCCCACGATGCAGTTTGCCCTCTTGGCTGCCAGGGCACACTGCTGCCTCCTGTTGAGCCTGCTGTCAACCAGCACCCGCAGACCCCTTTTGCAGGGCTGCTCTCCCAATTTAGACTTGTGCCCGGCGTTACTCCGTCCCAGGTGCAGAGTCCGGCAGTTGGTCTTGTTCAGTTTCACGCCGTTGATGATTGCCCAGTGCTCCCACCTGTCCAGACCCCTCTGCGAGACCTCTTGTCCCTCGAGAGAGTCAGCAGCACCTCCCACTTCCGTATCATCATCAGACTTCCTAAGGGTGCATTCAACTCCTGCACCCAGATCGTTGATAAAAGGATGGTACAGAACTGGGCCTAGAATTGAGCCCGGAGGAGCACCGCTGGTGACCGGTCGCCAGCCAGATGTAGCCCCATTCACTGCAACCCTTTGAGCCCTGCCGTTCAGCCAGTTCTTCACCCAGCACACCGTCTACCTGCTCCTCTCACTGCTGGGCGACTTGTCCAGAAGGATGCTGTGAGGGACAGTGCCAAAAACCTTACTAAAACCCAGAAAAACTACATCCACCACTGTCCCTTCACCCACTAGGCGGGTGACCTTATCGTAGAAGGATATCAAATTAGTTAGACGGGACTTGCACGTTTTGAACCCGTGTTGATTGTGCCTGATGTTTGCATTGTTCTTTACAAGTCTTTCAGTGGCACCCAGCATGATCTTCTCCATCATTCTTCCGGGTCCTAAGGTTAAAGATAGTTTATCTTTGATTAGGAACCATCCTAAAGATGTGGAGGCTTTATGCAACGTAGTAGCACAAGATTGTAAGTGGAGCACCATTGCCCATCCAGAGCAAAGCCAAATTACGTCACTTGGGATGAAGATGAGCACATGTCCACCTTGTTCCCAACTATAAGGTATTTTAAATTCCAGAACGGAGAATATTTGTTTGCACATCTAAAGGCACATGCCTGCTCTGGGAATTCATAATGAAAAGATGGCGGTATTTTTTTTTTTTCCCCTCCTCACCCATTCAATCATTTCTAGATTAAACGCTTTCAATCAGAAATGGTCTTTTTCTGCTAATGCCTCTGCTGTGTACTGTGGCAAGTCATGCACTGAGTGAGCCACTGCCTTTTCTTTTTCAATCATCTTCTTCACTGGGCTGCAGGTTTCTCTTGGGCCTGAGATCCAAGACTCAGAATTGGTTTAACTTGTTAGGGCTCTTTCTTTGTAGGTGTTTTTACAGACTGAAAGACAACCTTGGTTATGCTTCTCGTTATTTTTAGTTTTACTCTGAGTATCAGCTAAACTGCTCCTAATGAAGCAGAACTATAAGCTTCGTTGATGCTTAGTAAAAGATGTATTCTTTTTATTTTTTTTTCTGCAGTGGTTTGATATTTTGTGATGGTGTATGTAGAGGCAGCTGTTCACAGACACAACATGTATATTGAAGCAAATGGATGTTCTGCATGAGCATTTTTCGTTCCGCATGAGTGCTTTTTGGGCTTAACTTGTGAAATTGTTTCTCACCACATTTCTAGCTGATGGGAGGAGAGCAAGGACGAGAAGTCTCACAGGAGCATGCTTCTCCTGCAAGTCACAGCTCAGCTTTTCACACTCAGGTAGGTCTAGGTATAGATATGTGTGTGCTTGTGTGTACGTGTGTATTATTTTTTCCTGGTTGTTTCTAAGAGGTGATTCTGGTCGTTTTGTAGCAGGAATGGGCAGAAGCAGTAGCATTTTTCTGCTGTTGTATTCACTGTGAATAATGGTGTTTTGCCTAAAAGAACAGTTTGTTCAGACAGGCTGTCGTGGTTTAACCCCAGCCAGCAACTAAGCACCACCCAGCTGCTCGCTCACTCCCTCCACCCCAGTGGGATGGGAGAGAGAATATGAAGGGTGAAAGTCAAAAAACTCGTGAGTTGAGATAAGAACAGTTTAATAATTGAAGTAAAATGGAGTAGAATAGGAATAGTACTAGTAGTAGTAGTAGTAGTAATAATATAATAATAATAATACAATAATAACATACAAAGCAAGTGATACACAATGCAGTGGCTCACCACCTGCCGACCGATGCCCAGCCCGTTCCCGAGCAGCGATCACTGCCCCCCAGCCAACTCCCCCCAGCTTATGTACTGAGCATGACGTCTGTCGTGGTTTAACCCCAGCCAGCAACTAAGCACCACGCAGCTGCTCGCTCACTCCCCACCAGTGGGATGGGGGAGAGAATCAGAAGGGTAAAAGGGAGAAAACTCGTGGGTTGAGATAAGAACAGTTTAATAATTGAAGTAAAATAAATTAGAACAGTTAAACAGGCAAAGCAAAATCCGTGCACGCAAACAAAATAGAACAAGGAATTCATTCACTACTTCCCATCGGCAGGCAGGTGTTCAGCCATCCCCAGGAAAGCAGGGCTCCATCACGCGTAACGGTTACTCGGGAAGACAAACGCCATCATACCCAATGTCCCCCCTTCCTTCTTCTTCCCCCAGCTTATATACTGAGCATGATGTTATATGGTATGGAATAGCCCTTGGGCCAGTCTGGGCCAGCACTCCCCCTGGCTGTGCCCCCTCCCAGCTTCTCATGCACCCGACAGAGCATGGGCAGTTGAAAAGTCCTTTACCACTGTGAGCGCCACTTAGCAACTACTTAGCAAGAACAAAACGTCAGTGTATCCTCGACATTGTTGTCATCCTAAACCCAAAACACAGCCCCATACCAGCTACCAAGAAGAAAATTAACTCTATCCCAGCTGAAACCAGGACAAGGTCATACGGGATGGAATGGCCCTTTGGCCAGTCTGGGCCAGCTGTCCTGGCTGTGACCCCTCGCAGCTTCTTGTGCACCTGGCACAGCATGGGAAGCTAAAAAGTCCTTGACGGGTGTAAGCACTGCTTAGCCACAACTAAACCATCAGTGTGTTATCAACATTATTCTCATCCTAAACCCAAAAGGCAGCACTGTACCAGCTACTGGGACAAAAAAATCAACTCTATCCCAGCTGAAACCAGGCCACGAACACAAACACTTCCTCGTTTCAGACAGGAACCCAGCTGGGGCTGTCTCCTCTGGGCCATTTTGGCTGGGTTACTGCCTGCTGCTCATGCACCACGAAGGTGGCCTCTCGTGCCCTGCAGCTGCGGGGAGGAAGGCTATTTTCACCCCATGGTGGGCTAGCAAGTGTCCCCGGGGTTTTTTTGTCTTCCTCTGCAGCACTGAGCACGGCCACTTCCCAGGGCTCCTTTGGGCCATTTTGGCTAGGTGGCTGCTCCTGGCTGCACATGCGCATTGTGTTAATGCTTGTGAGCCTCGGCTCTGAAAGAGATTCAGCAAAATAGCCTAAAAGAGCCTAAACCAAAATAAGACCAAATAAAATGATAAAATAATAAAACAACAAAACAAAATAACAACGCGTAAAGCAAGGTCAAATAAAATAAGATAAACCAACATAAAATAAAATCATAAGAAATAACCCCAAAGAAAATAGAATCAAATCAAATCCAATAACATCACAGGAAAGAAACGAAACTAAACTAACATAAACCAACAGAACAAGACAGAAAATAAAATAAAGTAAAATCAAGTAAAATCAAATGAAATCAAATCCTGTTTCTACTTGTATCCTCTTTGATTTGTGTCCTCGAAAGTGTTTCTGGAGCTGTAAACCCCCTGGCATTTCAGGCAAACAGTGGTCTCCTTGTTATTCGCCTCATCGTGAGTGCAGGGAATAGAACACAAGTGAAGAGAAGAGAAGGGCTGAGTTGGAAGGGACCTGCAGCGATCCTTCCGGACTCTCTAGCTGAGGTGAAGACGACTAGCAGGAGCAAGGCAAAGGCTGAGAGGGCTGCCGTCACTTTCCGGAAAGGTATGGAGGGTGAAGGCCAAGGGGGGAGAAAAGCTCTTGAGTGCAAGGAAAAAGATGGTCAAGAAGAGAAAAGGATTTGGGACTTCTTTCCCAGAAGAAGACCTCAGCATAAGCAGGGGAGTAGCAAATGTGCCTTGGTGCATGGGTCAGGAACGGCGAGGCCATCCTGCACGTGCTCTCCGTCTCTGCCCAGTTCACGCCGAGGGAAGCAAAAGCCTTGCTTTCACCTCTGGCATCCCCACAACCAAAGGAATGCAGATGGGACAAACAGCCTTGACGACGTAGTCTGAATGTCCAGATGTATTTAGCGGGACGCCCAGCAGCTGTGCCCAGGGCATGGCCAGCAAGGGCAGGGACAGCCCCCTGAGCCTCCTGGGCCCAGGGACTGCCTCGGGGCCAGCAGCCCAAAGGCCTTCCTGGGAAGGATGCTGGGCGGAGGGCCGGCGGGCGGGGCTGCGCAGGGGGGGCCCCGTCACCCCCGTGTCACAGTGCCAGCACCCGGCAACGCAGCAGTCACCCTGCCCCGGGGCAGCATAAAAGGGAGCACGCTCCCGCGTGGCGCTGCCATAGCTGGCCTGGGGGCAGCGTGAAGACGTGCGAGAGGAAGTCCTTGAGGAGGCGGTGGAATTACTTGGCGAGGGCTGAGGGAGGAAGGCCGGAGGGGGCTCGACGAGGCTGCTGGAGACGAGAAGAACCCCCAACAGCTGGAGGTTGGTGAGGCTGGCTGGCCTTTTCAGCTGGCTAGCAGTGGCAAGAGCAAGGGAATGCCTTCCTGAGGAGCACTGCAGAGCTCGCCATCCTCATCCCCTGCGGAGCCAGTGTCAGCAGCCGTGAGGAATGGGATGCAGAGATGTTGGCGGGGGTGCCGGTGCTTTGGAGCAGCCGCTGGTGCCTTGCCAGGCGCAGGAAGGATCGTTGCCCCCCAGATGGATCAGGCCGGGGGCGTTTTGCCCCTCTGGGAAGGCCCTGAGGTGGCAGCAGGTGGAGGGAGAATCGGGGTTGGGCATCTCCTGGGAGGCGTGAGCAGCCTGCGGGCCGAGGAGGCAGGCCTTGCTCACGTGCTCAGGGAATAGCCCATGGCCGGCGACGCTGGGGTCAGGAAGGAATTTTCCCCCGGGGCAGAGTGGCTGTGGTGCCCGGGGGTTTTTTGCCTTCCTCTGCAGCATTGAGCATGAGCACTTGTCAGGGCTCCTCTGGGCCATTTTGGCTGGGTTACTGCCTGCTGCTCATGCACCACGAAGGTGGCCTCTCGTGGCCTGCAGCTGCGGGGAGGAAGGCTTTTTTTCCCCCCACGGTGGGCTAGCAAGTGTCCCCGGGGGTTTTTTGCCTTCCTCTGCAGCACTGAGCACGGCCCCTTGCCAGGGCTCCTTTGGGACGTTTTTGCTGGGTGCCTGCTGCTCCTGCTCCACGAACGTGGCCCTCGTGCCCCGCGTGCGGGGGGAGGATGCTTTCTAGACTCCCAGGGCGGACGCCCAGGGTGGCCCCCGGGGGGTTGCTTCTTCTCCTGCGTAGCATTGAGCGCAGCCCCTTGTGAGGGCTCCTCTAGGCCCTTTGGGCTCAGTTCTTGCCCGCTGCTCTTGCAGCTCCAAGGCGCCACTCGTGCCCTGGCGCTCCCTGGCTCTTTTGCCCATTGCAGGTTTGGAGCAGGAGCGAGCTCTGCTCTTGCCTTGGCTCTGTTTCCCGAGGTGTCCTTGCTTGTGCAAAACAGCCTGTGCTTGGAGGGGCTGCAGGCTTGCTGCACCATGCGGAGCTGCAGCTTTTCAGCTCTCCCTGCATGCCATCTAAGCGCAGGGCAGGCAGGAGAGCGCTTTTCATGCCTCCCTGGCCAAGAAGCACAGCGGAGCAAGGTTTGGGAGGCAAAAGGGGTGCTTGTCATCGACACGTGTCCTACTTGTGAAAATAGCCCAGGGCACCACACCCCTCCTCTTCTTCTGCTTTTCGGTGTGTGGTCGGTCCCCATCCTCCTTCTTCAAGTTCTTCTGCACTGTTGAGAACCGAGGGACTGCTTGGCCTGTCTTCCTGCTGCTCCTTTCTGCAGCTTTCCTTTGCCAGACTGCAAGGGATGCTTTTTCAAACTAAAGTAAAGGACACATCAGCCTGCTCCTGGCTGCACATGCGCATTGTGTTAATGCTTGTGAGCCTCGGCTCTGAAAGAGATTCAGCAAAATAGCCTAAAAGAGCCTAAACCAAAATAAGATCAAATAAAATGAAATAAAATAATAAAAGAACAAAGCAAAATAAAAACGCGTAAAGCAAGGTCAAATAAAATAAGATAAACCAACATAAAATAAAATCATAAGAAATAACCCCAAAGAAAATAGAATCAAATCAAATCCAATAACATCACAGGAAAGAAACGAAACTAAACTAACATAAACCAACAAAGCAAGACAGAAAATAAAAGAAAGTAAAAGAAAGTCAAATCAAGTGAAATCAAATCCTCTTTCTACTTGTATCCTTTTTGATTTGTGTCCTCGAAAGTGTTTCTGGAGCTGTAAACCCCCTGGCATTTCAGGCAAACAGTGGTCTCCTTGTTATTCGCCTCATCGTGAGTGCAGGGAATAGAACACAAGTGAAGAGAAGAGAAGGGCTGAGTTGGAAGGGACCTGCAGCGATCCTTCCGGACTCTCTAGCTGAGGTGAAGACGACTAGCAGGAGCAAGGCAAAGGCTGAGAGGGCTGCCGTCACTTTCCGGAAAGGGATTGAGGGTGAAGGCCAAGGGAGGAGAAAAGCTCTTGAGTGCAAGGAAAAAGATGGTCAAGAAGAGAAAAGGATTTGGGACTTCTTTCCCAGAAGAAGACCTCAGCATAAGCAGGGGAGTAGCAAATGTGCCTTGGTGCATGGGTCAGGAACGGCGAGGCCATCCTGCACGTGCTCTCCGTCTCTGCCCAGTTCACGCCGAGGGAAGCAAAAGCCTTGCTTTCACCTCTGGCATCCCCACAACCAAAGGAATGCAGATGGGACAAACAGCCTTGACGACGTAGTCTGAATGTCCAGATGTATTTAGCGGGATGCCCAGCAGCTGTGCCCAGGGCATGGCCAGCAAGGGCAGGGACAGCCCCCTGAGCCTCCTGGGCCCAGGGACTGCCTCGGGGCCAGCAGCCCAAAGGCCTTCCTGGGAAGGATGCTGGGCGGAGGGCCGGCGGGCGGGGCTGCGCAGGGGGGGCCCCGTCACCCCCGTGTCACAGTGCCAGCACCCGGCAACGCAGCAGTCACCATGGCCCGGGGCAGCATAAAAGGGAGCACGCTCCCGCGTCGCGCTGCCATAGCTGGCCTGGGGGCAGCGTGAAGTCGTGCGAGAGGAAGTCCTTGAGGAGGCGGTGGAATTACTTGGCGAGGGCTGAGGGAGGAAGGCCGGAGGAGGCTCGACGAGGCTGCTGGAGATGAGAAGAACCCCCAACAGCTGGAGGTTGGTGAGGCTGGCTGGCCTTTTCAGCTGGCTAGCAGTGGCAAGAGCAAGGGAATGCCTTCCTGAGGAGCACTGCAGAGCTCGCCATCCTCATCCCCTGCGGAGCCAGTGTCAGCAGTCGTGAGCAATGGGATGCAGAGATGTTGGCGGGGGTGCCGGTGCTTTGGAGCAGCCACTGGTGCCTTGCCAGGCGCCGGAAGGATCGTTGTCCCCCAGATGGATCAGGCCGGGGGCGTTTTGCCCCTCTGGGAAGGCCCTGAGGTGGCAGCAGGTGGAGGGAGAATCGGGGTTGGGCATCTCCTGGGAGGCGTGAGCAGCCTGCGGGCCGAGGAGGCAGGCCTTGCTCACGTGCTCAGGGAATAGCCCATGGCCGGCGACGCTGGGGTCAGGAAGGAATTTTCCCCCGGGGCAGAGTGGCTGTGGTGCCCGGGGGTTTTTTGCCTTCCTCTGCAGCATTGAGCATGAGCACTTGTCAGGGCTCCTCTGGGCCATTTTGGCTGGGTTACTGCCTGCTGCTCATGCACCACGAAGGTGGCCTCTCGTGGCCTGCAGCTGCGGGGAGGAAGGCTTTTTTTCCCCCCACGGTGGGCTAGCAAGTGTCCCCGGGGGTTTTTTGCCTTCCTCTGCAGCACTGAGCACGGCCCCTTGCCAGGGCTCCTTTGGGACGTTTTTGCTGGGTGCCTGCTGCTCCTGCTCCACGAAGGTGGCCCTCGTGCCCCGCATGCGGGGGGAGGACGCTTTCTGGACTCCCAGGGCGGACGCCCAGGGTGGCCCCCGGGGGGTTGCTGCTTCTCCTGCGTAGCATTGAGCGCAGCCCCTTGTGAGGGCTCCTCTAGGCCCTTTGGGCTCAGTTCTTGCCCGCTGCTCTTGCAGCTCCGAGGCGCCCCTCGTGCCCTGGCGCTCCCTGGCTCTTTTGCCCATTGCAGGTTTGGAGCAGGAGCGAGCTCTGCTCTTGCCTTGGCTCTGTTTCCCGAGGTGTCCTTGCTTGCGCAAAACAGCCTGTGCTTGGAGGGGCTGCAGGCTTGCTGCACCATGCGGAGCTGCAGCTTTTCAGCTCTCCCTGCATGCCATCTAAGCGCAGGGCAGGCAGGAGAGCGCTTTTCATGCCTTCCTGGCCAAGAAGCACAGCGGAGCAAGTTTTGGAAGGCAAAAGGGGTGCTTGTCATCGACACGTGTCCTGCTTGTGAAAATAGCCCAGGGCAGCACACCCCTCCTCTTCTGCTGCTTTTCGGTGTGTGGTCGGTCCCCATCCTCCTTCTTCAAGTTCTTCTGCACTGTTGAGAAACGAGGGACTGCTTGGCCTGTCTTCCTGCTGCTCCTTTCTGCAGCTTTCCTTTGCCAGACTGCAAGGGATGCTTTTTCAAACTAAAGTAAAGGACACATCAGCCTGCTCCTGGCTGCACATGCGCATTGTGTTAATGCTTGTGAGCCTCGGCTCTGAAAGAGATTCAGCAAAATAGCCTAAAAGAGCCTAAACCAAAATAAGATCAAATAAAATGAAATAAAATAATAAAAGAACAAAGCAAAATAAAAACGCGTAAAGCAAGGTCAAATAAAATAAGATAAACCAACATAAAATAAAATCATAAGAAATAACCCCAAAGAAAATAGAATCAAATCAAATCCAATAACATCACAGGAAAGAAACGAAACTAAACTAACATAAACCAACAAAGCAAGACAGAAAATAAAAGAAAGTAAAAGAAAGTCAAATCAAGTGAAATCAAATCCTCTTTCTACTTGTATCCTTTTTGATTTGTGTCCTCGAAAGTGTTTCTGGAGCTGTAAACCCCCTGGCATTTCAGGCAAATAGTGGTCTCCTTGTTATTCGCCTCATCGTGAGTGCAGGGAATAGAACACAAGTGAAGAGAAGAGAAGGGCTGAGTTGGAAGGGACCTGCAGCGATCCTTCCGGACTCTCTAGCTGAGGGGAAGACGACTAGCAGGAGCAAGGCAAAGGCTGAGAGGGCTGCCGTCACTTTCCGGAAAGGGATTGAGGGTGAAGGCCAAGGGAGGAGAAAAGCTCTTGAGTGCAAGGAAAAAGATGGTCAAGAAGAGAAAAGGATTTGGGACTTCTTTCCCAGAAGAAGACCTCAGCATAAGCAGGGGAGTAGCAAATGTGCCTTGGTGCATGGGTCAGGAACGGCGAGGCCATCCTGCACGTGCTCTCCGTCTCTGCCCAGTTCACGCAGAGGGAAGCAAAAGCCTTGCTTTCACCTCTGGCATCCCCACAACCAAAGGAATGCAGATGGGACAAACAGCCTTGACGACGTAGTCTGAATGTCCAGATGTATTTAGCGGGATGCCCAGCAGCTGTGCCCAGGGCATGGCCAGCAAGGGCAGGGACAGCCCCCTGAGCCTCCTGGGCCCAGGGACTGCCTCGGGGCCAGCAGCCCAAAGGCCTTCCTGGGAAGGATGCTGGGCGGAGGGCCGGCGGGCGGGGCTGCGCAGGGGGGGCCCCGTCACCCCCGTGTCACAGTGCCAGCACCCGGCAACGCAGCAGTCACCATGCCCCGGGGCAGCATAAAAGGGAGCACGCTCCCGCGTCGCGCTGCCATAGCTGGCCTGGGGGCAGCGTGAAGTCGTGCGAGAGGAAGTCCTTGAGGAGGCGGTGGAATTACTTGGCGAGGGCTGAGGGAGGAAGGCCGGAGGAGGCTCGACGAGGCTGCTGGAGACGAGAAGAACCCCCAACAGCTGGAGGTTGGTGAGGCTGGCTGGCCTTTTCAGCTGGCTAGCAGTGGCAAGAGCAAGGGAATGCCTTCCTGAGGAGCACTGCAGAGCTCGCCATCCTCATCCCCTGCGGAGCCAGTGTCAGCAGTCGTGAGGAATGGGATGCAGAGATGTTGGCGGGGGTGCCGGTGCTTTGGAGCAGCCACTGGTGCCTTGCCAGGCGCCGGAAGGATCGTTGTCCCCCAGATGGATCAGGCCGGGGGCGTTTTGCCCCTCTGGGAAGGCCCTGAGGTGGCAGCAGGTGGAGGGAGAATCGGGGTTGGGCATCTCCTGGGAGGCGTGAGCAGCCTGCGGGCCGAGGAGGCAGGTCTTGCTCACGTGCTCAGGGAATAGCCCATGGCCGGCGACGCTGGGGTCAGGAAGGAATTTTCCCCCGGGGCAGAGTGGCTGTGGTGCCCGGGGGTTTTTTGCCTTCCTCTGCAGCATTGAGCATGAGCACTTGTCAGGGCTCCTCTGGGCCATTTTGGCTGGGTTACTGCCTGCTGCTCATGCACCACGAAGGTGGCCTCTCGTGGCCTGCAGCTGTGGGGAGGAAGGCTTTTTTTCCCCCCACGGTGGGCTAGCAAGTGTCCCCGGGGGTTTTTTGCCTTCCTCTGCAGCACTGAGCACGGCCCCTTGCCAGGGCTCCTTTGGGACGTTTTTGCTGGGTGCCTGCTGCTCCTGCTCCACGAAGGTGGCCCTCGTGCCCCGCGTGCGGGGGGAGGATGCTTTCTAGACTCCCAGGGCGGACGCCCAGGGTGGCCCCCGGGGGGTTGCTTCTTCTCCTGCGTAGCATTGAGCGCAGCCCCTTGTGAGGGCTCCTCTAGGCCCTTTGGGCTCAGTTCTTGCCCGCTGCTCTTGCAGCTCCAAGGCGCCACTCGTGCCCTGGCGCTCCCTGGCTCTTTTGCCCATTGCAGGTTTGGAGCAGGAGCGAGCTCTGCTCTTGCCTTGGCTCTGTTTCCCGAGGTGTCCTTGCTTGTGCAAAACAGCCTGTGCTTGGAGGGGCTGCAGGCTTGCTGCACCATGCGGAGCTGCAGCTTTTCAGCTCTCCCTGCATGCCATCTAAGCGCAGGGCAGGCAGGAGAGCGCTTTTCATGCCTTCCTGGCCAAGAAGCACAGCGGAGCAAGTTTTGGAAGGCAAAAGGGGTGCTTGTCATCGACACGTGTCCTACTTGTGAAAATAGCCCAGGGCAGCACACCCCTCCTCTTCTGCTGCTTTTCGGTGTGTGGTCGGTCCCCATCCTCCTTCTTCAAGTTCTTCTGCACTGTTGAGAACCGAGGGACTGCTTGGCCTGTCTTCCTGCTGCTCCTTTCTGCAGCTTTCCTTTGCCAGACTGCAAGGGATGCTTTTTCAAACTAAAGTAAAGGACACATCAGCCTGCTCCTGGCTGCACATGCGCATTGTGTTAATGCTTGTGAGCCTCGGCTCTGAAAGAGATTCAGCAAAATAGCCTAAAAGAGCCTAAACCAAAATAAGATCAAATAAAATGAAACAAAATAATAAAAGAACAAACCAAAATAAAAACGCGTAAAGCAAGGTCAAATAAAATAAGATAAACCAACATAAAATAAAATCATAAGAAATAACCCCAAAGAAAATAGAATCAAATCAAATCCAATAACATCACAGGAAAGAAACGAAACTAAACTAACATAAACCAACAAAGCAAGACAGAAAAGTCTTGAAAGTCAGAAAAAAGAAAGTAAAAGAAAGTCAAATCAAGTGAAATCAAATCCTCTTTCTACTTGTATCCTTTTTGATTTGTGTCCTCGAAAGTGTTTCTGGAGCTGTAAACCCCCTGGCATTTCAGGCAAACAGTGGTCTCCTTGTTATTCGCCTCATCGTGAGTGCAGGGAATAGAACACAAGTGAAGAGAAGAGAAGGGTTGAGTTGGAAGGGACCTGCAGCGATCCTTCCGGACTCTCTAGCTGAGGGGAAGACGACTAGCAGGAGCAAGGCAAAGGCTGAGAGGGCTGCCGTCACTTTCCGGAAAGGTATGGAGGGTGAAGGCCAAGGGGGGAGAAAAGCTCTTGAGTGCAAGGAAAAAGATGGTCAAGAAGAGAAAACGATTTGGGACTTCTTTCCCAGAAGAAGACCTCAGCATAAGCAGGGGAGTAGCAAATGTGCCTTGGTGCATGGGTCAGGAACGGCGAGGCCATCCTGCACGTGCTCTCCGTCTCTGCCCAGTTCACGCAGAGGGAAGCAAAAGCCTTGCTTTCACCTCTGGCATCCCCACAACCAAAGGAATGCAGATGGGACAAACAGCCTTGACGACGTAGTCTGAATGTCCAGATGTGTTTAGCGGGACGCCCAGCAGCTGTGCCCAGGGCATGGCCAGCAAGGGCAGGGACAGCCCCCTGAGCCTCCTGGGCCCAGGGACTGCCTCGGGGCCAGCAGCCCAAAGGCCTTCCTGGGAAGGATGCTGGGCGGAGGGCCGGCGGGCGGGGCTGCGCAGGGGGGGCCCCGTCACCCCCGTGTCACAGTGCCAGCACCCGGCAACGCAGCAGTCACCATGGCCCGGGGCAGCATAAAAGGGAGCACGCTCCCGCGTCGCGCTGCCATAGCTGGCCTGGGGGCAGCGTGAAGACGTGCGAGAGGAAGTCCTTGAGGAGGCGGTGGAATTACTTGGCGAGGGCTGAGGGAGGAAGGCCGGAGGAGGCTCGACGAGGCTGCTGGAGACGAGAAGAACCCCCAACAGCTGGAGGTTGGTGAGGCTGGCTGGCCTTTTCAGCTGGCTAGCAGTGGCAAGAGCAAGGGAATGCCTTCCTGAGGAGCACTGCAGAGCTCGCCATCCTCATCCCTTGCGGAGCCAGTGTCAGCAGCCGTGAGGAATGGGATGCAGAGATGTTGGCGGGGGTGCCGGTGCTTTGGAGCAGCCACTGGTGCCTTGCCAGGCGCCGGAAGGATCGTTGCCCCCCAGATGGATCAGGCCGGGGGCGTTTTGCCCCTCTGGGAAGGCCCTGAGGTGGCAGCAGGTGGAGGGAGAATCGGGGTTGGGCATCTCCTGGGAGGCGTGAGCAGCCTGCGGGCCGAGGAGGCAGGTCTTGCTCACGTGCTCAGGGAATAGCCCATGGCCGGCGACGCTGGGGTCAGGAAGGAATTTTCCCCCGGGGCAGAGTGGCTGTGGTGCCCGGGGGTTTTTTGCCTTCCTCTGCAGCATTGAGCGTGAGCACTTGTCAGGGCTCCTCTGGGCCATTTTGGCTGGGTTACTGCCTGCTGCTCATGCACCACGAAGGTGGCCTCTCGTGGCCTGCAGCTGCGGGGAGGAAGGCTTTTTTTCCCCCCCACGGTGGGCTAGCAAGTGTCCCCGGGGGTTTTTTGCCTTCCTCTGCAGCACTGAGCACGGCCCCTTGCCAGGGCTCCTTTGGGACGTTTTTGCTGGGTGCCTGCTGCTCCTGCTCCACGAACGTGGCCCTCGTGCCCCGCATGCGGGGGGAGGACGCTTTCTGGACTCCCAGGGCGGACGCCCAGGGTGGCCCCCGGGGGGTTGCTGCTTCTCCTGCGTAGCATTGAGCGCAGCCCCTTGTGAGGGCTCCTCTGGGCCCTTTGGGCTCAGTTCTTGCCCGCTGCTCTTGCACCTGCGAGGCGCCCCTCGTGCCCTGGCGCTCCCTGGCTCTTTTGCCCATTGCAGGTTTGGAGCAGGAGCGAGCTCTGCTCTTGCCTTGGCTCTGTTTCCCGAGGTGTCCTTGCTTGTGCAAAACAGCCTGTGCTTGGAGGGGCTGCAGGCTTGCTGCACCATGCGGAGCTGCAGCTTTTCAGCTCTCCCTGCATGCGATGCAAGCGCAGGGCAGGCAGGAGAGCGCTTTTCATGCCTCCCTGGCCAAGAAGCACAGCGGAGCAAGTTTTGGAAGGCAAAAGGGGTGCTTGTCATCGACACGTGTCCTGCTTGTGAAAATAGCCCAGGGCAGCACACCCCTCCTCTTCTGCTGCTTTTCGGTGTGTGGTCGGTCCCCATCCTCCTTCTTCAAGTTCTTCTGCACTGTTGAGAACCGAGGGACTGCTTGGCCTGTCTTCCTGCTGCTCCTTTCTGCAGCTTTCCTTTGCCAGACTGCAAGGGATGCTTTTTCAAACTAAAGTAAAGGACACATCAGCCTGCTCCTGGCTGCACATGCGCATTGTGTTAATGCTTGTGAGCCTCGGCTCTGAAAGAGATTCAGCAAAATAGTCTAAAAGAGCCTAAACCAAAATAAGACCAAATAAAATGAAACAAAATAATAAAAGAACAAACCGAAATAAAAACGCGTAAAGCAAGGTCAAATAAAATAAGATAAACCAACATAAAATAAAATCATAAGAAATAACCCCAAAGAAAATAGAATCAAATCAAATCCAATAACATCACAGGAAAGAAACGAAACTAAACTAACATAAACCAACAAAGCAAGACAGAAAATAAAAGAAAGTAAAAGATAGTCAAATCAAGTGAAATCAAATCCTCTTTCTACTTGTATCCTTTTTGATTTGTGTCCTCGAAAGTGTTTCTGGAGCTGTAAACCCCCTGGCATTTCAGGCAAACAGTGGTCTCCTTGTTATTCGCCTCATCGTGAGTGCAGGGAATAGAACACAAGTGAAGAGAAGAGAAGGGTTGAGTTGGAAGGGACCTGCAGCGATCCTTCCGGACTCTCTAGCTGAGGGGAAGACGACTAGCAGGAGCAAGGCAAAGGCTGAGAGGGCTGCCGTCACTTTCCGGAAAGGTATGGAGGGTGAAGGCCAAGGGGGGAGAAAAGCTCTTGAGTGCAAGGAAAAAGATGGTCAAGAAGAGAAAAGGATTTGGGACTTCTTTCCCAGAAGAAGCCCTCAGCATAAGCAGGGGAGTAGCAAATGTGCCTTGGTGCATGGGTCAGGAACGGCGAGGCCATCCTGCACGTGCTCTCCGTCTCTGCCCAGTTCACGCAGAGGGAAGCAAAAGCCTTGCTTTCACCTCTGGCATCCCCACAACCAAAGGAATGCAGATGGGACAAACAGCCTTGACGACGTAGTCTGAATGTCCAGATGTGTTTAGCGGGACGCCCAGCAGCTGTGCCCAGGGCATGGCCAGCAAGGGCAGGGACAGCCCCCTGAGCCTCCTGGGCCCAGGGACTGCCTCGGGGCCAGCAGCCCAAAGGCCTTCCTGGGAAGGATGCTGGGCGGAGGGCCGGCGGGCGGGGCTGCGCAGGGGGGGCCCCGTCACCCCCGTGTCACAGTGCCAGCACCCGGCAACGCAGCAGTCACCATGGCCCGGGGCAGCATAAAAGGGAGCACGCTCCCGCGTCGCGCTGCCATAGCTGGCCTGGGGGCAGCGTGAAGTCGTGCGAGAGGAAGTCCTTGAGGAGGCGGTGGAATTACTTGGCGAGGGCTGAGGGAGGAAGGCCGGAGGAGGCTCGACGAGGCTGCTGGAGACGAGAAGAACCCCCAACAGCTGGAGGTTGGTGAGGCTGGCTGGCCTTTTCAGCTGGCTAGCAGTGGCAAGAGCAAGGGAATGCCTTCCTGAGGAGCACTGCAGAGCTCGCCATCCTCATCCCCTGCGGAGCCAGTGTCAGCAGTCGTGAGCAATGGGATGCAGAGATGTTGGCGGGGGTGCCGGTGCTTTGGAGCAGCCACTGGTGCCTTGCCAGGCGCCGGAAGGATCGTTGTCCCCCAGATGGATCAGGCCGGGGGCGTTTTGCCCCTCTGGGAAGGCCCTGAGGTGGCAGCAGGTGGAGGGAGAATCGGGGTTGGGCATCTCCTGGGAGGCGTGAGCAGCCTGCGGGCCGAGGAGGCAGGTCTTGCTCACGTGCTCAGGGAATAGCCCATGGCCGGCGACGCTGGGGTCAGGAAGGAATTTTCCCCCGGGGCAGAGTGGCTGTGGTGCCCGGGGGTTTTTTGCCTTCCTCTGCAGCATTGAGCATGAGCACTTGTCAGGGCTCCTCTGGGCCATTTTGGCTGGGTTACTGCCTGTTGCTCATGCACCACGAAGGTGGCCTCTCGTGGCCTGCAGCTGTGGGGAGGAAGGCTTTTTTTCCCCCCACGGTGGGCTAGCAAGTGTCCCCGGGGGTTTTTTGCCTTCCTCTGCAGCACTGAGCACGGCCCCTTGCCAGGGCTCCTTTGGGACGTTTTTGCTGGGTGCCTGCTGCTCCTGCTCCACGAACGTGGCCCTCGTTCCCCGCACGCGGGGGGAGGATGCTTTCTAGACTCCCAGGGCGGACGCCCAGGGTGGCCCCCGGGGGGTTGCTTCTTCTCCTGCGTAGCATTGAGCGCAGCCCCTTGTCAGGGCTCCTCTGGGCCCTTTGGGCTCAGTTCTTGCCCGCTGCTCTTGCACCTGCGAGGCGCCCCTCGTGCCCTGGCGCTCCCTGGCTCTTTTGCCCCTTGCAGGTTTGGAGCAGGAGCGAGCTCTGCTCTTGCCTTGGCTCCGTTTCCTGAGGTGTCCTTGCTTGTGCAAAACAGCCTGTGCTTTGAAGGGCTGCAGGCTTGCTGCACCATGCGGAGCTGCAGCTTTTCAGCTCTCCCTGCATGCGATCCAAGCGCAGGGCAGGCAGGAGAGCGCTTTTCATGCCTCCCTGGCCAAGAAGCACAGCGGAGCAAGGTTTGGGAGGCAAAAGGGGTGCTTGTCATCGACACGTGTCCTACTTGTGAAAATAGCCCAGGGCACCACACCCCTCCTCTTCTTCTGCTTTTCGGTGTGTGGTCGGTCCCCATCCTCCTTCTTCAAGTTCTTCTGCACTGTTGAGAACCGAGGGACTGCTTGGCCTGTCTTCCTGCTGCTCCTTTCTGCAGCTTTCCTTTGCCAGACTGCAAGGGATGCTTTTTCAAACTAAAGTAAAGGACACATCAGCCTGCTCCTGGCTGCACATGCGCATTGTGTTAATGCTTGTGAGCCTCGGCTCTGAAAGAGATTCAGCAAAATAGCCTAAAAGAGCCTAAACCAAAATAAGATCAAATAAAATGAAATAAAATAATAAAAGAACAAAGCAAAATAAAAACGCGTAAAGCAAGGTCAAATAAAATAAGATAAACCAACATAAAATAAAATCATAAGAAATAACCCCAAAGAAAATAGAATCAAATCAAATCCAATAACATCACAGGAAAGAAACGAAACTAAACTAACATAAACCAACAAAGCAAGACAGAAAATAAAAGAAAGTAAAAGAAAGTCAAATCAAGTGAAATCAAATCCTCTTTCTACTTGTATCCTTTTTGATTTGTGTCCTCGAAAGTGTTTCTGGAGCTGTAAACCCCCTGGCATTTCAGGCAAACAGTGGTCTCCTTGTTATTCGCCTCATCGTGAGTGCAGGGAATAGAACACAAGTGAAGAGAAGAGAAGGGCTGAGTTGGAAGGGACCTGCAGCGATCCTTCCGGACTCTCTAGCTGAGGTGAAGACGACTAGCAGGAGCAAGGCAAAGGCTGAGAGGGCTGCCGTCACTTTCCGGAAAGGGATTGAGGGTGAAGGCCAAGGGAGGAGAAAAGCTCTTGAGTGCAAGGAAAAAGATGGTCAAGAAGAGAAAAGGATTTGGGACTTCTTTCCCAGAAGAAGACCTCAGCATAAGCAGGGGAGTAGCAAATGTGCCTTGGTGCATGGGTCAGGAACGGCGAGGCCATCCTGCATGTGCTCTCCGTCTCTGCCCAGTTCACGCAGAGGGAAGCAAAAGCCTTGCTTTCACCTCTGGCATCCCCACAACCAAAGGAATGCAGATGGGACAAACAGCCTTGACGACGTAGTCTGAATGTCCAGATGTATTTAGCGGGATGCCCAGCAGCTGTGCCCAGGGCATGGCCAGCAAGGGCAGGGACAGCCCCCTGAGCCTCCTGGGCCCAGGGACTGCCTCGGGGCCAGCAGCCCAAAGGCCTTCCTGGGAAGGATGCTGGGCGGAGGGCCGGCGGGCGGGGCTGCGCAGGGGGGGCCCCGTCACCCCCGTGTCACAGTGCCAGCACCCGGCAACGCAGCAGTCACCATGGCCCGGGGCAGCATAAAAGGGAGCACGCTCCCGCGTCGCGCTGCCATAGCTGGCCTGGGGGCAGCGTGAAGTCGTGCGAGAGGAAGTCCTTGAGGAGGCGGTGGAATTACTTGGCGAGGGCTGAGGGAGGAAGGCCGGAGGAGGCTCGACGAGGCTGCTGGAGACGAGAAGAACCCCCAACAGCTGGAGGTTGGTGAGGCTGGCTGGCCTTTTCAGCTGGCTAGCAGTGGCAAGAGCAAGGGAATGCCTTCCTGAGGAGCACTGCAGAGCTCGCCATCCTCATCCCCTGCGGAGCCAGTGTCAGCAGTCGTGAGCAATGGGATGCAGAGATGTTGGCGGGGGTGCCGGTGCTTTGGAGCAGCCACTGGTGCCTTGCCAGGCGCCGGAAGGATCGTTGTCCCCCAGATGGATCAGGCCGGGGGCGTTTTGCCCCTCTGGGAAGGCCCTGAGGTGGCAGCAGGTGGAGGGAGAATCGGGGTTGGGCATCTCCTGGGAGGCGTGAGCAGCCTGCGGGCCGAGGAGGCAGGCCTTGCTCACGTGCTCAGGGAATAGCCCATGGCCGGCGACGCTGGGGTCAGGAAGGAATTTTCCCCCGGGGCAGAGTGGCTGTGGTGCCCGGGGGTTTTTTGCCTTCCTCTGCAGCATTGAGCATGAGCACTTGTCAGGGCTCCTCTGGGCCATTTTGGCTGGGTTACTGCCTGCTGCTCATGCACCACGAAGGTGGCCTCTCGTGGCCTGCAGCTGCGGGGAGGAAGGCTTTTTTTCCCCCCACGGTGGGCTAGCAAGTGTCCCCGGGGGTTTTTTGCCTTCCTCTGCAGCACTGAGCACGGCCCCTTGCCAGGGCTCCTTTGGGACGTTTTTGCTGGGTGCCTGCTGCTCCTGCTCCACGAAGGTGGCCCTCGTGCCCCGCATGCGGGGGGAGGACGCTTTCTGGACTCCCAGGGCGGACGCCCAGGGTGGCCCCCGGGGGGTTGCTGCTTCTCCTGCGTAGCATTGAGCGCAGCCCCTTGTGAGGGCTCCTCTGGGCCCTTTGGGCTCAGTTCTTGCCCGCTGCTCTTGCAGCTCCGAGGCGCCCCTCGTGCCCTGGCGCTCCCTGGCTCTTTTGCCCATTGCAGGTTTGGAGCAGGAGCGAGCTCTGCTCTTGCCTTGGCTCTGTTTCCCGAGGTGTCCTTGCTTGCGCAAAACAGCCTGTGCTTGGAGGGGCTGCAGGCTTGCTGCACCATGCGGAGCTGCAGCTTTTCAGCTCTCCCTGCATGCCATCTAAGCGCAGGGCAGGCAGGAGAGCGCTTTTCATGCCTTCCTGGCCAAGAAGCACAGCGGAGCAAGTTTTGGAAGGCAAAAGGGGTGCTTGTCATCGACACGTGTCCTGCTTGTGAAAATAGCCCAGGGCAGCACACCCCTCCTCTTCTGCTGCTTTTCGGTGTGTGGTCGGTCCCCATCCTCCTTCTTCAAGTTCTTCTGCACTGTTGAGAAACGAGGGACTGCTTGGCCTGTCTTCCTGCTGCTCCTTTCTGCAGCTTTCCTTTGCCAGACTGCAAGGGATGCTTTTTCAAACTAAAGTAAAGGACACATCAGCCTGCTCCTGGCTGCACATGCGCATTGTGTTAATGCTTGTGAGCCTCGGCTCTGAAAGAGATTCAGCAAAATAGCCTAAAAGAGCCTAAACCAAAATAAGATCAAATAAAATGAAATAAAATAATAAAAGAACAAAGCAAAATAAAAACGCGTAAAGCAAGGTCAAATAAAATAAGATAAACCAACATAAAATAAAATCATAAGAAATAACCCCAAAGAAAATAGAATCAAATCAAATCCAATAACATCACAGGAAAGAAACGAAACTAAACTAACATAAACCAACAAAGCAAGACAGAAAATAAAAGAAAGTAAAAGAAAGTCAAATCAAGTGAAATCAAATCCTCTTTCTACTTGTATCCTTTTTGATTTGTGTCCTCGAAAGTGTTTCTGGAGCTGTAAACCCCCTGGCATTTCAGGCAAATAGTGGTCTCCTTGTTATTCGCCTCATCGTGAGTGCAGGGAATAGAACACAAGTGAAGAGAAGAGAAGGGCTGAGTTGGAAGGGACCTGCAGCGATCCTTCCGGACTCTCTAGCTGAGGGGAAGACGACTAGCAGGAGCAAGGCAAAGGCTGAGAGGGCTGCCGTCACTTTCCGGAAAGGGATTGAGGGTGAAGGCCAAGGGAGGAGAAAAGCTCTTGAGTGCAAGGAAAAAGATGGTCAAGAAGAGAAAAGGATTTGGGACTTCTTTCCCAGAAGAAGACCTCAGCATAAGCAGGGGAGTAGCAAATGTGCCTTGGTGCATGGGTCAGGAACGGCGAGGCCATCCTGCACGTGCTCTCCGTCTCTGCCCAGTTCACGCAGAGGGAAGCAAAAGCCTTGCTTTCACCTCTGGCATCCCCACAACCAAAGGAATGCAGATGGGACAAACAGCCTTGACGACGTAGTCTGAATGTCCAGATGTATTTAGCGGGATGCCCAGCAGCTGTGCCCAGGGCATGGCCAGCAAGGGCAGGGACAGCCCCCTGAGCCTCCTGGGCCCAGGGACTGCCTCGGGGCCAGCAGCCCAAAGGCCTTCCTGGGAAGGATGCTGGGCGGAGGGCCGGCGGGCGGGGCTGCGCAGGGGGGGCCCCGTCACCCCCGTGTCACAGTGCCAGCACCCGGCAACGCAGCAGTCACCATGCCCCGGGGCAGCATAAAAGGGAGCACGCTCCCGCGTCGCGCTGCCATAGCTGGCCTGGGGGCAGCGTGAAGTCGTGCGAGAGGAAGTCCTTGAGGAGGCGGTGGAATTACTTGGCGAGGGCTGAGGGAGGAAGGCCGGAGGAGGCTCGACGAGGCTGCTGGAGACGAGAAGAACCCCCAACAGCTGGAGGTTGGTGAGGCTGGCTGGCCTTTTCAGCTGGCTAGCAGTGGCAAGAGCAAGGGAATGCCTTCCTGAGGAGCACTGCAGAGCTCGCCATCCTCATCCCCTGCGGAGCCAGTGTCAGCAGTCGTGAGGAATGGGATGCAGAGATGTTGGCGGGGGTGCCGGTGCTTTGGAGCAGCCACTGGTGCCTTGCCAGGCGCCGGAAGGATCGTTGTCCCCCAGATGGATCAGGCCGGGGGCGTTTTGCCCCTCTGGGAAGGCCCTGAGGTGGCAGCAGGTGGAGGGAGAATCGGGGTTGGGCATCTCCTGGGAGGCGTGAGCAGCCTGCGGGCCGAGGAGGCAGGTCTTGCTCACGTGCTCAGGGAATAGCCCATGGCCGGCGACGCTGGGGTCAGGAAGGAATTTTCCCCCGGGGCAGAGTGGCTGTGGTGCCCGGGGGTTTTTTGCCTTCCTCTGCAGCATTGAGCATGAGCACTTGTCAGGGCTCCTCTGGGCCATTTTGGCTGGGTTACTGCCTGCTGCTCATGCACCACGAAGGTGGCCTCTCGTGGCCTGCAGCTGTGGGGAGGAAGGCTTTTTTTCCCCCCACGGTGGGCTAGCAAGTGTCCCCGGGGGTTTTTTGCCTTCCTCTGCAGCACTGAGCACGGCCCCTTGCCAGGGCTCCTTTGGGACGTTTTTGCTGGGTGCCTGCTGCTCCTGCTCCACGAAGGTGGCCCTCGTGCCCCGCGTGCGGGGGGAGGATGCTTTCTAGACTCCCAGGGCGGACGCCCAGGGTGGCCCCCGGGGGGTTGCTTCTTCTCCTGCGTAGCATTGAGCGCAGCCCCTTGTGAGGGCTCCTCTAGGCCCTTTGGGCTCAGTTCTTGCCCGCTGCTCTTGCAGCTCCAAGGCGCCACTCGTGCCCTGGCGCTCCCTGGCTCTTTTGCCCATTGCAGGTTTGGAGCAGGAGCGAGCTCTGCTCTTGCCTTGGCTCTGTTTCCCGAGGTGTCCTTGCTTGTGCAAAACAGCCTGTGCTTGGAGGGGCTGCAGGCTTGCTGCACCATGCGGAGCTGCAGCTTTTCAGCTCTCCCTGCATGCCATCTAAGCGCAGGGCAGGCAGGAGAGCGCTTTTCATGCCTTCCTGGCCAAGAAGCACAGCGGAGCAAGTTTTGGAAGGCAAAAGGGGTGCTTGTCATCGACACGTGTCCTACTTGTGAAAATAGCCCAGGGCAGCACACCCCTCCTCTTCTGCTGCTTTTCGGTGTGTGGTCGGTCCCCATCCTCCTTCTTCAAGTTCTTCTGCACTGTTGAGAACCGAGGGACTGCTTGGCCTGTCTTCCTGCTGCTCCTTTCTGCAGCTTTCCTTTGCCAGACTGCAAGGGATGCTTTTTCAAACTAAAGTAAAGGACACATCAGCCTGCTCCTGGCTGCACATGCGCATTGTGTTAATGCTTGTGAGCCTCGGCTCTGAAAGAGATTCAGCAAAATAGCCTAAAAGAGCCTAAACCAAAATAAGATCAAATAAAATGAAACAAAATAATAAAAGAACAAACCAAAATAAAAACGCGTAAAGCAAGGTCAAATAAAATAAGATAAACCAACATAAAATAAAATCATAAGAAATAACCCCAAAGAAAATAGAATCAAATCAAATCCAATAACATCACAGGAAAGAAACGAAACTAAACTAACATAAACCAACAAAGCAAGACAGAAAAGTCTTGAAAGTCAGAAAAAAGAAAGTAAAAGAAAGTCAAATCAAGTGAAATCAAATCCTCTTTCTACTTGTATCCTTTTTGATTTGTGTCCTCGAAAGTGTTTCTGGAGCTGTAAACCCCCTGGCATTTCAGGCAAACAGTGGTCTCCTTGTTATTCGCCTCATCGTGAGTGCAGGGAATAGAACACAAGTGAAGAGAAGAGAAGGGTTGAGTTGGAAGGGACCTGCAGCGATCCTTCCGGACTCTCTAGCTGAGGGGAAGACGACTAGCAGGAGCAAGGCAAAGGCTGAGAGGGCTGCCGTCACTTTCCGGAAAGGTATGGAGGGTGAAGGCCAAGGGGGGAGAAAAGCTCTTGAGTGCAAGGAAAAAGATGGTCAAGAAGAGAAAACGATTTGGGACTTCTTTCCCAGAAGAAGACCTCAGCATAAGCAGGGGAGTAGCAAATGTGCCTTGGTGCATGGGTCAGGAACGGCGAGGCCATCCTGCACGTGCTCTCCGTCTCTGCCCAGTTCACGCAGAGGGAAGCAAAAGCCTTGCTTTCACCTCTGGCATCCCCACAACCAAAGGAATGCAGATGGGACAAACAGCCTTGACGACGTAGTCTGAATGTCCAGATGTGTTTAGCGGGACGCCCAGCAGCTGTGCCCAGGGCATGGCCAGCAAGGGCAGGGACAGCCCCCTGAGCCTCCTGGGCCCAGGGACTGCCTCGGGGCCAGCAGCCCAAAGGCCTTCCTGGGAAGGATGCTGGGCGGAGGGCCGGCGGGCGGGGCTGCGCAGGGGGGGCCCCGTCACCCCCGTGTCACAGTGCCAGCACCCGGCAACGCAGCAGTCACCATGGCCCGGGGCAGCATAAAAGGGAGCACGCTCCCGCGTCGCGCTGCCATAGCTGGCCTGGGGGCAGCGTGAAGACGTGCGAGAGGAAGTCCTTGAGGAGGCGGTGGAATTACTTGGCGAGGGCTGAGGGAGGAAGGCCGGAGGAGGCTCGACGAGGCTGCTGGAGACGAGAAGAACCCCCAACAGCTGGAGGTTGGTGAGGCTGGCTGGCCTTTTCAGCTGGCTAGCAGTGGCAAGAGCAAGGGAATGCCTTCCTGAGGAGCACTGCAGAGCTCGCCATCCTCATCCCTTGCGGAGCCAGTGTCAGCAGCCGTGAGGAATGGGATGCAGAGATGTTGGCGGGGGTGCCGGTGCTTTGGAGCAGCCACTGGTGCCTTGCCAGGCGCCGGAAGGATCGTTGCCCCCCAGATGGATCAGGCCGGGGGCGTTTTGCCCCTCTGGGAAGGCCCTGAGGTGGCAGCAGGTGGAGGGAGAATCGGGGTTGGGCATCTCCTGGGAGGCGTGAGCAGCCTGCGGGCCGAGGAGGCAGGTCTTGCTCACGTGCTCAGGGAATAGCCCATGGCCGGCGACGCTGGGGTCAGGAAGGAATTTTCCCCCGGGGCAGAGTGGCTGTGGTGCCCGGGGGTTTTTTGCCTTCCTCTGCAGCATTGAGCGTGAGCACTTGTCAGGGCTCCTCTGGGCCATTTTGGCTGGGTTACTGCCTGCTGCTCATGCACCACGAAGGTGGCCTCTCGTGGCCTGCAGCTGCGGGGAGGAAGGCTTTTTTTCCCCCCCACGGTGGGCTAGCAAGTGTCCCCGGGGGTTTTTTGCCTTCCTCTGCAGCACTGAGCACGGCCCCTTGCCAGGGCTCCTTTGGGACGTTTTTGCTGGGTGCCTGCTGCTCCTGCTCCACGAACGTGGCCCTCGTGCCCCGCATGCGGGGGGAGGACGCTTTCTGGACTCCCAGGGCGGACGCCCAGGGTGGCCCCCGGGGGGTTGCTGCTTCTCCTGCGTAGCATTGAGCGCAGCCCCTTGTGAGGGCTCCTCTGGGCCCTTTGGGCTCAGTTCTTGCCCGCTGCTCTTGCACCTGCGAGGCGCCCCTCGTGCCCTGGCGCTCCCTGGCTCTTTTGCCCATTGCAGGTTTGGAGCAGGAGCGAGCTCTGCTCTTGCCTTGGCTCTGTTTCCCGAGGTGTCCTTGCTTGTGCAAAACAGCCTGTGCTTGGAGGGGCTGCAGGCTTGCTGCACCATGCGGAGCTGCAGCTTTTCAGCTCTCCCTGCATGCGATGCAAGCGCAGGGCAGGCAGGAGAGCGCTTTTCATGCCTCCCTGGCCAAGAAGCACAGCGGAGCAAGTTTTGGAAGGCAAAAGGGGTGCTTGTCATCGACACGTGTCCTGCTTGTGAAAATAGCCCAGGGCAGCACACCCCTCCTCTTCTGCTGCTTTTCGGTGTGTGGTCGGTCCCCATCCTCCTTCTTCAAGTTCTTCTGCACTGTTGAGAACCGAGGGACTGCTTGGCCTGTCTTCCTGCTGCTCCTTTCTGCAGCTTTCCTTTGCCAGACTGCAAGGGATGCTTTTTCAAACTAAAGTAAAGGACACATCAGCCTGCTCCTGGCTGCACATGCGCATTGTGTTAATGCTTGTGAGCCTCGGCTCTGAAAGAGATTCAGCAAAATAGTCTAAAAGAGCCTAAACCAAAATAAGACCAAATAAAATGAAACAAAATAATAAAAGAACAAACCGAAATAAAAACGCGTAAAGCAAGGTCAAATAAAATAAGATAAACCAACATAAAATAAAATCATAAGAAATAACCCCAAAGAAAATAGAATCAAATCAAATCCAATAACATCACAGGAAAGAAACGAAACTAAACTAACATAAACCAACAAAGCAAGACAGAAAATAAAAGAAAGTAAAAGATAGTCAAATCAAGTGAAATCAAATCCTCTTTCTACTTGTATCCTTTTTGATTTGTGTCCTCGAAAGTGTTTCTGGAGCTGTAAACCCCCTGGCATTTCAGGCAAACAGTGGTCTCCTTGTTATTCGCCTCATCGTGAGTGCAGGGAATAGAACACAAGTGAAGAGAAGAGAAGGGTTGAGTTGGAAGGGACCTGCAGCGATCCTTCCGGACTCTCTAGCTGAGGGGAAGACGACTAGCAGGAGCAAGGCAAAGGCTGAGAGGGCTGCCGTCACTTTCCGGAAAGGTATGGAGGGTGAAGGCCAAGGGGGGAGAAAAGCTCTTGAGTGCAAGGAAAAAGATGGTCAAGAAGAGAAAAGGATTTGGGACTTCTTTCCCAGAAGAAGCCCTCAGCATAAGCAGGGGAGTAGCAAATGTGCCTTGGTGCATGGGTCAGGAACGGCGAGGCCATCCTGCACGTGCTCTCCGTCTCTGCCCAGTTCACGCAGAGGGAAGCAAAAGCCTTGCTTTCACCTCTGGCATCCCCACAACCAAAGGAATGCAGATGGGACAAACAGCCTTGACGACGTAGTCTGAATGTCCAGATGTGTTTAGCGGGACGCCCAGCAGCTGTGCCCAGGGCATGGCCAGCAAGGGCAGGGACAGCCCCCTGAGCCTCCTGGGCCCAGGGACTGCCTCGGGGCCAGCAGCCCAAAGGCCTTCCTGGGAAGGATGCTGGGCGGAGGGCCGGCGGGCGGGGCTGCGCAGGGGGGGCCCCGTCACCCCCGTGTCACAGTGCCAGCACCCGGCAACGCAGCAGTCACCATGGCCCGGGGCAGCATAAAAGGGAGCACGCTCCCGCGTCGCGCTGCCATAGCTGGCCTGGGGGCAGCGTGAAGTCGTGCGAGAGGAAGTCCTTGAGGAGGCGGTGGAATTACTTGGCGAGGGCTGAGGGAGGAAGGCCGGAGGAGGCTCGACGAGGCTGCTGGAGACGAGAAGAACCCCCAACAGCTGGAGGTTGGTGAGGCTGGCTGGCCTTTTCAGCTGGCTAGCAGTGGCAAGAGCAAGGGAATGCCTTCCTGAGGAGCACTGCAGAGCTCGCCATCCTCATCCCCTGCGGAGCCAGTGTCAGCAGTCGTGAGCAATGGGATGCAGAGATGTTGGCGGGGGTGCCGGTGCTTTGGAGCAGCCACTGGTGCCTTGCCAGGCGCCGGAAGGATCGTTGTCCCCCAGATGGATCAGGCCGGGGGCGTTTTGCCCCTCTGGGAAGGCCCTGAGGTGGCAGCAGGTGGAGGGAGAATCGGGGTTGGGCATCTCCTGGGAGGCGTGAGCAGCCTGCGGGCCGAGGAGGCAGGTCTTGCTCACGTGCTCAGGGAATAGCCCATGGCCGGCGACGCTGGGGTCAGGAAGGAATTTTCCCCCGGGGCAGAGTGGCTGTGGTGCCCGGGGGTTTTTTGCCTTCCTCTGCAGCATTGAGCATGAGCACTTGTCAGGGCTCCTCTGGGCCATTTTGGCTGGGTTACTGCCTGTTGCTCATGCACCACGAAGGTGGCCTCTCGTGGCCTGCAGCTGCGGGGAGGAAGGCTTTTTTTCCCCCCACGGTGGGCTAGCAAGTGTCCCCGGGGGTTTTTTGCCTTCCTCTGCAGCACTGAGCACGGCCCCTTGCCAGGGCTCCTTTGGGACGTTTTTGCTGGGTGCCTGCTGCTCCTGCTCCACGAACGTGGCCCTCGTTCCCCGCACGCGGGGGGAGGATGCTTTCTAGACTCCCAGGGCGGACGCCCAGGGTGGCCCCCGGGGGGTTGCTTCTTCTCCTGCGTAGCATTGAGCGCAGCCCCTTGTCAGGGCTCCTCTGGGCCCTTTGGGCTCAGTTCTTGCCCGCTGCTCTTGCACCTGCGAGGCGCCCCTCGTGCCCTGGCGCTCCCTGGCTCTTTTGCCCCTTGCAGGTTTGGAGCAGGAGCGAGCTCTGCTCTTGCCTTGGCTCCGTTTCCTGAGGTGTCCTTGCTTGTGCAAAACAGCCTGTGCTTTGAAGGGCTGCAGGCTTGCTGCACCATGCGGAGCTGCAGCTTTTCAGCTCTCCCTGCATGCGATCCAAGCGCAGGGCAGGCAGGAGAGCGCTTTTCATGCCTCCCTGGCCAAGAAGCACAGCGGAGCAAGGTTTGGGAGGCAAAAGGGGTGCTTGTCATCGACACGTGTCCTACTTGTGAAAATAGCCCAGGGCACCACACCCCTCCTCTTCTTCTGCTTTTCGGTGTGTGGTCGGTCCCCATCCTCCTTCTTCAAGTTCTTCTGCACTGTTGAGAAACGAGGGACTGCTTGGCCTGTCTTCCTGCTGCTCCTTTCTGCAGCTTTCCTTTGCCAGACTGCAAGGGATGCTTTTTCAAACTAAAGTAAAGGACACATCAGCCTGCTCCTGGCTGCACATGCGCATTGTGTTAATGCTTGTGAGCCTCGGCTCTGAAAGAGATTCAGCAAAATAGCCTAAAAGAGCCTAAACCAAAATAAGATCAAATAAAATGAAATAAAATAATAAAAGAACAAACCGAAATAAAAACGCATAAAGCAAGGTCAAATAAAATAAGATAAACCAACATAAAATAAAATCATAAGAAATAACCCCAAAGAAAATAGAATCAAATCAAATCCAATAACATCACCGGAAAGAAACGAAACTAAACTAACATAAACCAACAGAACAAGACAGAAAATAAAAGAAAGTAAAAGAAAGTCAAATCAAGTGAAATCAAATCCTCTTTCTACTTGTATCCTTTTTGATTTGTGTCCTCGAAAGTGTTTCTGGAGCTGTAAACCCCCTGGCATTTCAGGCAAACAGTGGTCTCCTTGTTATTCGCCTCATCGTGAGTGCAGGGAATAGAACACAAGTGAAGAGAAGAGAAGGGTTGAGTTGGAAGGGACCTGCAGCGATCCTTCCGGACTCTCTAGCTGAGGGGAAGACGACTAGCAGGAGCAAGGCAAAGGCTGAGAGGGCTGCCGTCACTTTCCGGAAAGGTATGGAGGGTGAAGGCCAAGGGAGGAGAAAAGCTCTTGAGTGCAAGGAAAAAGATGGTCAAGAAGAGAAAACGATTTGGGACTTCTTTCCCAGAAGAAGACCTCAGCATAAGCAGGGGAGTAGCAAATGTGCCTTGGTGCATGGGTCAGGAACGGTGAGGCCATCCTGCACGTGCTCTCCGTCTCTGCCCAGTTCACGCAGAGGGAAGCAAAAGCCTTGCTTTCACCTCTGGCATCCCCACAACCAAAGGAATGCAGACGGGACAAACAGCCTTCACGACGTAGTCTGAATGTCCAGATGTATTTAGCGGGACGCCCAGCAGCTGTGCCCAGGGCGTGGCCAGCAAGGGCAGGGACAGCCCCTGAGCCTCCTGGGCCCGGGGACTGCCTCGGGGCCAGCAGCCCAAAGGCCTTCCTGGGAAGGATGCTGGGCGGAGGGCCGGCGGGCGGGGCTGCGCAGGGGGGGCCCCGTCACCCCCGTGTCACAGTGCCAGCACCCGGCAACGCAGCAGTCACCATGCCCCGGGGCAGCATAAAAGGGAGCACGCTCCCGCGTCGCGCTGCCATAGCTGGCCTGGGGGCAGCGTGAAGTCGTGCGAGAGGAAGTCCTTGAGGAGGCGGTGGAATTACTTGGCGAGGGCTGAGGGAGGAAGGCTGGAGGGGGTCGACGAGGCTGCTGGAGACGAGAAGAACCACCCACAGCTGGAGGTTGGTGAGGCTGGCTGGCCTTTTCAGCTGGCTAGCAGTGGCAAGAGCAAGGGAATGCCTTCCTGAGGAGCACTGCAGAGCTCGCCATCCTCATCCCCTGCGGAGCCAGTGTCAGCAGTCGTGAGGAATGGGATGCAGAGATGTTGGCGGGGGTGCCGGTGCTTTGGAGCAGCCACTGGTGCCTTGCCAGGCGCCGGAAGGATCGTTGCCCCCCAGATGGATCAGGCCGGGGGCGTTTTGCCCCTCTGGGAAGGCCCTGAGGTGGCAGCAGGTGGAGGGAGAATCGGGGTTGGGCATCTCCTGGGAGGCGTGAGCAGCCTGCGGGCCGAGGAGGCAGGTCTTGCTCACGTGCTCAGGGAATAGCCCATGGCCGGCGACGCTGGGGTCAGGAAGGAATTTTCCCCCGGGGCAGAGTGGCTGTGGTGCCCGGGGGTTTTTTGCCTTCCTCTGCAGCATTGAGCATGAGCACTTGTCAGGGCTCCTCTGGGCCATTTTGGCTGGGTTACTGCCTGCTGCTCATGCACCACGAAGGTGGCCTCTCGTGGCCTGCAGCTGCGGGGAGGAAGGCTTTTTTTCCCCCCCACGGTGGGCTAGCAAGTGTCCCCGGGGGTTTTTTGCCTTCCTCTGCAGCACTGAGCACGGCCCCTTGCCAGGGCTCCTTTGGGACGTTTTTGCTGGGTGCCTGCTGCTCCTGCTCCACGAACGTGGCCCTCGTTCCCCGCACGCGGGGGGAGGATGCTTTCTAGACTCCCAGGGCGGACGCCCAGGGTGGCCCCCGGGGGGTTGCTTCTTCTCCTGCGTAGCATTGAGCGCAGCCCCTTGTCAGGGCTCCTCTGGGCCCTTTGGGCTCAGTTCTTGCCCGCTGCTCTTGCACCTGCGAGGCGCCCCTCGTGCCCTGGCGCTCCCTGGCTCTTTTGCCCATTGCAGGTTTGGAGCAGGAGCGAGCTCTGCTCTTGCCTTGGCTCCGTTTCCCGAGGTGTCCTTGCTTGTGCAAAACAGCCTGTGCTTTGAAGGGCTGCAGGCTTGCTGCACCATGCGGAGCTGCAGCTTTTCAGCTCTCCCTGCATGCGATGCAAGCGCAGGGCAGGCAGGAGAGCGCTTTTCATGCCTCCCTGGCCAAGAAGCACAGCGGAGCAAGGTTTGGGAGGCAAAAGGGGTGCTTGTCATCGACACGTGTCCTACTTGTGAAAATAGCCCAGGGCACCACACCCCTCCTCTTCTTCTGCTTTTCGGTGTGTGGTCGGTCCCCATCCTCCTTCTTCAAGTTCTTCTGCACTGTTGAGAACCGAGGGACTGCTTGGCCTGTCTTCCTGCTGCTCCTTTCTGCAGCTTTCCTTTGCCAGACTGCAAGGGATGCTTTTTCAAACTAAAGTAAAGGACACATCAGCCTGCTCCTGGCTGCACATGCGCATTGTGTTAATGCTTGTGAGCCTCGGCTCTGAAAGAGATTCAGCAAAATAGCCTAAAAGAGCCTAAACCAAAATAAGATCAAATAAAATGAAATAAAATAATAAAAGAACAAACCGAAATAAAAACGCATAAAGCAAGGTCAAATAAAATAAGATAAACCAACATAAAATAAAATCATAAGAAATAACCCCAAAGAAAATAGAATCAAATCAAATCCAATAACATCACCGGAAAGAAACGAAACTAAACTAACATAAACCAACAGAACAAGACAGAAAATAAAAGAAAGTAAAAGAAAGTCAAATCAAGTGAAATCAAATCCTCTTTCTACTTGTATCCTTTTTGATTTGTGTCCTCGAAAGTGTTTCTGGAGCTGTAAACCCCCTGGCATTTCAGGCAAATAGTGGTCTCCTTGTTATTCGCCTCATCGTGAGTGCAGGGAATAGAATACAAGTGAAGAGAAGAGAAGGGCTGAGTTGGAAGGGACCTGCAGCGATCCTTCCGGACTCTCTAGCTGAGGTGAAGACGACTAGCAGGAGCAAGGCAAAGGCTGAGAGGGCTGCCGTCACTTTCCGGAAAGGTATGGAGGGTGAAGGCCAAGGGAGGAGAAAAGCTCTTGAGTGCAAGGAAAAAGATGGTCAAGAAGAGAAAAGGATTTGGGACTTCTTTCCCAGAAGAAGACCTCAGCATAAGCAGGGGAGTAGCAAATGTGCCTTGGTGCATGGGTCAGGAACAGCGAGGCCATCCTGCACGTGCTCTCCGTCTCTGCCCAGTTCACGCAGAGGGAAGCAAAAGCCTTGCTTTCACCTCTGGCATCCCCACAACCAAAGGAATGCAGATGGGACAAACAGCCTTGACGACGTAGTCTGAATGTCCAGATGTATTTAGCGGGATGCCCAGCAGCTGTGCCCAGGGCATGGCCAGCAAGGGCAGGGACAGCCCCCTGAGCCTCCTGGGCCCAGGGACTGCCTCGGGGCCAGCAGCCCAAAGGCCTTCCTGGGAAGGATGCTGGGCGGAGGGCCGGCGGGCGGGGCTGCGCAGGGGGGGCCCCGTCACCCCCGTGTCACAGTGCCAGCACCCGGCAACGCAGCAGTCACCATGGCCCGGGGCAGCATAAAAGGGAGCACGCTCCCGCGTCGCGCTGCCATAGCTGGCCTGGGGGCAGCGTGAAGTCGTGCGAGAGGAAGTCCTTGAGGAGGCGGTGGAATTACTTGGCGAGGGCTGAGGGAGGAAGGCCGGAGGAGGCTCGACGAGGCTGCTGGAGACGAGAAGAACCCCCAACAGCTGGAGGTTGGTGAGGCTGGCTGGCCTTTTCAGCTGGCTAGCAGTGGCAAGAGCAAGGGAATGCCTTCCTGAGGAGCACTGCAGAGCTCGCCATCCTCATCCCCTGCGGAGCCAGTGTCAGCAGTCGTGAGCAATGGGATGCAGAGATGTTGGCGGGGGTGCCGGTGCTTTGGAGCAGCCACTGGTGCCTTGCCAGGCGCCGGAAGGATCGTTGTCCCCCAGATGGATCAGGCCGGGGGCGTTTTGCCCCTCTGGGAAGGCCCTGAGGTGGCAGCAGGTGGAGGGAGAATCGGGGTTGGGCATCTCCTGGGAGGCGTGAGCAGCCTGCGGGCCGAGGAGGCAGGCCTTGCTCACGTGCTCAGGGAATAGCCCATGGCCGGCGACGCTGGGGTCAGGAAGGAATTTTCCCCCGGGGCAGAGTGGCTGTGGTGCCCGGGGGTTTTTTGCCTTCCTCTGCAGCATTGAGCATGAGCACTTGTCAGGGCTCCTCTGGGCCATTTTGGCTGGGTTACTGCCTGCTGCTCATGCACCACGAAGGTGGCCTCTCGTGGCCTGCAGCTGCGGGGAGGAAGGCTTTTTTTCCCCCCACGGTGGGCTAGCAAGTGTCCCCGGGGGTTTTTTGCCTTCCTCTGCAGCACTGAGCACGGCCCCTTGCCAGGGCTCCTTTGGGACGTTTTTGCTGGGTGCCTGCTGCTCCTGCTCCACGAAGGTGGCCCTCGTGCCCCGCATGCGGGGGGAGGACGCTTTCTGGACTCCCAGGGCGGACGCCCAGGGTGGCCCCCGGGGGGTTGCTGCTTCTCCTGCGTAGCATTGAGCGCAGCCCCTTGTGAGGGCTCCTCTGGGCCCTTTGGGCTCAGTTCTTGCCCGCTGCTCTTGCAGCTCCGAGGCGCCCCTCGTGCCCTGGCGCTCCCTGGCTCTTTTGCCCATTGCAGGTTTGGAGCAGGAGCGAGCTCTGCTCTTGCCTTGGCTCTGTTTCCCGAGGTGTCCTTGCTTGCGCAAAACAGCCTGTGCTTGGAGGGGCTGCAGGCTTGCTGCACCATGCGGAGCTGCAGCTTTTCAGCTCTCCCTGCATGCCATCTAAGCGCAGGGCAGGCAGGAGAGCGCTTTTCATGCCTTCCTGGCCAAGAAGCACAGCGGAGCAAGTTTTGGAAGGCAAAAGGGGTGCTTGTCATCGACACGTGTCCTGCTTGTGAAAATAGCCCAGGGCAGCACACCCCTCCTCTTCTGCTGCTTTTCGGTGTGTGGTCGGTCCCCATCCTCCTTCTTCAAGTTCTTCTGCACTGTTGAGAAACGAGGGACTGCTTGGCCTGTCTTCCTGCTGCTCCTTTCTGCAGCTTTCCTTTGCCAGACTGCAAGGGATGCTTTTTCAAACTAAAGTAAAGGACACATCAGCCTGCTCCTGGCTGCACATGCGCATTGTGTTAATGCTTGTGAGCCTCGGCTCTGAAAGAGATTCAGCAAAATAGCCTAAAAGAGCCTAAACCAAAATAAGATCAAATAAAATGAAATAAAATAATAAAAGAACAAAGCAAAATAAAAACGCGTAAAGCAAGGTCAAATAAAATAAGATAAACCAACATAAAATAAAATCATAAGAAATAACCCCAAAGAAAATAGAATCAAATCAAATCCAATAACATCACAGGAAAGAAACGAAACTAAACTAACATAAACCAACAAAGCAAGACAGAAAATAAAAGAAAGTAAAAGAAAGTCAAATCAAGTGAAATCAAATCCTCTTTCTACTTGTATCCTTTTTGATTTGTGTCCTCGAAAGTGTTTCTGGAGCTGTAAACCCCCTGGCATTTCAGGCAAATAGTGGTCTCCTTGTTATTCGCCTCATCGTGAGTGCAGGGAATAGAACACAAGTGAAGAGAAGAGAAGGGCTGAGTTGGAAGGGACCTGCAGCGATCCTTCCGGACTCTCTAGCTGAGGGGAAGACGACTAGCAGGAGCAAGGCAAAGGCTGAGAGGGCTGCCGTCACTTTCCGGAAAGGGATTGAGGGTGAAGGCCAAGGGAGGAGAAAAGCTCTTGAGTGCAAGGAAAAAGATGGTCAAGAAGAGAAAAGGATTTGGGACTTCTTTCCCAGAAGAAGACCTCAGCATAAGCAGGGGAGTAGCAAATGTGCCTTGGTGCATGGGTCAGGAACGGCGAGGCCATCCTGCACGTGCTCTCCGTCTCTGCCCAGTTCACGCAGAGGGAAGCAAAAGCCTTGCTTTCACCTCTGGCATCCCCACAACCAAAGGAATGCAGATGGGACAAACAGCCTTGACGACGTAGTCTGAATGTCCAGATGTATTTAGCGGGATGCCCAGCAGCTGTGCCCAGGGCATGGCCAGCAAGGGCAGGGACAGCCCCCTGAGCCTCCTGGGCCCAGGGACTGCCTCGGGGCCAGCAGCCCAAAGGCCTTCCTGGGAAGGATGCTGGGCGGAGGGCCGGCGGGCGGGGCTGCGCAGGGGGGGCCCCGTCACCCCCGTGTCACAGTGCCAGCACCCGGCAACGCAGCAGTCACCATGCCCCGGGGCAGCATAAAAGGGAGCACGCTCCCGCGTCGCGCTGCCATAGCTGGCCTGGGGGCAGCGTGAAGTCGTGCGAGAGGAAGTCCTTGAGGAGGCGGTGGAATTACTTGGCGAGGGCTGAGGGAGGAAGGCCGGAGGAGGCTCGACGAGGCTGCTGGAGACGAGAAGAACCCCCAACAGCTGGAGGTTGGTGAGGCTGGCTGGCCTTTTCAGCTGGCTAGCAGTGGCAAGAGCAAGGGAATGCCTTCCTGAGGAGCACTGCAGAGCTCGCCATCCTCATCCCCTGCGGAGCCAGTGTCAGCAGTCGTGAGGAATGGGATGCAGAGATGTTGGCGGGGGTGCCGGTGCTTTGGAGCAGCCACTGGTGCCTTGCCAGGCGCCGGAAGGATCGTTGTCCCCCAGATGGATCAGGCCGGGGGCGTTTTGCCCCTCTGGGAAGGCCCTGAGGTGGCAGCAGGTGGAGGGAGAATCGGGGTTGGGCATCTCCTGGGAGGCGTGAGCAGCCTGCGGGCCGAGGAGGCAGGTCTTGCTCACGTGCTCAGGGAATAGCCCATGGCCGGCGACGCTGGGGTCAGGAAGGAATTTTCCCCCGGGGCAGAGTGGCTGTGGTGCCCGGGGGTTTTTTGCCTTCCTCTGCAGCATTGAGCATGAGCACTTGTCAGGGCTCCTCTGGGCCATTTTGGCTGGGTTACTGCCTGCTGCTCATGCACCACGAAGGTGGCCTCTCGTGGCCTGCAGCTGTGGGGAGGAAGGCTTTTTTTCCCCCCACGGTGGGCTAGCAAGTGTCCCCGGGGGTTTTTTGCCTTCCTCTGCAGCACTGAGCACGGCCCCTTGCCAGGGCTCCTTTGGGACGTTTTTGCTGGGTGCCTGCTGCTCCTGCTCCACGAAGGTGGCCCTCGTGCCCCGCGTGCGGGGGGAGGATGCTTTCTAGACTCCCAGGGCGGACGCCCAGGGTGGCCCCCGGGGGGTTGCTTCTTCTCCTGCGTAGCATTGAGCGCAGCCCCTTGTGAGGGCTCCTCTAGGCCCTTTGGGCTCAGTTCTTGCCCGCTGCTCTTGCAGCTCCAAGGCGCCACTCGTGCCCTGGCGCTCCCTGGCTCTTTTGCCCATTGCAGGTTTGGAGCAGGAGCGAGCTCTGCTCTTGCCTTGGCTCTGTTTCCCGAGGTGTCCTTGCTTGTGCAAAACAGCCTGTGCTTGGAGGGGCTGCAGGCTTGCTGCACCATGCGGAGCTGCAGCTTTTCAGCTCTCCCTGCATGCCATCTAAGCGCAGGGCAGGCAGGAGAGCGCTTTTCATGCCTTCCTGGCCAAGAAGCACAGCGGAGCAAGTTTTGGAAGGCAAAAGGGGTGCTTGTCATCGACACGTGTCCTACTTGTGAAAATAGCCCAGGGCAGCACACCCCTCCTCTTCTGCTGCTTTTCGGTGTGTGGTCGGTCCCCATCCTCCTTCTTCAAGTTCTTCTGCACTGTTGAGAAACGAGGGACTGCTTGGCCTGTCTTCCTGCTGCTCCTTTCTGCAGCTTTCCTTTGCCAGACTGCAAGGGATGCTTTTTCAAACTAAAGTAAAGGACACATCAGCCTGCTCCTGGCTGCACATGCGCATTGTGTTAATGCTTGTGAGCCTCGGCTCTGAAAGAGATTCAGCAAAATAGCCTAAAAGAGCCTAAACCAAAATAAGATCAAATAAAATGAAACAAAATAATAAAAGAACAAACCAAAATAAAAACGCGTAAAGCAAGGTCAAATAAAATAAGATAAACCAACATAAAATAAAATCATAAGAAATAACCCCAAAGAAAATAGAATCAAATCAAATCCAATAACATCACAGGAAAGAAACGAAACTAAACTAACATAAACCAACAAAGCAAGACAGAAAAGTCTTGAAAGTCAGAAAAAAGAAAGTAAAAGAAAGTCAAATCAAGTGAAATCAAATCCTCTTTCTACTTGTATCCTTTTTGATTTGTGTCCTCGAAAGTGTTTCTGGAGCTGTAAACCCCCTGGCATTTCAGGCAAACAGTGGTCTCCTTGTTATTCGCCTCATCGTGAGTGCAGGGAATAGAACACAAGTGAAGAGAAGAGAAGGGTTGAGTTGGAAGGGACCTGCAGCGATCCTTCCGGACTCTCTAGCTGAGGGGAAGACGACTAGCAGGAGCAAGGCAAAGGCTGAGAGGGCTGCCGTCACTTTCCGGAAAGGTATGGAGGGTGAAGGCCAAGGGAGGAGAAAAGCTCTTGAGTGCAAGGAAAAAGATGGTCAAGAAGAGAAAACGATTTGGGACTTCTTTCCCAGAAGAAGACCTCAGCATAAGCAGGGGAGTAGCAAATGTGCCTTGGTGCATGGGTCAGGAACGGCGAGGCCATCCTGCACGTGCTCTCCGTCTCTGCCCAGTTCACGCAGAGGGAAGCAAAAGCCTTGCTTTCACCTCTGGCATCCCCACAACCAAAGGAATGCAGATGGGACAAACAGCCTTGACGACGTAGTCTGAATGTCCAGATGTGTTTAGCGGGACGCCCAGCAGCTGTGCCCAGGGCATGGCCAGCAAGGGCAGGGACAGCCCCCTGAGCCTCCTGGGCCCAGGGACTGCCTCGGGGCCAGCAGCCCAAAGGCCTTCCTGGGAAGGATGCTGGGCGGAGGGCCGGCGGGCGGGGCTGCGCAGGGGGGGCCCCGTCACCCCCGTGTCACAGTGCCAGCACCCGGCAACGCAGCAGTCACCATGGCCCGGGGCAGCATAAAAGGGAGCACGCTCCCGCGTCGCGCTGCCATAGCTGGCCTGGGGGCAGCGTGAAGACGTGCGAGAGGAAGTCCTTGAGGAGGCGGTGGAATTACTTGGCGAGGGCTGAGGGAGGAAGGCCGGAGGAGGCTCGACGAGGCTGCTGGAGACGAGAAGAACCCCCAACAGCTGGAGGTTGGTGAGGCTGGCTGGCCTTTTCAGCTGGCTAGCAGTGGCAAGAGCAAGGGAATGCCTTCCTGAGGAGCACTGCAGAGCTCGCCATCCTCATCCCTTGCGGAGCCAGTGTCAGCAGCCGTGAGGAATGGGATGCAGAGATGTTGGCGGGGGTGCCGGTGCTTTGGAGCAGCCACTGGTGCCTTGCCAGGCGCCGGAAGGATCGTTGCCCCCCAGATGGATCAGGCCGGGGGCGTTTTGCCCCTCTGGGAAGGCCCTGAGGTGGCAGCAGGTGGAGGGAGAATCGGGGTTGGGCATCTCCTGGGAGGCGTGAGCAGCCTGCGGGCCGAGGAGGCAGGTCTTGCTCACGTGCTCAGGGAATAGCCCATGGCCGGCGACGCTGGGGTCAGGAAGGAATTTTCCCCCGGGGCAGAGTGGCTGTGGTGCCCGGGGGTTTTTTGCCTTCCTCTGCAGCATTGAGCGTGAGCACTTGTCAGGGCTCCTCTGGGCCATTTTGGCTGGGTTACTGCCTGCTGCTCATGCACCACGAAGGTGGCCTCTCGTGGCCTGCAGCTGCGGGGAGGAAGGCTTTTTTTCCCCCCCACGGTGGGCTAGCAAGTGTCCCCGGGGGTTTTTTGCCTTCCTCTGCAGCACTGAGCACGGCCCCTTGCCAGGGCTCCTTTGGGACGTTTTTGCTGGGTGCCTGCTGCTCCTGCTCCACGAACGTGGCCCTCGTGCCCCGCATGCGGGGGGAGGACGCTTTCTGGACTCCCAGGGCGGACGCCCAGGGTGGCCCCCGGGGGGTTGCTGCTTCTCCTGCGTAGCATTGAGCGCAGCCCCTTGTGAGGGCTCCTCTGGGCCCTTTGGGCTCAGTTCTTGCCCGCTGCTCTTGCACCTGCGAGGCGCCCCTCGTGCCCTGGCGCTCCCTGGCTCTTTTGCCCATTGCAGGTTTGGAGCAGGAGCGAGCTCTGCTCTTGCCTTGGCTCTGTTTCCCGAGGTGTCCTTGCTTGTGCAAAACAGCCTGTGCTTGGAGGGGCTGCAGGCTTGCTGCACCATGCGGAGCTGCAGCTTTTCAGCTCTCCCTGCATGCGATGCAAGCGCAGGGCAGGCAGGAGAGCGCTTTTCATGCCTCCCTGGCCAAGAAGCACAGCGGAGCAAGTTTTGGAAGGCAAAAGGGGTGCTTGTCATCGACACGTGTCCTGCTTGTGAAAATAGCCCAGGGCAGCACACCCCTCCTCTTCTGCTGCTTTTCGGTGTGTGGTCGGTCCCCATCCTCCTTCTTCAAGTTCTTCTGCACTGTTGAGAACCGAGGGACTGCTTGGCCTGTCTTCCTGCTGCTCCTTTCTGCAGCTTTCCTTTGCCAGACTGCAAGGGATGCTTTTTCAAACTAAAGTAAAGGACACATCAGCCTGCTCCTGGCTGCACATGCGCATTGTGTTAATGCTTGTGAGCCTCGGCTCTGAAAGAGATTCAGCAAAATAGTCTAAAAGAGCCTAAACCAAAATAAGACCAAATAAAATGAAACAAAATAATAAAAGAACAAACCGAAATAAAAACGCGTAAAGCAAGGTCAAATAAAATAAGATAAACCAACATAAAATAAAATCATAAGAAATAACCCCAAAGAAAATAGAATCAAATCAAATCCAATAACATCACAGGAAAGAAACGAAACTAAACTAACATAAACCAACAAAGCAAGACAGAAAATAAAAGAAAGTAAAAGATAGTCAAATCAAGTGAAATCAAATCCTCTTTCTACTTGTATCCTTTTTGATTTGTGTCCTCGAAAGTGTTTCTGGAGCTGTAAACCCCCTGGCATTTCAGGCAAACAGTGGTCTCCTTGTTATTCGCCTCATCGTGAGTGCAGGGAATAGAACACAAGTGAAGAGAAGAGAAGGGTTGAGTTGGAAGGGACCTGCAGCGATCCTTCCGGACTCTCTAGCTGAGGGGAAGACGACTAGCAGGAGCAAGGCAAAGGCTGAGAGGGCTGCCGTCACTTTCCGGAAAGGTATGGAGGGTGAAGGCCAAGGGGGGAGAAAAGCTCTTGAGTGCAAGGAAAAAGATGGTCAAGAAGAGAAAAGGATTTGGGACTTCTTTCCCAGAAGAAGCCCTCAGCATAAGCAGGGGAGTAGCAAATGTGCCTTGGTGCATGGGTCAGGAACGGCGAGGCCATCCTGCACGTGCTCTCCGTCTCTGCCCAGTTCACGCAGAGGGAAGCAAAAGCCTTGCTTTCACCTCTGGCATCCCCACAACCAAAGGAATGCAGATGGGACAAACAGCCTTGACGACGTAGTCTGAATGTCCAGATGTGTTTAGCGGGACGCCCAGCAGCTGTGCCCAGGGCATGGCCAGCAAGGGCAGGGACAGCCCCCTGAGCCTCCTGGGCCCAGGGACTGCCTCGGGGCCAGCAGCCCAAAGGCCTTCCTGGGAAGGATGCTGGGCGGAGGGCCGGCGGGCGGGGCTGCGCAGGGGGGGCCCCGTCACCCCCGTGTCACAGTGCCAGCACCCGGCAACGCAGCAGTCACCATGGCCCGGGGCAGCATAAAAGGGAGCACGCTCCCGCGTCGCGCTGCCATAGCTGGCCTGGGGGCAGCGTGAAGTCGTGCGAGAGGAAGTCCTTGAGGAGGCGGTGGAATTACTTGGCGAGGGCTGAGGGAGGAAGGCCGGAGGAGGCTCGACGAGGCTGCTGGAGACGAGAAGAACCCCCAACAGCTGGAGGTTGGTGAGGCTGGCTGGCCTTTTCAGCTGGCTAGCAGTGGCAAGAGCAAGGGAATGCCTTCCTGAGGAGCACTGCAGAGCTCGCCATCCTCATCCCCTGCGGAGCCAGTGTCAGCAGTCGTGAGCAATGGGATGCAGAGATGTTGGCGGGGGTGCCGGTGCTTTGGAGCAGCCACTGGTGCCTTGCCAGGCGCCGGAAGGATCGTTGTCCCCCAGATGGATCAGGCCGGGGGCGTTTTGCCCCTCTGGGAAGGCCCTGAGGTGGCAGCAGGTGGAGGGAGAATCGGGGTTGGGCATCTCCTGGGAGGCGTGAGCAGCCTGCGGGCCGAGGAGGCAGGTCTTGCTCACGTGCTCAGGGAATAGCCCATGGCCGGCGACGCTGGGGTCAGGAAGGAATTTTCCCCCGGGGCAGAGTGGCTGTGGTGCCCGGGGGTTTTTTGCCTTCCTCTGCAGCATTGAGCATGAGCACTTGTCAGGGCTCCTCTGGGCCATTTTGGCTGGGTTACTGCCTGTTGCTCATGCACCACGAAGGTGGCCTCTCGTGGCCTGCAGCTGCGGGGAGGAAGGCTTTTTTTCCCCCCACGGTGGGCTAGCAAGTGTCCCCGGGGGTTTTTTGCCTTCCTCTGCAGCACTGAGCACGGCCCCTTGCCAGGGCTCCTTTGGGACGTTTTTGCTGGGTGCCTGCTGCTCCTGCTCCACGAACGTGGCCCTCGTTCCCCGCACGCGGGGGGAGGATGCTTTCTAGACTCCCAGGGCGGACGCCCAGGGTGGCCCCCGGGGGGTTGCTTCTTCTCCTGCGTAGCATTGAGCGCAGCCCCTTGTCAGGGCTCCTCTGGGCCCTTTGGGCTCAGTTCTTGCCCGCTGCTCTTGCACCTGCGAGGCGCCCCTCGTGCCCTGGCGCTCCCTGGCTCTTTTGCCCCTTGCAGGTTTGGAGCAGGAGCGAGCTCTGCTCTTGCCTTGGCTCCGTTTCCTGAGGTGTCCTTGCTTGTGCAAAACAGCCTGTGCTTTGAAGGGCTGCAGGCTTGCTGCACCATGCGGAGCTGCAGCTTTTCAGCTCTCCCTGCATGCGATCCAAGCGCAGGGCAGGCAGGAGAGCGCTTTTCATGCCTCCCTGGCCAAGAAGCACAGCGGAGCAAGGTTTGGGAGGCAAAAGGGGTGCTTGTCATCGACACGTGTCCTACTTGTGAAAATAGCCCAGGGCACCACACCCCTCCTCTTCTTCTGCTTTTCGGTGTGTGGTCGGTCCCCATCCTCCTTCTTCAAGTTCTTCTGCACTGTTGAGAAACGAGGGACTGCTTGGCCTGTCTTCCTGCTGCTCCTTTCTGCAGCTTTCCTTTGCCAGACTGCAAGGGATGCTTTTTCAAACTAAAGTAAAGGACACATCAGCCTGCTCCTGGCTGCACATGCGCATTGTGTTAATGCTTGTGAGCCTCGGCTCTGAAAGAGATTCAGCAAAATAGCCTAAAAGAGCCTAAACCAAAATAAGATCAAATAAAATGAAATAAAATAATAAAAGAACAAACCGAAATAAAAACGCATAAAGCAAGGTCAAATAAAATAAGATAAACCAACATAAAATAAAATCATAAGAAATAACCCCAAAGAAAATAGAATCAAATCAAATCCAATAACATCACCGGAAAGAAACGAAACTAAACTAACATAAACCAACAGAACAAGACAGAAAATAAAAGAAAGTAAAAGAAAGTCAAATCAAGTGAAATCAAATCCTCTTTCTACTTGTATCCTTTTTGATTTGTGTCCTCGAAAGTGTTTCTGGAGCTGTAAACCCCCTGGCATTTCAGGCAAACAGTGGTCTCCTTGTTATTCGCCTCATCGTGAGTGCAGGGAATAGAACACAAGTGAAGAGAAGAGAAGGGTTGAGTTGGAAGGGACCTGCAGCGATCCTTCCGGACTCTCTAGCTGAGGGGAAGACGACTAGCAGGAGCAAGGCAAAGGCTGAGAGGGCTGCCGTCACTTTCCGGAAAGGTATGGAGGGTGAAGGCCAAGGGAGGAGAAAAGCTCTTGAGTGCAAGGAAAAAGATGGTCAAGAAGAGAAAAGGATTTGGGACTTCTTTCCCAGAAGAAGACCTCAGCATAAGCAGGGGAGTAGCAAATGTGCCTTGGTGCATGGGTCAGGAACGGTGAGGCCATCCTGCACGTGCTCTCCGTCTCTGCCCAGTTCACGCAGAGGGAAGCAAAAGCCTTGCTTTCACCTCTGGCATCCCCACAACCAAAGGAATGCAGACGGGACAAACAGCCTTCACGACGTAGTCTGAATGTCCAGATGTATTTAGCGGGACGCCCAGCAGCTGTGCCCAGGGCGTGGCCAGCAAGGGCAGGGACAGCCCCTGAGCCTCCTGGGCCCGGGGACTGCCTCGGGGCCAGCAGCCCAAAGGCCTTCCTGGGAAGGATGCTGGGCGGAGGGCCGGCGGGCGGGGCTGCGCAGGGGGGGCCCCGTCACCCCCGTGTCACAGTGCCAGCACCCGGCAACGCAGCAGTCACCATGCCCCGGGGCAGCATAAAAGGGAGCACGCTCCCGCGTCGCGCTGCCATAGCTGGCCTGGGGGCAGCGTGAAGTCGTGCGAGAGGAAGTCCTTGAGGAGGCGGTGGAATTACTTGGCGAGGGCTGAGGGAGGAAGGCTGGAGGGGGTCGACGAGGCTGCTGGAGACGAGAAGAACCACCCACAGCTGGAGGTTGGTGAGGCTGGCTGGCCTTTTCAGCTGGCTAGCAGTGGCAAGAGCAAGGGAATGCCTTCCTGAGGAGCACTGCAGAGCTCGCCATCCTCATCCCCTGCGGAGCCAGTGTCAGCAGTCGTGAGGAATGGGATGCAGAGATGTTGGCGGGGGTGCCGGTGCTTTGGAGCAGCCACTGGTGCCTTGCCAGGCGCCGGAAGGATCGTTGCCCCCCAGATGGATCAGGCCGGGGGCGTTTTGCCCCTCTGGGAAGGCCCTGAGGTGGCAGCAGGTGGAGGGAGAATCGGGGTTGGGCATCTCCTGGGAGGCGTGAGCAGCCTGCGGGCCGAGGAGGCAGGTCTTGCTCACGTGCTCAGGGAATAGCCCATGGCCGGCGACGCTGGGGTCAGGAAGGAATTTTCCCCCGGGGCAGAGTGGCTGTGGTGCCCGGGGGTTTTTTGCCTTCCTCTGCAGCATTGAGCATGAGCACTTGTCAGGGCTCCTCTGGGCCATTTTGGCTGGGTTACTGCCTGCTGCTCATGCACCACGAAGGTGGCCTCTCGTGGCCTGCAGCTGCGGGGAGGAAGGCTTTTTTTCCCCCCCACGGTGGGCTAGCAAGTGTCCCCGGGGGTTTTTTGCCTTCCTCTGCAGCACTGAGCACGGCCCCTTGCCAGGGCTCCTTTGGGACGTTTTTGCTGGGTGCCTGCTGCTCCTGCTCCACGAACGTGGCCCTCGTTCCCCGCACGCGGGGGGAGGATGCTTTCTAGACTCCCAGGGCGGACGCCCAGGGTGGCCCCCGGGGGGTTGCTTCTTCTCCTGCGTAGCATTGAGCGCAGCCCCTTGTCAGGGCTCCTCTGGGCCCTTTGGGCTCAGTTCTTGCCCGCTGCTCTTGCACCTGCGAGGCGCCCCTCGTGCCCTGGCGCTCCCTGGCTCTTTTGCCCATTGCAGGTTTGGAGCAGGAGCGAGCTCTGCTCTTGCCTTGGCTCCGTTTCCCGAGGTGTCCTTGCTTGTGCAAAACAGCCTGTGCTTTGAAGGGCTGCAGGCTTGCTGCACCATGCGGAGCTGCAGCTTTTCAGCTCTCCCTGCATGCGATCCAAGCGCAGGGCAGGCAGGAGAGCGCTTTTCATGCCTCCCTGGCCAAGAAGCACAGCGGAGCAAGGTTTGGGAGGCAAAAGGGGTGCTTGTCATCGACACGTGTCCTACTTGTGAAAATAGCCCAGGGCACCACACCCCTCCTCTTCTTCTGCTTTTCGGTGTGTGGTCGGTCCCCATCCTCCTTCTTCAAGTTCTTCTGCACTGTTGAGAACCGAGGGACTGCTTGGCCTGTCTTCCTGCTGCTCCTTTCTGCAGCTTTCCTTTGCCAGACTGCAAGGGATGCTTTTTCAAACTAAAGTAAAGGACACATCAGCCTGCTCCTGGCTGCACATGCGCATTGTGTTAATGCTTGTGAGCCTCGGCTCTGAAAGAGATTCAGCAAAATAGCCTAAAAGAGCCTAAACCAAAATAAGATCAAATAAAATGAAATAAAATAATAAAAGAACAAACCGAAATAAAAACGCATAAAGCAAGGTCAAATAAAATAAGATAAACCAACATAAAATAAAATCATAAGAAATAACCCCAAAGAAAATAGAATCAAATCAAATCCAATAACATCACCGGAAAGAAACGAAACTAAACTAACATAAACCAACAGAACAAGACAGAAAATAAAAGAAAGTAAAAGAAAGTCAAATCAAGTGAAATCAAATCCTCTTTCTACTTGTATCCTTTTTGATTTGTGTCCTCGAAAGTGTTTCTGGAGCTGTAAACCCCCTGGCATTTCAGGCAAATAGTGGTCTCCTTGTTATTCGCCTCATCGTGAGTGCAGGGAATAGAATACAAGTGAAGAGAAGAGAAGGGCTGAGTTGGAAGGGACCTGCAGCGATCCTTCCGGACTCTCTAGCTGAGGTGAAGACGACTAGCAGGAGCAAGGCAAAGGCTGAGAGGGCTGCCGTCACTTTCCGGAAAGGTATGGAGGGTGAAGGCCAAGGGAGGAGAAAAGCTCTTGAGTGCAAGGAAAAAGATGGTCAAGAAGAGAAAACGATTTGGGACTTCTTTCCCAGAAGAAGACCTCAGCATAAGCAGGGGAGTAGCAAATGTGCCTTGGTGCATGGGTCAGGAACGGTGAGGCCATCCTGCACGTGCTCTCCGTCTCTGCCCAGTTCACGCAGAGGGAAGCAAAAGCCTTGCTTTCACCTCTGGCATCCCCACAACCAAAGGAATGCAGACGGGACAAACAGCCTTCACGACGTAGTCTGAATGTCCAGATGTATTTAGCGGGATGCCCAGCAGCTGTGCCCAGGGCGTGGCCAGCAAGGGCAGGGACAGCCCCTGAGCCTCCTGGGCCCAGGGACTGCCTCGGGGCCAGCAGCCCAAAGGCCTTCCTGGGAAGGATGCTGGGCGGAGGGCCGGCGGGCGGGGCTGCATTGCAGGAGGGGTCCGGATCCTAGCAGGGACTGCAACTGCAGCTCCCACCACCACTGAAGTGCAGTCACCAGAAAAAAACGCTGCGGAGGCTACTCCACCATCGCCCGATGTACCACAGTCGGACCACCCTCCGAGTTACGATGAGGCTGATCCACCAAATGGACCTCCCTCACCGGTGGCGACCACCTCACTTTACCCTCCTTTGCCACCAGGTGGCGAAGAGGAGGAGGAAAACAATGGTGTTCTAGAGGAGAAAGCTGAATTACAGGAATTGATAAAAAGACTGGAGACTTTAGAAGCGCAATTGGCGGCCCCGCCAGAAAACCCACCAACGTCACTGTCTGCATTATACCGAGGACGGTCAGCACCCAACGTTTTTGCTCCAACTAGGACACCGGTGGAAACTGGTGCTTTTCTGTCTTTGCCACCACAACAACCATCGGGGGGGGGGGTGTGTGTATTCGGGCAAGGGATGTTGGTGGGAGGAGTTGGGGATCCGTCAATGCGATGGAAAGGCGTTATCCGAGATGCCATGATAGAGGGACAGGTTTTACCCATGGCTTTTCCTGTTGTAGTTGATAATAACGGGAGAGGTGTATGGGAAGCACTGGACTGGAAAATATTGAAAGAAGCGAAAAGTGCTGTTACTCAATATGGTTTAAAATCACCATATACTCAATCTATATTACAGCACATTTTTTCAGCATAGTTATTAACTCCTTATGATTCTAGAATGATTGTCCAGATGCTATTACCACCATCGCAACAACTACAATTTTTCCAACATTGGCAAACTGCCTGTGATAGGGCAGCTTCAATACCTCGACAACAAGGCGATCCGTTATTCGGAATCCAGGCTCAAATGTTAATGGGCGCAGGGCCTTTTACGCGACCTGATTGGCAAGGGCAGTTTGCTACCGAGGCATTGCAATTGAGTCAGGAGTTAGCTTATAAAGCTCTTATTAATGTGCATGATGAGAAAATTAGACCTGCTTTTACCGCTGTAAGGCAGGGACCCACTGAATCGTACGGCAAGTTTATTGATCGTTTGCACGCTGCAATTATGGCTCATCCAGATATGGATGAGGGAATGAAAGTAAAGTTCTTAGATATGCTTGCTTTTGATAACGCTAATGAAAAAACAAAAAGAGCACTCAGTGTGTTGCCAAGAGGATCCAGCACAGGACAGTTGCTAGAGGCTGCTGAGCGAATGCTAGAACAAGAAAAGGCTGCGGTTATGGCCGCAGCTGTAGGTGCAGCACTGAAGCCGTTGGTATCAAAAAAGCAAGGGGGAAAAAAGGACAAGAAGTGCTTTAATTGTGGAAAACTAGGCCATTTTAAAAAAGAATGTAGGAGTCCAATTAATACTGAGGGTTGGAAAGAAAAATGGTGTACGAATTGTAAAAAAGATAATCACGACACCCAAGAATGTCGAAAATCGGGAAACACGGCGCGTAGCGCGCCACACCCACGCGTGAAGACACAAGTGCAGGGTGCTTGGACCGCTGCGCAGCCGCCACAGCCGGTAGCGCCGGAGTGGACCTGGCAACAGCAGTAGACATAACCTTAACAACGTCTGAGGTTAAATTAATTGATTCAGATCAACAAGGACCTCTAGGGCATGGGTTGAGTGCATTGCTCATAGGCCGTTCTTCAATATCACGAAAAGGTGTATTTATAGTACCAGGACTCATCGATGCGGATTTCTGTGGAACCATAAAGATTATGGTATATACCTTAACGCCACCACTTAAAATATCAGCACAGTCTAAAATAGCTCAATTAATACCATTTCATGCGTGTGTCCCTAAAGCGCATTCAATTGTACGTGGGCATGGAGGTTTTGGATCCACAGGAGTACCAAATGTGTTATTAGCAATAGATATTGCCAAGGGAAAACCTGAAGAAAGGGTAACATTAAGACATCCTAATGGACAATCTTTAGTACTGTCAATGTTAATTGACACGGGGGCAGATGTAACTATTGTCCCTATCACAAAATGGCGTCGTCATTGGCCACTGGTACCTGCAGCTACCAGTGTTGTGGGAGTCGGGGGGGCACAAGGCACGATGATTAGCAGATTACTGATAGCATTCAATTTTGAAGACGGTGCCACTGTTACCACAAGGCCATATGTAATGCACTTGCCTGTAGCTCTTATAGGTCGGGATATATTATCCCAAATGGGAGCCAAACTTGTAACCCAGCATTTTTAGGAGCGGCCATGGTTGAGCAGCCCATCTTAAAACTCACCTGGACTACGACAACGCCAGTGTGGGTAGACCAGTGGCCGCTGAAACAGGAGAGGCTGCATATTTTACAAAATTTAGTTAAAGAACAGTTAGAAGCAGGTCACATTGTGCCTTCCACAAGCCCTTGGAACACACCCGTTTTTACCATCCCGAAAAAATCTGGAAAATGGCGATTGTTGCATGATTTACGAGCGGTGAATGCTGTAATGCAAAATATGGGGGCATTACAGCCAGGATTACCCTCCCCTGTGATGATCCCAGAAATTGGGACTTCCTCATCATTGATTTGAAGGATTGTTTTTTTACTATTCCTTTGCATCCTGAAGATGCAGAAAAATTTGCATTTACAGTACCATCAATCAATAAACAGGAACAGGCAAAAAGATACCATTGGGTGGTACTACCTCAAGGAATGAAAAACTCACCTACTCTGTGTCAAAATTTTGTAGCATGGGCCTTACAACCATTCCGAATGAAACATCCATTTTTACTAGTTTTTCACAATATGGATGATATCTTAATTGCTGGAGAAAAAATGGATGTGGAAGGAACTTTACAAAGGTTAATAGAAACCTTAGAACCGAAAGGTCTTAAAATTGCTCCAGAAAAGGTACAACGACAAAATCCATGGCAATATTTAGGATGGACAATTACTGGGAGCACAGTCAGACCACAGAAGATCATACTCAAAACAGACATTAAGACGCTCTCAGATGTTCAAAAACTAATGGGAGATTTACAGTGGGTAAGGTCAGTTAGTGGAATAACTAATGATGATCTAGCTCCCTTGATGCCTCTGTTGGGAACCTCAACCAGAGCCGATGAACGACGAAGCCTGACGAAGGAACAAGAGCAGGCATTGGATCACATTCTAAAAAAGGTTTTGACAACAGTTGTACAAAGAAAAATTAGTGATTTGCCTTTGCAATTTTTAATTGTTAACTCATCACCCCACCGAAAACACTTCATAGGACTGATAATCCAAATAGATAGCCCATGCATCAACGTTTTAGAGTGGGTATTTTTATCCTATCAGCCAAAAAATACCGTCTGTACACGGATGGAACTATTAGCTAATATGATCATCAAAGGTAGAAGAAGGATTTGTGATCTGACAGGACAAGAACCTGAAACCCTGTTTGTACCTATAGCACAGAATTATTTAGATTGGCTATGATCAAATCACTGAAGAATAACACCTTATATATGTTATTAATGCAACTTTTATTTTTATTGAATCAATGCACTAAACACTATTTTGTGACACATATTCGTAGCCATCAATTTGATCAAGGCTTGTCGATTAGAAACAACATAGCCGACAAGTTGGTTGTTACCATCTGGAAAAATCAAAATGTTAACCTGTTTGAGCAGGCCCGTTTATCTCATGAATTTTTACATCAATCTGCAAAAGTATTGGCGAAACAATTTGATTTAAAACTATCAGATGCCCGAGGCATCGTCCAATCCTGTCCTGCCTGCCAAAAATCAGGATTCGGTTTAGGTCTTGGGGTCAGCCCTCGAGGTCTGGGAGCCCTACAATTATGGCAAATGGATGTCACCCACATCACAGAGTTTGGACGGCAAAAATATGTACACGTTAGCATTGATACTTATTCGCATGCAATCTGGGCCACTGCTCAAACAGGGGAAACAGCCAAACATGTTGTAAAACATATGTGTGCAGCCATCGCTGCCTTGGGGAGTCCTCAAGAGATAAAAACAGATAATGGCCCTGCATATATCTCTCAAACATTCGAACATTTCTGCCACTTGTGGGGCATTCGCAGAATCACAGGCATACCACACTCTCTCCTACAGGACAGGCGATCGTAGAACGCGCACGTGCTACGTTAAAATCGCTGTTGCAAAAACAAAAGGGGGGAGAAATAGCCCCTGCTGAACGTCTTGCAAAAGTGATTTACGTTTTAAATTATTTACGGTTAACAGGGGACCGTGAATCTCCTCCAATTGTTATACACCATATGTCATTTCAATTGGGAATACAGAAGACCGATTCAGTATCGGTAAAAGTACGATACCGTGACTTAAAAACTGGAGAATGGAAGGGTCCTGCAGAAATTAAGATGACAGGTTGAGGATATGTTTGTGTTTTGACAGACGAAGGTCCGAGGTGGGTGCCTAGCCGCTGGGTGAAACCATGGAGAGAAGAGTCGGGACCACAACAGGAGTTACCATGATATGTTTTCTCACGTCATTCCTCTCCATCGTTGGTAGTGGTCACTCATGGATCTCAGTACAACCACGTACAAATGTTTGGGTAACTCTAGCTAATAAAACAGGGCAAGATTCAATCTGTTTAGTGGCAGCAAATGCAGGCAACCCATTTATGACATGTTTAGTGGGGACTCCGATTGGCGGTAAAGAGTGGGAGTATGTTTGTAACTCCTCCACCATCAGGCATGCATGCAGAGATATAGCTAACGACGTCAATGATTTTGAATATTAAAAAAACCCCAAACCCACAGATCTTGAAGAAGTATTGAAAAATATTCAAAGGATTGTAAGTCAGATTTAGATTTCTGGACAGCAGATAAAACAATTGTAGAAAGACTAGCTCTTTAGGTTTTAATTCATAGTTAGCTGGGTTAGGCATTTCAGGTTGGGGAAAAGATCTAATTATCCATGGGTTTATATTATTATTGGGATTATTATTAACTATACTTATATTAAGATGTGTTTTTAAATATTTCATGAAAGCCGTGGAGCGTATGATGAATGGAGTCTGGATTGCTCAAAAACAAAAAGGGGGATTTGTGGGATATCTGAAAAGCCAAGGACATGTAGTGAGCAACCCAGACTCAGACTAGGTGGACTTAATCTGCATTTAACGCAAGAGGAATTCAAGGACGCTGCGAAGGTTGACTGCAGTTTGGAAGACATGAAACAAGCAGATTGAGAGGAAGAAACTATTGGCGTTCAATGTTGAAAACAAGATACGGGAGAAGCGGGCGGTGCGTGTGAACTATTGTTATGAACGAATCAGAATATCGCTAGTAGATGTGTCCGTGATTTCCGCGTCAGCATTCCTCTTCTTTCCTCTGCCTTCCTCCTCCTCCTCCTGCTCCTCCTTTGCCTGCTTTCTCCTCACTCTTCTTCTCTACTCCTCATCTTCCCCCTCTTCCTCTTGCCTCCCGCTGCCTCCTCGTCTCTCCTTCTCCTTCCTTACCTCCTACTCCTCTGCTGACGCCTTCTTGCTCTCTCTCGCCTCCTCCTCCTCGTGCCTCTCCTTGCCTCAGCGGCCTTTGGCCTTCTCTTCCTCCACAGCCTCCTCAAGCCTCCTCTTCCCTCCTCTGCCATCCTACGGACTACTTCTCTTCTTCCTCTTGCCTTTTCCTACTCAGCCTCCCTTGCCTCTTCCTCCTCTTTGCTCCTCTCTAAGCCTCCTCTCTTTGCCTCCTCCTCCTCCTCGTGCCTCTTCTGCCCTCCTCGCGCCTCCTCCTTTTCCGCTTTTGCTTGCCTCCTCCTTCTTTTGCCTTCTTGCCTGCTCTCACCTCCTCGCGCCTCCTCTTTTGCCCTCCTCCTGCTCTTGCCCATTGCCTCCTCCTCCGCCTCCTATTGCCTCCTGCTACCTCACCTCGCATCCTCGCCTCTCCTCCTTTGCCACTTTTGCTTGCCTCCTCCTCCTTTACCTTCTGGCTCCTGCTCTACCCTCCTCTTGCTTCTCCGTTTTGCCTCCGCCTCGCGCCTCCTCCTGCCGCCTCACCTTGCCTCCTCTTGCCTTTCCCTTCTCTTCTGCTGCAGCCTCCGACCGCCTCCTCTTCCCACACCTTGCCTCCTCTTGCCTCCGTCTCCTCCTCCTCCTCTTTTCTTCACCTGACAACCTTTTACCTTCTCCTTTGCCTCTTTCTCTTCCTCTTCCTCCTACTCCTTCCTCTTACGGCCTCTTGCCTTTGCCTCCTCCTGATTTCTCCCATTGCCTCCTCTTCCATACTCCTCCTCTTCTTGCCTCCTACGGCACCTTCGCGCCTCCTCCTCTTTGGCCTCCTCTTGCCTCCTCCTCCTTCTTCTCCTCTTCCCTCCTACTCCTTTACCTCCTCTCTCCTGCTCTGCCCTCTTTGCCCCTCTACTTTTGCCCTGCCCCGGTGCCTCCTCTTGCCTCCCTTGCCTCCTCTTGCCTCCCTTGCGTCCTCTTGCCTCCTCCTCCCTTGCCTCTTGCCTCCCTTTGCCTCCTGCTACCTCTGCCTCCTAACACCCCTCTGCCTTTCTCTTCCCTCCTCTTCACACGCTCTTCTTCTCCACCTCACACGCCTCCTCTCCTCAACTCTGGACGCCTCTTGCCTCCTCTGGCCTCCACTTCCTCAGCCTCCTCTTCTTTCCTCTGCCTTCCTCCTCCTCCTCCTGCTCCTCCTTTGCCTGCTTTCTCCTCACTCTTCTTCTCTACTCCTCATCTTCCCCCTCTTCCTCTTGCCTCCCGCTGCCTCCTCTTCTCTCCTTCTCCTTCTTTACCTCCTACTCCTCTTCTGACGCCTTCTTGCTCTCTCTCGCCTCCTCCTCCTCTTGCCTCTCCTTGCCTCAGCGGCCTTTGGCCTTCTCTTCCTCCACAGCCTCCTCAAGCCTCCTCTTCCCTCCTACAGCCTACTTCTCTTCTTCCTCTTGCCTTTTCCTACTCAGCCTCCCTTGCCTCTTCCTCCTCTTTGCTCCTCTCTAAGCCTCCTCTCTTTGCCTCCTCCTCCTCCTCGCGCCTCCCATTGCCTCCTATTGCCTCCTCCTCCTCGCGCCTCTTCTGCCCTCCTCGCGCCTCCTCCTTTTCCGCTTTTGCTTGCCTCCTCCTTCTTTTGCCTTCTGCCCTGCTCTCACCTCCTCACGCCTCCTCTTTTGCCCTCCTCCTGCTCTCGCCCATTGCCTCCTTCTCCGCCTCCTATTGCCTCCTGCTACCTCACCTCGCATCCTCGCCTCTCCTCCTTTTCCACTTTTCCTTGCCTCCTCCTCCTTTACCTTCTGGCTCCTGCTCTGCCCTCCTCTTGCTTCTCCGTTTTGCCTCCTCCTCGCGCCTCCTCGTGCCTCTTGGGCCATCCTGCTGCCTCCGCCTCGCGCCTCCTCCTGCCGCCTCACCTTGCCTCCTCTTGCCTTTCCCTTCTCTTCTGCTGCAGCCTCCGACCGCCTCCTCTTCCCACACCTTGCCTCCTCTTGCCTTTCCCTTCTCTTCTGCTGCAGCCTCCGACCGCCTCCTCTTCCCACACCTTGCCTCCTCTTGCCTCCGTCTCCTCCTCCTCCTCTTTTCTTCACCTGACAACCTTTTACCTTCTCCTTTGCCTCCTTCTCTTCCTCTTCCTCCTACTCTTTCCTTTTGCGGCCGCTTGCCTTTGCCTCCTCCTGATTTCTCCCATTGCCTCCTCTTCCATACTCCTCCTCTTCTTGCCTCCTACGGCACCTTCGTGCCTCGTCCTCTTTGGCCTCCTCTTGCCTCCTCCTCCTTCTTCTCCTCTTCCCTCCTCCTCCTTCTTCTCCTCTCTCCTGCTCTGCCCTCTTCGCGCCTCGACTTTTGCCCTGCCCCGGTGCCTCCTCTTGCCTCCCTTGCGTCCTCTTGCCTCCTCCTCCCTTGCCTCTTGCCTCCCTTTGCCTCCTGCTACCTCTGCCTCCTAACACCCCTCTGCCTTTCTCTTCCCTCCTCTTCACACGCTTTTCTTCTCCACCTCACACGCCTCCTCTCCTCAACTCTGGACGCCTCTTGCCTCCTCTGGCCTCCACTTCCTCAGCCTCCTCTTCTTTCCTCCTCCTCCTCCTGCTCCTCCTTTGCCTGATTTTTCTTGGCTCTTCCTCTCTACTCCTCATCCTCCTCCTCTTGCCTTCTCTTACTCCGTCTTTTAGACTCTTCCCTCCTTCTCCTTCTCTTCCCTTCTCCTCCAGGAGGAAAGCGGAGGGAAGAGGAGAAGGAGGGAAGAGCAGGCAAGGAAAAGCAAGTGAAGGCAAGAGGAGGAGGAGACAGGAGGCAAGAGAAGGAGGATGCACGCAGAGGCAAGATGAGGCAACCTGAGGAGGAAGAAGAGGATGAGGCAAGAGCACGAGGAAGTGGAGGAGGGAGCAGGAGGCAAGGGGAAGCAAGAGCAGGAGGTGGAGGAGGAGGCAAGAGGAGGCCAGAAAGAGCAGGAGGAGGAAGAGGAAGACAGAGAGGAGGAGCAGGAGGAGGAGGAAGAGTGACAGTTAGGCAAGCGGAGGGAAGCTGAGCAGGACTGATGATAGGAGGCGAAGAGTATAAAGAGGAGGAGGTAGAAGAGGCAAGAGGAGGGAAGAGGAGGCTAGAGGATGATGTGGCAAAAGGAGGTGAAAGGAGGAGGAAGAGGCAGACGTGAAAAGAGGCAAGAGGAGGCCAGAGGAGGCAGAGGAAGAGGAGGCAAGAAGGGTCAAGAGTAGGCGAGGGGAAAAGGAGGAAGAAAAGCAAGGTAGAGGAGAGAGGAATAGGCAACGGGAGGAGGAGGAGAAGGAGGAGGCGCGAGGAGGAGGAGGAGGAGGAAGCAAGAGGGGGAGGAGGAGGAAGCAAGAGGAGGCAAGAGAAGGAGGAGGCAAGAGAAGGAGGAGGCAAGATGAGGCAAGAGGAGTGAGAGGCGCGAGGAGTGAGAAGGAAGAAGAGGCAAGAGGCAAGAGAAGCAAGAGGCAGAAGGAGGAGGGGGAGGAGCAGGAGGAAAGCGGAGGAGGAGGAGGCAAGTGGTGGGAAGAGGAGGAGGAGGAGAAGGAGGCCAAAAGGAGGCAAGTGGAGGAGGAGAGAAAAGGAGGCAAGGGAAAGCCAGAGGAGGAGGAAGAGGAGAAGGAGAAGGGAAGAGGAGGCAGCAGGAGGCAAGAGCAGAAGTGGGGAGCAAGTGGAGCAGGAGGCAATCAAAGGCAAGAGGAGGAAGACGCCATTGCCTTTTGCCTCCTGTTGCCTGCTGTTGCTGCAGTCACCTCCTCCCTCCTCAGGTTCTTTCCCGTTGCTCCCGTTGACTCCACCACCTCCACTCTCCTTCTCCTACCACTCCTCTTCCTCTGACATCTTCTTGCCTCCTCTTGCGCCTTACAGCATCCTGTAGCCTTCTTCTCTTTTTCTTCCTCTTGCCTCCTTTTGCCTACTCCTCATTTACCTCTGGGATCCTGCTGTCTCCTGCCCTTACCTCCTCTTGCCTCCACCTCCTTGGCCTCCTCTGTTCTACTCTGTCCTCCTCTTCTTATTTATCCTCTTGCCTCCCGCTGCCTGCACTCCTCTCCTTCTCCTTCTTTACCTCCTACTCCTCTGTTGACGCCTTCTTGCTCTCTCTCGCCTCCTCCTCCTCGCGCCTCTCCTTGCCTCAGCGGCCTTTGGCCTTCTCTTCCTCCACAGCCTCCTCAAGCCTCCTCTTCCCTCCTCTGCCATCCTACGGACTACTTCTCTTCTTCCTCTTGCCTTTTCCTACTCAGCCTCCCTTGCCTCTTCCTCCTCTTTGCTCCTCTCTAAGCCTCCTCTCTTTGCCTCCTCCTCCTCCTCGTGCCTCCCATTGCCTCCTATTGCCTCCTCCTCCTCGCGCCTCTTCTGCCCTCCTCGCGCCTCCTCCTTTTCCGCTTTTGCTTGCCTCCTCCTTCTTTTGCCTTCTGCCCTGCTCTCACCTCCTCGCGCCTCCTCTTTTGCCCTCCTCCTGCTCTCGCCCATTGCCTCCTCCTCCGCCTCCTATTGCCTCTTGCAAGCTCATGTCGCATATTCCTTTCTCATCATTTTCCGCTTTTGCTTGCCTCCTCCTTTACCTTCTGGCTCCTGCTCTGCCCTCCTCTTGCCTCCTCTTTTCTCCTCGTCCTCTTGCCTCCTCTTGCCTCCTGGGGCATCCTGCTGCCTCCTTTTTCTTCCTTTTGCGTCAGGTGCCTTTTTCCTTCTGTTCCTCTGCATCCTCCTGTTCTCTTCTCCTCCCTCCTCCTGACTACTCTTACCTACTTCTCTCCTTCCTCTTGCATTTTCCCTTTTCTCCTCTCATTCTTCTTCTTCCTTTCACCAGCTGTTACATCATGCTTTCTTCTGCCACTCCTTCTCCTTTTGTCTCCTGGTGCTCTTCTTGTCTCGTCCTCCTCTTTCCTTCTCTTCTGTACTCTTGCCTCCTCTTGCCTTCAATTGCCTCCTCCTTTTCTGCTTTTTCTTGTTTCCTCCTGCCTCTTCCTTCTTTGGCCTTCTGGCCTACTGTGACCTTCTCTTGCTTCCTCTTTTACCATTAGCTTGACGCCTCATGTTTCCACCACCTCCTCCTCCTATTGACTCTCCTTACATCATGTGGCATCCTCTTGTCTCCTCCTTTTTCTCTTTCTTTTTGTCTCATTTTGCCTCCCCCTCCTTTACTTCTGTGTCATCCTGGCCTCTTCTTCCCTCCTCTTTTCTCCTCTTGCCTCCTCCTCCTCCTCCCCTTGCCTTTTCTTGCCTTCTTTTGCCTCCTGTTTCCTCCTCCTCCTCTTGCCTCTCCTTGCCCCCGTTGCCCTTCCCTTCTCTTCCTCTGCATTCGCGTACAGCCTCTTATTCCCATCTCTTGGCTCCTCTTGCCTCTTCCTCCTTCTCCTTTCTTCTTCTTGCATCCATTTTTTCCATTTCTCCTGCTCCCCTTCTTCTTCTTCATACTACCTCCTCTTATGTCCTCTTGCCTTTTCCTTCTCCTGCTGTCTCCCATTGCCTCCTATTGCTGCCTCCTCCTACTCTTACCTCCTATGGCATCCTGTTCCCTCCTCCTTTTTTCCTCCTCTTGCCTCTTCTTGCCTCCTCCTCCTTCTTTTCCTCTTACCTCCTCTTGCTTCCCTCTCCTATACTTCCTGTGTCCTGCTGTGTCCTATTCTTGCCTCCACTTTTTCCCTGCCCTGTTGCCTCCTCTTGCCTCCTCCTCCTCCTCTTGCCTCCTCCTCTTCCTCTTGCCTCCTTTTGCCTCCTGCTACCTCTGCCTCCTAATCTCCCTCTTGCTTTCTTTTCCCTCCTCTTGACTGTCTTTATCTCCACCTCATAGGCCTCTTCTCCTCAACTCTTTGTCTTGTCTTGCTTCCTCTTGCCTCCAGTTTCTCATCCGCCTCTTAGCTCCTTTTGCTTCCTCCTCCTCTTCCTTCTTCTCCCCCTCTTCCTTTTTTCTCTTCTTGCCACCTGTTACTGCCTGTATTTTTCTCTTGCCTCCTCCTCCTCCTCCTCATATTCACTTTACCTCCAGGAGGGAACAGGAGGTAAGAGGAGAATGAAGGAACAGCAGGCAAGGAAAGGCAAGAGAAGGGAAGAGGAGGAGGAGACAGGAAGCAAGAGGAGGAGGAGGTGGAAGAAAGCAGAGGCAACAGGAGGCAAGAGGAGGCAATAGGAAGAGGAAGAGGAGGAGGAGGAGGCAAAAAAGGCAGAAAAAAGCAATAGGAGGAAAGTGAAGACTGAGGAGGAGGAGGAAGCACTAGGAAGAAAGAGGAGGCAGAGGAGGCAGTAGAGGAAGAGGCCACAAGGGGCAGTACTAGGCGACAGAAGAGGATGCAGAAAAGAAAGCGAGAGGACAGAGGAGAAGGCAACCGGAGGAGGAGGAGGAAGTGACAGGAGGTAACAGAAGGAGGAGCGAATATGAGGCAAGAGGAGGAGGAGGCAACGAGGCAGAAAAAAGGAAGAGAGGAAGGAGGCAAGAGAAGAAAGAAGCAAAATGAGGAGAAGGATTTGGAGGTAAGAGGAGAAGGAGGAGGCAAGAGGTTGCAAGAGCAGGAGGGGAAGGAGGAAAAAAGGAGGAAAGTGGAGGAGAAGAATAATGTAGGCAACGGAAAGGAAGAAGAGGAGGAAGAGGAGAAAGAAAGAGGAGGCAGCAGGAGGCAAGAGCAGCAGACTGGAGCACGTGGGGCCGGAGGCAGTAAAAGGCAAGAGGAGGCGCAAGAAGGAGGAAGACGCCATTTCCTTTTGCCTCCTCTTGCCTGCTCTTGCCTGCAGTTGTCTCCCCCCTCCCCATGTTCTTTCCTATTGCTCCCGTTGACTCCTGTTGCCTCCCTCCTCCTCTGACTCCTCCGACTCCTTTTTCTTTTGCATCCCCTTTCCTTCTCTTGTGCCTTACGGCATCCTGTTGCCTCCTTCTCTTTTTCTTCCTGTTGCTTCCTTTTGACTCCTCATTTACCTTCAATTTCTTGCTGTGTCTTCCTCTTGCCTCCTCTTCTTCCTCTTGCCTCCCTTTGACTCCTCTTGCCTCCTTCTCCTTCATTATCTCCTACTCCTTTTCTGGCCTGCTGTTGAGACTCTCTTGCCTCCTCTTCCCTCCCGTTGCCTCATGCACCTTTTTCCTTCTCTTCCTCTGCAGCCTCTTGTCGCCTCCTCTTCCCTCCTCTTGGATCCTGTTGCCTACTTCTCCTCCTCCTCTTGCCTTTTCCTTCTCATCCTC